>NC_091202.1:24510532-24825532 GCF_040958095.1 Procambarus clarkii | reverse complement strand
TTATTCCTGTTTCCAAACAGGAATATCCCTTCAAACAGAACGGGGTAGGCCATTCAGTACATGGAGCCCAAGTCTTTCAAACAGAGAGAGAATAGTCGATTCCAACGAGGCTGTGTGGTAACGACACGCCTCGTTAAGGGAACAATGCAAGGTGTGAATTTGAGGGGAAGTACACGGGGGAAATATTTTACAATGTATGCATTGTATAACTATGTATAACCCCCCCCCCCCCCACGCACCCTTCCCCCCCACGCACCCTTCTCCTCACCCCTTTCCCTATATCGTTAGTATTTCAGTCATTCATGAACTGTTTAAAGTGGAATAGGGCTGCTATCTAGTTGTTATGCTGTTATCTGGTTATTATTATGCTGTTATCTAGTTATTATGCTGTTATCTGGTTATTATTATGCTGTTATCTGGTTATTATTATGCTGTTATCTGGTTGTTATTATTATGCTGTTATCTGGTTATTATTATGCTGTTATCTGGTTATTATTATGCTGTTATCTGGTTATTATTATGCTGCTATCTAGTTATTATGCTGTTATCTGGTTATTATTATGCTGTTATCTGGTTATTATTATGCTGTTATCTGGTTATTATTATGCTGTTATCTGGTTATTATTATGCTGCTATCTAGTTATTATGCTGTTATTTGCTTATTATTATGCTGTTATCTGCTTATTATTATGCTGTTATCTGGTTATTATTATGCTGTTATCTGGTTATTATTATGCTGTTATCTGGTTATTATTATGCTGTTATCTGGTTATTATTATGCTGTTATCTGGTTATTATTATGCTGCTATCTAGTTATTATGCTGTTATCTGGTTATTATTATGCTGTTATCTGGTTATTATTATGCTGTTATCTGGTTATTATTATGCTGTTATCTGGTTATTATTATGCTGTTATCTGGTTATTATTATGCTGTTATCTGGTTATTATTATGCTGTTATCTGGTTATTATTATGCTGTTATCTGGTTATTATTATGCTGCTATCTAGTTATTATGCTGTTATCTGGTTATTATTATGCTGCTATCGAGCCATTATTATGCTGCTATCTAGCCATTAATATGCTATCTAGCCATTATTATGCTGTTATCTAGTTATTATTATGCTGCTATCTAGTTATTATGCTCTAACCATTATTGAGGTGAATATATATGAATTTTCACTAATACGTTGTGTATATATATATATATATATATATATATATATATATATATATATATATATATATATATATATATATATATATATATATATATATATATATATATATAAATAATCTATATATATATATAATATATATATATATATATATATATATATATATATATATATATATATATATATATATATATATATATATGGGTGAATCAGCGAGAGATCTTTCCCGAACGAGGGCAAATGGGAGGAACCTTTGACAAGCCGCCGGCGTCCTGTCCTCGTCGAGGCCACTGGCCCTCAGGGAAATTCAACAAAGCAGTTGAATGTTGAGCTCCTGAGTGGCCAGCACGAGCAATGATGGTGTTTGTCATTAATATATGTTAATATATGTTAATATATGCTAATATATGGTAATATGTGGTAATATATGGTAATATGTGGTAATATATGGTAATATATGTTAATATATGGTAATATATGTTAATATATGTTAATATGTGGTAATATATGGTAATATGTGGTAATATATGGTAATATATGTTAATATATGGTAATATATGTTAATATATGTTAATATATGTTAATATATGGTAATATATGGTAATATATGGTAATATATGTTAACAATCTATAGAAGGTTTGACTCCACTCCAGACAGTAAGACATTAAGTGTTTGATGATGGACATTGGTTAAACACAGCCACTGGCTTTAAATACAAGACAAAGTTAGAGAAGATTCAGAGGTATGCCACCAGGCTCGTCCCGGAACTGAGAGGCATGAACTACGAGGAAAGGCTGAAGGAGCTGAACCTCACGTCCCTGGAAAACAGAAGAGTAAAGGGGAGAGATGATCACAATCTATAAAATCCTCAGGGGAATCGACTGGGTAGACAATGATAAACTATTCAACACTGGTGGGACACGAACAAGGGGACACAGGTGGAAACTGAGTACCCAAATGAGCCACAGAGACGTTAGAAAGAACTTTTTCAGTGTCAGAGTAGTTAACAGATGGAATGCATTAGGCAGTGATGTGGTGGAGGCTGACTCCATACACAGTTTCAAATGTAGATATGATAGAGCCCAGTAGGCTCAGGAATCTGTACACCAGTTGATTGACAGTTGAGAGGCGGGACCAAAGAGCCAAAGCTCAACCCCCACAAGCACAAATAGGTGAGTACACACACACACACACCCACACACACACACACACACACACACACACACACACACACACACACACACACACACACACACACACACACACACACTGGGTTATAGGGACATCATGGTTAAGGCGGTGATGCTTGTGTGTGTTAAGAATATCATGTTTGGCTCTTGGAGGCCGACACTCCAGGCTGAGGCGTTCAATCCCCGACTGTCCGCAAGTGGTTGGGCACCATTCCTTTCTCTCCGTCCCATCCCAAATCCTTATCCTGACCCCTTCCCAGTGCTATATAGTCGTAATGGCTTGACCCATTCCCCTGATAGTTCCCTTCCAGGTCTGAGCCAATCATTGATTATCCACTACCTTGCAGTCTTGTTTTTTTCCTTGTTGACGCGGTCAGTGATTAGATGATTAGTGTTTTGTCGTGGATCACTTGCCTTGGGCCCGTTTACTTGCTTGCTCTTTCTACTGAATGTTGTCCTGATGTTTAAAGAGAATTCAATATAACCAATTCTACTATTTTCTATTTTTTTTTTCACATGACGACTATGTGTCCATTTGCTTCCTCAATGTTCCAACCACTTGGGGTGGACGGTAGAGCGACGGTCTCGCGTCATGCAGGTCGGTGTTCAATCCCCGACCGTCCAAACTCATTTTAGAAATAATAAATTCCTCAATGTTGTTCACTTCCTACTTCCTCTATTCCTTGTGTTGCTCCTTCTACATCACAGTTTTTCTTTGATATCTTCCTATTTCTTCTTTATCATTCCTGTGAGCTCTCTCTCCGCTATTATTATTATATACAATTTTTTTTTATCCTTATTTCTATCTGTAAGAGGGAATATCTGTTTCTTTGTTTCTTTGGTTTGCTTGTCTGTCTGTCCGTGGTTGGAAGCCGATGTCTATGGCTAGACTCACCCAGCTCAGCAGGGGGAGTAGTCTGGGGTAAGAAACGGACATAGGCTACTTGGGGTCGGCCTAAATAAAATACTTTAAGATATATTCGCATTTATAAAGACCCCCCCCCCCCCGAGCGATTTTTATAGTCAAATGTGAAATATTTGGTATGTTTTCCCTAGAGTTTTTAGTTATACGGGTACTCTAAAAGATATATTTGTATAAGTGTTTCAGTGTTTCTTAATAATTGGTGTCCTGAGAGAATAGGGGGAGAGGAAAGAAGGGAAAAGGGTGGATAAGGGGAGGGGGAAGAGACCCGGGTGCAGCCGGCTACCCCTTCTATATATGTTAATGGAAATGTCAGTTGGAGCCCGAAGCCAGACGCAGAAGAGAGCGAAGAAACGTGGGAAAGAAGAGAGTAAAACGGGAGGATAGAGAGAGAGGGGTGATGAATGGAGGGTGTGTAAGGGGAAGAATAAGGGGAGAATGGGAGGGGGGGAAAAGATAGGGGATGTGGGGAGAAGGAAGGGGGGTAAAGAACAGGGGAAGAATAGGCAGTGAAGGGCTGGAAAGATTACTCTGCGCAGCGCCAGGTCTCCACCTTCTACTATTCTTTATTAGGCAGACCATCAGCATTTGTGTTTCTCAATCTGAGACATCTCTCCAACATGTTATACTTTGCGGGTGTTGAAAAGGCGGCTGAGGTAAGGGGTATGGATGACGGGAATGGGTAAGGGGTATGGATGACGGGAATGGGTAAGGGGTACGGATCAAGGGAATGGGTAAGGGGTACGGATGGGTAAGGGGTATGGAGCCTGGGTATGGGGTAAGGGGAGCTGGGCTTGGCAAGCCATGAGAATAGATGGAGGTGTCACCGGAGTCATTAAAATGGAAAGCAGAGAGTGGAGGGATGGCAGGATAGCTGTCCGCACACTAGGATAGTGCCACGAGGGGCTCGGTGATAGTGCTGGTGGATAACAGGGGCTCGGATGGTGAGGATAGTGAGTGGATAACAGGGCCTTGGATGGTGAGGATAGTGAGTGGATAACAGGGCCTTGGATGGTGAGGATAGTGAGTGGATAACAGGGCCTTGGATGGTGAGGATAGTGAGTGGATAACAGGGCTTTGGATGGTGAGGATAGTGAGTGGATAACAGGGCCTTGGATAGTGAGGATAGTGAGTGGATAACAGGGCCTTGGATGGTGAGGATAGTGAGTGGATAACAGGGCCTTGGATGGTGAGGATAGTGAGTGGATAACAGGGCCTTGGATAGTGAGGATAGTGAGTGGATAACAGGGCCTTGGATGGTGAGGATAGTGAGTGGATAACAGGGGCTCGGATGGTGAGGATAGTGAGTGGATAACAGGGCCTTGGATGGTGAGGATAGTGAGTGGATAACAGGGGCTTGGATGGTGAGGATAGTGAGTGGATAACAGGGCCTTGGATGGTGAGGATAGTGAGTGGATAACAGGGCCTTGGATGGTGAGGATAGTGAGTGGATAACAGGACCTTGGATGGTGAGGATAGTGAGTGGATAACAGGGCCTTGGATGGTGAGGATAGTGAGTGGATAACAGGGGCTTGGATGGTGAGGATAGTGAGTGGATAACAGGGCCTTGGATGGTGAGGATAGTGAGTGGATAACAGGGCCTTGGATGGTGAGGATAGTGAGTGGATAACAGGGCCTTGGATGGTGAGGATAGTGAGTGGATAACAGGGGCTCGGATGGTGAGGATAGTGAGTGGATAACAGGGCCTTGGATGGTGAGGATAGTGAGTGGATAACAGGGCCTTGGATGGTGAGGATAGTGAGTGGATAACAGGACCTTGGATGGTGAGGATAGTGAGTGGATAACATGAACTTTGATAGTGATTGTGACTAATAGAAAACAAGAGATGAAAGGAGCATGACAAAGAAAATATTAATAAAGTTATAAACGTCTCAACAAAAATATAACACCAAACAATGGATTGAAATCGGTGAGGTTTAGATTCAGGAAAGACCTGGGTAAATACTGGTTTGGAAATAAGGTTGCTGATTGACGTAACAAATTACTGGGAAAGACAATCAGTTTGTTTATTATATGGAGGAGAATACTTTCTCCTCTCTGTAATACACCAGATACATTTGCTTGAATATAATTTATATATTATATAAAATATATTATTTTATATAATAAAATAAATATTTTTATATATTAAAATAACTATAATATTATAAATAAAATATTATTTATAATATTATAGTTTGTAATTTGCCCCACAAGTCTCCTGGGTTTGAGTTAAATTATAAAAAAAATAGTTTTTTTAGGTTAAGGATAACTTTCGTGATATCTTAAATGAATTAAATCCACTACCGCCTCTGTCTCTCCTAGTTCTTGTCTGCTGGGTCTTGGCGCCGACCTGATGAGTTGTCTGCTGGGTCTTGGCGCCGACCTGATGAGTTGTCTGCTGGGTCTTGGGGCCGACCTGATGAGTTGTCTGATGGGTCTTGGCGCCGACCTGATGAGTTGTCTGCTGGGTCTTGGGGCCGACCTGATGAGTTGTCTGATGGGTCTTGGCGCCGACCTGATGAGTTGTCTGCTGGGTCTTGGCGCCGACCTGATGAGTTGTCTGCTGGTTCTTGGCGCCGACCTGATGAGTTGTCTGCTGGTTCTTGGCGCCGACCTGATGAGTTGTCTGCTGGGTCTTGGCGCCGACCTGATGAGTTGTCTGCTGGGTCTTGGCGCCGACCTGATGAGTTGTCTGCTGGTTCTTGGCGCCGACCTGATGAGTTGTCTGCTGGTTCTTGGCGCCGACCTGATGAGTTGTCTGCTGGTTCTTGGCGCCGACCTGATGAGGTGTCTGCTGGCTCTTGGCGCCGACCTGATGAGTTGTCTGCTGGGTCTTGGCGCCGACCTGATGAGTTGTCTGCTGGCTCTTGGCGCCGACCTGATGAGTTGTCTGCTGGCTCTTGGCGCCGACCTGATGAGTTGTCTGCTGGGTCTTGGCGCCGACCTGATGAGTTGTCTGCTGGCTCTTGGCGCCGACCTGATGAGTTGTCTGCTGGCTCTTGGCGCCGACCTGATGAGTTGTCTGCTGGCTCTTGGCGCCGACCTGATGACACACAATACCCTCTCACTCACACACACACAATACCCTCTCACTCACACACACACAATACCCTCTCACTCTCACACACACAATACCCTCTCACTCTCACACACACACACACACAATACTCCCTCACTCTCACACACACACAATACTCCCTCACTCTCACACACACACAATACTCCTTCACTCTCACACACACACAATACTCCCTCACTCTCACACACACAATACCCTCTCACTCACACACACACAATACTCCCTCACTCTCACATACACAATACCCTCTCACTCTCACACACACAATACCCTCTCACTCTCACACACACAATACTCCCTCACTCTCACACACACACAATACCCCCTCACTCTCACACACACACAATACTCCCTCACTCTCACACACACACAATACTCCCTCACTCTCACATACACAATACCCTCTCACTCTCACACATACAATACTCCCTCACTCTCACACACACAATACTCCCTCACTCACACACACACAATACACCCTCACTCTCACACACACAATACCCTCTCACTCTCACACACACAATACTCCCTCACTCTCACACACACAATACTCCCTCACTCACACACACAATACCCTCTCACTCACACACACACAATACTCCCTCACTCTCACACACACAATACTCCCTCACTCTCACACACACAATACTCCCTCACTCTCACACACACAATACTCCCTCACTCACACACACACAATACCCTCTCACTCACACACACACAATACCCTCTCACTCACACACACACAATACCCTCTAACTCTCACACACACAATACCCTCTCACTCTCACACACACAATACCCTCTCACTCACACACACACAATACCCTCTCACTCTCACACACACAATACCCTCTCACTCTCACACACACAATACTCTCTCACTCTCACACACACACAATACTCCCTCACTCTCACACACACACACACTACCCTCTCACTCTCACACACATAATACCCTCTCACTCTCACACACACAATACCCTCTCACTCTCACACACACAATACCCTCACTCTCACACACACAATACCCTCTCACTCACACACACACAATACTCCCTCACTCTCACACACACAGTACCCTCTCACTCACACACACACAATACCCTCTCACTCTCACACACACAATACTCTCTCACTCTCACACACACAATACTCCCTCACTCTCACACACACACAATACCCTCTCACTCTCACACACACAATACCCTCTCACTCTCACACACACAATACCCTCACTCTCACACTCACAATACCCTCTCACTCACACACACACAATACTCCCTCACTCTCACACACACAATACCCTCTCACTCACACACACACAATACCCTCTCACTCTCACACACACAATACCCTCTCGCACTCACACACACACAATACCCTCTCACTCTCACACACACACAATACCCTCTCACTCTCACACACACAATACCCTCTCACTCTCACACACACAATACTCCCTCACTCTCACACACACAATACCCTCTCACTCACACACACACAATACCCTCTCACTCTCACACACACAATACCCTATCGCACTCACACACAATACCCTCTCACTCTCACACACACAATACCCTCTCACTCTCACACACACAATACCCCCTCACTCTCACACACACAATACCCTCTCACTCTCACACACACACTACCCTCTCACTCTCACACACACAATACCCTCTCGCACTCACACACACACAATACCCTCTCACTCTCACACACACAATACCCTCTCACTCACACACACACAATACCCTCTCACTCTCACACACACAATACCCTCTCACTCTCACACACACAATACCCTCTCGCACTCACACACACACAATACCCTCTCACTCTCACACACACAATACCCTCTCACTCTCACACACACAATACCCTCTCACTCTCACACACACAATACCCTCTCACTCTCACACACACAATACCCTCTCACTCTCACACACACAATACCCTCTCACTCTCACACACACAATACCCTCTCACTCTCACACACACAATACTCCCTCACTCTCACACACACAATACCCTCTCACTCACACACACACAATACCCTCTCACTCTCATACACACAATACCCTCTCGCACTCACACACAATACCCTCTCACTCTCACACACACAATACCCTCTCACTCACACACACACAATACCCTCTCACTCTCACACATACAATACCCTCTCACTCTCACACACACAATACCCTCTCACTCTCACACACACAATACCCTCTCGCACTCACACACACACAATACCCTCTCACTCTCACACACACAATACCCTCTCACTCTCACACACACAATACCCTCTCACTCTCACACACACAATACCCTCTCACTCTCACACACACAATACCCTCTCACTCTCACACACACAATACCCTCTCACTCTCACACACACAATACCCTCTCACTCTCACACACACAATACCCTCTCACTCACACACACACAATACCCCCTCACTCTCACACACAGAATACCCTCTCACTCACACACACACAATACCCTCTCACTCTCACACACACAATACCCTCTCACTCTCACACACACAATACCCTCTCACTCACACACACACAATACCCCCTCACTCTCACACACAGAATACCCTCTCACTCACACACACACAATACCCTCTCACTCTCACACACACAATACCCTCTCACTCTCACACACACAATACCCTCTCACTCTCACACACACAATACCCTCTCGCACTCACACACACACAATACCCTCTCACTCTCACACACACAATACCCTCTCGCACTCACACACACACAATACCCTCTCACTCTCACACACACAATACCCTCTCGCACTCACACACACACAATACCCTCTCACTCTCACACACACAATACCCTCTCACTCTCACACACACACAATACCCCCTCACTCACACACACACAATACCCTCTCACTCTCACACACACACAATACCCTCTCACTCTCACACACACACAATACCCCCTCACTCACACACACAATACTCCCTCACTCTCACACACACAATACCCTCTCACTCTCACTCACACACACAATACTCCCTCACTCTCACACACACAATACTCCCTCACTCTCACACACACAATACCCCCTCACTCACACACACACAATACCCCCTCACTCTCACACACACAATACTCCCTCACTCTCACACACACAATACCCCCTCACTCTCACACACACAACACCCCCTCACTCTCACACACACAATACTCCCTCACTCTCACACACACAATACCCCCTCACTCTCACACACACACAATACCCCCTCACTCTCACACACACAATACCCCCTCACTCTCACACACACAATACCCTCTCACTCTCACACACACAATACCCTCTCACTTTCACACACACAATACTCCCTCACTCTCACACACACAATACCCTCTCACTCACACACACAATACTCCCTCACTCTCACACACACACAATACCCTCTCACTCACACACACACAATACCCTCTCACTCACACACACACACAATACTCCCTCACTCTCACACACACAATACTCCCTCACTCTCACAAACACAATACCCCCTCACTCTCACACACACAATACCCCCTCACTCTCACACACACAATACCCTCTCACTCTCACACACACAATACTCCCTCACTCTCACAAACACAATACCCCCTCACTCTCACACACACAATACCCCCTCACTCTCACACACACAATACCCTCTCACTCTCACACACACAATACTCCCTCACTCTCACACACACAATACCCCCTCACTCTCACACACACAATACCCCCTCACTCTCACCACACAATACCCCTCACTCTCACACACACAATACCCTCTCACTCTCACACACACAATACCCCTCACTCTCACACACACAATACCCCCTCACTCTCACACACACAATACCCCCTCACTCTCACACACACAATACCCCTCTCACTCTCACACACACAATACCCCCTCACTCTCACACACACAATACCCCCTCACTCTCACACACACAATACCCCTCACTCTCACACACACAATACCCCCTCACTCTCACACACACAATACCCCCTCACTCTCACACACACAATACCCCCTCACTCTCACACACACAATACCCCCTCACTCTCACACACACAATACCCCCTCACTCTCACACACACAATACCCCCTCACTCTCACACACACAATACCCCCTCACTCTCACCACACAATACCCCCTCACTCTCACACACACAATACCCTCTCACTCTCACACAATACCCCCTCACTCTCACACACACAATACCCTCTCATTCTCACACACACAATACCCCCTCACTCTCACACACACAATACCCTCTCACTCTCACACACACAATACCCCCTCACTCTCACACACACAATACCCTCTCACTCTCACACACACAATACCCCCTCACTCTCACACACACAATACCCTCTCACTCTCACATACACAATACCCTCTCACTCTCACACACACAATACCCTCTCACTCTCACACACACAATACCCTCTCACTCTCACACACACAATACTCTCTCACTCTCACACACACATACCCCCTCACTCTCACACACACAATACCCCCTCACTCTCACACACACAATACCCCCTCACTCTCACACACACAATACCCCCTCACTCTCACACACACAATACCCCCTCACTCTCACACACACAATACCCCCTCACTCTCACACACACAATACCCCCTCACTCTCACACACACAATACCCCCTCACTCTCACACACACAATACCCCCTCACTCTCACACACACAATACCCTCTCACTCTCACACACACAATACTCCCTCACTCTCACACACACAATACTCCCTCACTCTCACACACACAATACTCCCTCACTCACACACACACAATACCCTCTCACTCTCACACACACAATACCCCCTCACTCTCACACACACAATACCCTCTCACTCTCACACACACAATACCCTCTCACTCTCACAAACACAATACCCCCTCACTCTCACACACACAATACCCCCTCACTCTCACACACACAATACCCTCTCACTCTCACACACACAATACCCCCTCACTCTCACACACACAATACCCTCTCACTCTCACACACACAATACCCCCTCACTCTCACACACACAATACCCTCTCTCACTCTCACACACACATTACCCTCTCTCACTCTCACACACACAATACCCCCTCACTCTCACACACACAATACCCTCTCACTCTCACACACACAATACCCTCTCACTCTCACACACACAATACCCTCTCTCACTCTCACACACACAATACCCCTCACTCTCACACACACAATACCCTCTCACTCTCACACACACAATACCCCCTCACTCTCACACACACAATACCCTCTCACTCTCACACACACAATACCCTCTCACTCTCACACACACAATACCCTCTCTCACTCTCACACACACAATACCCCCTCACTCTCACACACACAATACTCCCTCACTCTCACACACACAATACCCCCTCACTCTCACACACACAATACCCTCTCTCACTCTCACAAACACAATACCCTCTCACTCTCACACACACAATACCCTCTCCCAGATATACTGTCCGACTATGAGACAAAACTCACCATTTTGCCCAACCTTCAATCCCCGATCTTTTAACACAGTAAACTTTTTTTATACTGACTTGTGCTCGGTTCAGAGACTATCAAATGAAGACCTTTGTCAAAGTTTCGAGACTTCAGGGCCCGTTTTTTTTACTGACTGCTTCTCTAACTCAGTTCCTTTTTTACTGATGGGAATTTTGCATGTTTCAAAAGGTAGCGAGTTATAAACGGCGTATGCCATACTGTTGCAAAGACCGCTGCAATGTTGATATAACATTAATTTTAACATTACATCAATATTAACGTCGTCAGACTTTGAAATTTGCCTTTAATATATAGAAATATGCTCAATAAAGTGAACAAAAATTTTAAATTATATATTGAGTAATATAAAAATACTTCTTTTTAGGCAGCAAACATAAAATTTCATTATATTTCACATTTTCACGTGAAGAATGGTGTTATATTCAGCCATATATATTAATTTGGCAACAGTATTTAATACAGAGATCGGAAATACATTTACCAGCGCATTTAATCAATTTTCTCTCTAATAAATGAGTGGTAATTTGCCTGTTAATTAGTGTGAATCCAGTTACGGTGATGACAGTCAAACGGCTGGTGTCCGCGACGCCGACCAATGACCAGTTAAATCCAATTTGAATATTAACCTAAATGGTGTTTCACCAGTATTGATCATTATATTATTGTTAGATACAATGATGCTTCACCAGTATTGATCATTATATTACTGATACAATGGTGCTTCACCAGTATTGATCATTATATTGTTAGATACAATGGTGCTTCACCAGTATTGATCATTATATTATTAGATACAATGATGCTTCACTAGTATTGATCATTATATTATTAGATACAATGATGCTTCACTAATATTGATCATTATATTGTTAGATACAATGGTGCTTCACCAGTATTGATCATTATATTGTTAGATACAATGGTGCTTCACCAGTATTGATAATAATATGAGAATAGTGAATGAAGTTATACATTATACATTGATCACAGTGAATGGAGTTATACATTATTGTATTATAAGACTGGGGTAATACATTAGCCATGATGACAGTGGCTGAAATTATACATTGACCATGAGCAGTGACTGGAGTTATACATCGTAAGGTGATCACAGTGAGCGGAGTTATTCATTGATCATGATCACAATGGGTGACCATGATTAGTCCTAGGTTAGGTTAAGTTACGTTAGTTCTAGGTTAGGTTAGGTTTGGTTAGTTTAGTCCTAAGTTAGGTTAGTTCTAGGTTAGGTTAAGTTAGGTTAGTTCTAGGTTAGGTTAGGTTAAGTTACGTTAGTTCTAGGTTAGGGTAGGTTAAGTTACGTTAGTTCTAGGTTAGGTTAGGTTAAGTTACGTTAGTTCTAGGTTAGGTTAGGTTAGGTTAAGTTACGTTAGTTCTAGGTTAAGTTAGGTTAAGTTACGTTAGTTCTAGGTTAGGTTAGGTTAAGTTACGTTAGTTCTAGGTTAGGTTAGGTTAAGTTACGTTAGTCCTAGGTTAGGTTAAGTTAGGTTAGTCCTAGGTTAGATTATGTTAAGTTAGTTCTAGGTTAGGTTAAGTTAGGTTAGTTCTAGGTTAGGTTAGGTTAAGTTACGTTAGTCCTAGGTTAGGTTAGGTTAAGTTACGTTAGTCCTAGGTTAGGTTAGGTTAAGTTACGTTAGTCCTAGGTTAGGTTAGGTTAGGTCAGTCCTAGGTTAGGTTAGGTTAGGTTAGGTTAGGTGTTACAGTCCTGCTGTCAATCGTCTGTATTTTCAGTACTCTGGTGAAAGGTTGGGAGAGGTGCGACTCGAACGCAGGAAGACACGACTCACCGCTTAGGAAAAGTTGTAAGGTCAATAGTTGTATGTTGTTGTGTGTAAAGTGTTGACCTGACAAGTGTCATTAAGACCAACGAGC
This sequence comes from Procambarus clarkii, assembly GCF_040958095.1. Taxonomy (NCBI): domain Eukaryota; kingdom Metazoa; phylum Arthropoda; class Malacostraca; order Decapoda; family Cambaridae; genus Procambarus; species Procambarus clarkii. The sequence continues at coordinate 24,811,654 of NC_091202.1, read as the reverse complement.
ACATGGTTACGGTGCATGAGGATCACCTCTCATTCTCCGCCTCATAAAAATATGACTAATTCAAATCCACAAGGGCCGTGACGAGGATTCGAACCTGCGTCCGGGAGCATCCCAGACACTGCCTTAATCGACTGAGCTACGACAGGGTAGCTCAGTTCATTTGGCCCTTGTGGATTTGTTCATTTGATGCATCACGTTAGTGTGATCTCTGTGTGTGATGACTGATTCATCAACCGGAAATGGCTGATTCATCACAATGGGCTGGATTATTCCGACCCATCATCATAACCCAGGGATCTGGACGTTGGATTAATGACCATTTGGCCACATTGTTGACGACATTGTACTGATTAATGGACGAATCAACATTTTCACATTCAAAAAGAAGCACTTGTCACTTTCGTAATGATGGGAGAACATGTTCACTACACCCGGGTTAAGTCACAATGGCCTGACACATGAACGCCATTAATGTATCACTGGGCCATTACCATAGGCCAGTGTGGTCGGGTCGACGGTAGAAACCACCCTGGTTAGGCTCCAGTTCTGGGCCTCCAGATCCTCCCAGTGAATTCAGTTGAGTTCCTGGTTGGTCGACTTTTGTACCATCGTGGCGGACTGGGTTAAGGCAGGTGTCTGGGAGTCACCAGATCGCGGGTTCGAGTCCCTCACAGTGACTACTATCAGTAATGGCTGGGCTTCACACTGGTCGCCTCTGAGACTAACAGTAACTGCTGAGATGTGAAAGAATTCGGTTTATTTTACATCATGAATAATTTTTTATAAGAATTCTACGTCAATTTACAGATGTATCAAATAATTTCATGCTAGTTCAGTCGTTAGGAGGTTCAATTGGTCTTCTTAAGACAGTAGAGTAATTAAGGAAGTTTCCTTACCAGAAAAATGTTGTGTTGCTACACTACCAGATGTCACTAAATGTTCAAGAATTAATCCCAAGTTTGTAAGTTCTGCAATACGAAGGTGAAGCACTGTTGCAAACTGTGCAACACCTGACAACATTAGTGAGCTAAAGAAGGTGTTGATTAGTTTTATTGACGTGTGTGTAAGTCAATAACACACACGGGGTTATTGACCAATGGAACCGCCTACCCGCCCAAGCCCAGGCCAATTAGATAAGATCATCAATGCAAATGGGGCTTGGTGGGGACCTTCGACAAGCCGCTGGCTTACTGTCCTCGTCGACACCACTAGTGTTAATGACCCTCAGGTAAATAATTACCTACTGTTAACGACACCTTTGTGTTAATTAGCATTGTTCTTGACGACTGGTCGTTAAGGACAAGATTGACCCCATTCGTATCTTCGGGGACAGGAAGCCTGCGTATCTAGGTCGAACTACTGACCTTCCCCAGGAGGCAACCCCCACACCGGCTGATTAACTCCCGGGTACCTATTTACTGCTAGGTGGACAGGTGCATTAGGTGAAAGGGAAGGTGTCTAACAATTTCTTTTTCTCTCGGGATTCGAACCCGTTCTGTGGTTCGAATCGTGACTGGGGATTCTAACTACTGACGGTATTGTCATGACTAGGCAACACTGTTAGTGACACCAGGCAACACCGTTAGTGACCACCAGGCAACACCGTTAGTGACACCAGGCAACACCGTTAGTGACCACCAGGCAACACCGTTAGTGACCACCAGGCAACACTGTTAGTGACCACCAGGCAACAGGGTGGTCCAGAATAAACAGGCATCACCACACGCCATAAAGTAACTAATGAAACCAAAATAAATCCAACTTTTTCCAATCAATTATAACTGACACGAAGTATTGAGTGAGACGAATGGCTCGAACCTGGACCCGCTATTCGCTCCACTCGCGACTGTTACGATCAACGGTTAATTAAGCGGCTTTTGTGAGCCTTTTGTAGATTTGCAAACCAAATAGTTTTAATTCTCTGGCGTTCAGCTCAGAACTTCTAAAAGAGTTAGAAAATTAACACTCTTACTTCTCTATCAGACTCTCAAGACTACTACGGGCTCACCATAGCCCGTGCTACTTGGAACTTTTTGTTCCAAGTAGCAAATCTTAAACAACAACCAACATCAAGACTCTCAAAAGATACTTCCTGTCCCCAAAGATTTTGACAAATAATAAAAGATAAAATTAATTGGTAAATCTTCGACGTGAGAGCCACAATGTTTGACAATTAATAATTGTGTAAATTTCAATTATACATTTTGCAAATTGGAAGATTCTGTACGACAGTTCCGTAGAATGTAATATTCTTTGTGTGAATTATAAGGTAAATTGCTTCCTATTGAATTATCATATTTGATCAAGAAGCACTGTATATTGTATCATTGTATTGTCTCAGATTATGAAGCACTGCATATTGTATCATTGTATTGTCTCAGATTATGAAGCACTGCATATTGTATTGTCTCAGATTATGAAGCACTGCATATTGTATTATTGTATTGACTCAGATCATACCTTCTGTCTTCAATACCTTCCTGTCGACCTTTGCAACCTTCTGAAGACCCTTGCAACCTTCCAAAGACCCTTGCAACCTTCCAAAGACCCTTGCAACCTTCCAAAGACCCTTGCAACCTTCCAAAGACCCTTGCAACCTTCCAAAGACCCTTACAACCTTCCAAAGACCCTTGCAACCTTCCAAAGGCCCTTGCAACCTTCCAAAGACCCTTGCAACCTTCCAAAGACCCTTGCAACCTTCCAAAGACCCTTGCAACCTTCCAAAGACCCTTACAACCTTCCAAAGACCCTTGCAACCTTCCAAAGGCCCTTGCAACCTTCCAAAGACCCTTGCAACCTTCCAAAGACCCTTGCAACCTTCCAAAGACCCTTGCAACCTTCCAAAGACCCTTGCAACCTTCCTGTCGACCCTTGCAACCTTCCTGTCGACCCTTGCAACCTTCCAAAGACCCTTGCAACCTTCCTGTCGACCCTTGCAACCTTCCAAAGACCCTTGCAACCTTCCAAAGACCCTTGCAACCTTCCAAAGACCCTTGCAACCTTCCAAAGACCCTTGCAACCTTCCAAAGACCCTTGCAACCTTCCAAAGACCCTTGCAACCTTCCTGTCGACCCTTGCAACCTTCCAAAGACCCTTGCAACCTTCCAAAGACCCTTGCAACCTTCCAAAGACCCTTGCAACCTTCCAAAGACCCTTGCAGCCTTCCAAAGACCCTTGCAACCTTCCAAAAACCCTTGCAACCTTCCAAAGACCCTTGCAACCTTCCAAAGACCCTTGCAACCTTCCAAAAACCCTTGCAACCTTCCAAAGACCCTTGCAACCTTCCAAAGACCCTTGCAACCTTCCAAAGACCCTTGCAACCTTCCTGTCGACCCTTGCAACCTTCCAAAGACCCTTGCAACCTTCCAAAGACCCTTGCAACCTTCCAAAGACCCTTGCAACCTTCCAAAGACCCTTGCAACCTTCCAAAGACCCTTGCAACCTTCCAAAGACCCTTGCAACCTTCCAAAGACCAAGCCAAATTCCTAAATACCCTGGCAACTTAACCATGACATCTTTACCCAACGACGTTGGGTAAAGCGACCATTACGAGGCCTCAACAACCATACCATCATTACACAAGCTCTGACAACCTATACAAGCATTTAAAGTACTAACTGTATGGTCAAACATTCCTTACACCAGATGTTTATATTCCCCGAGCAGTAATTAGCAAGGCGGGAGACAGGTAAGGATTGTAAAGTTACATATATTGACCAAAAGTGTCCTCTATTTTGACCAAAAATGTCCTCTATTTTGACCAAAAGTGTCCTCTATATTGACCTAAAGTGACCTATATTGACCTAAAGTGTCCACTATATTGACCTAAAGTGACCTATATTGACCTAAAGTGTCCTATATTGACCTAAAGTGACCTATATTGACCTAAAGTGTCCACTATATTGACCTAAAGTGTCCTATATTGACCTAAAGTGACCTATATTGACCTAAAGTGACCTATATTGACCTAAAGTGTCCACTATATTGACCTAAAGTGTCCTATATTGACCTAAAGTGTCCACTATATTGACCTAAAGAGACTTCCTGGCCAGGATAATAGCGAATGAAACAATGGTCAATATACAACATTCCAACAATTCATTTAACTCTTCAACATTCAGAAGACACCTAAACATTCCAGGTGTGTGGCAGCTTTCATCAATACAACATGACCACACATCTGAGAGCAGCAGCCCAAGAACCACACATCTGAGAGCAGCAGCCCAAGAACCACACATCTGAGAGCAGCAGCCCAAGAACCACACATCTGAGAGCAGCAGCCCAAGAACCACACATTTGAGAGCAGCAGCCCAAGAACCACACATCTGAGAGCAGCAGCCCAAGAACCACACATCTGAGAGCAGCAGCTCAAGAACCACACATCTGAGAGCAGCAGCCCAAGAACCACACATCTGAGAGCAGCAGCCCAAGAACCACACATCTGAGAGCAGCAGCCCAAGAACCACACATTAAACACCCTCCTAACACCCAATTAACTGTATACAAAACACAGACAATAAAGATTACTAACAAATAAAAAAAACATCCATACAGCACATACAGATTAGCGACAAATAAAACAATGACCATACAACCAACTTCTCCTCCAACACTGCAGCAGCCAACATGTACAGCTTCTCCTGCAACACTGCAGCAGCCAACATGTACAGCTTCTCCTGCAACACTGCAGCAGCCAACATGTACAGCTTCTCCTGCAACACTGCAGCAGCCAACATGTACAGCTTCTCCTGCAACACTGCAGCAGCCAACATGTACAGCTTCTCCTGCAACACTGCAGCAGCCAACATGTACAGCTTCTCCTCCAACACTGCAGCAGCCAACATGTACAGCTTCTCCTGCAACACTGCAGCAGCCAACATGCACAGCTTCTCCTCCAACACTGCAGCAGCCAACATACACAGCTTCTCCTCCAACACTGCAGCAGCCAACATACACAGCTTCTCCTGCAACACTGCAGCAGCCAACATGTACAGCTTCTCCTGCAACACTGCAGCAGCCAACATGCACAGCTTCTCCTCCAACACTGCAGCAGCCAACATACACAGCTTCTCCTCCAACACTGCAGCAGCCAACATACACAGCTTCTCCTCCAACACTGCAGCAGCCAACATGTACAGCTTCTCCTGCAACACTGCAGCAGCCAACATGCACAGCTTCTCCTCCAACACTGCAGCAGCCAACATGTACAGCTTCTCCTGCAACACTGCAGCAGCCAACATGTACAGCTTCTCCTGCAACACTGCAGCAGCCAACATGTACAGCTTCTCCTGCCAACACTGCAGCAGCCAACATGTACAGCTTCTCCTGCAACACTGCAGCAGCCAACATGCACAGCTTCTCCTCCAACACTGCAGCAGCCAACATGTACAGCTTCTCCTGCAACACTGCAGCAGCCAACATGTACAGCTTCTCCTCCAACACTGCAGCAGCCAACATGTACAGCTTCTCCTGCAACACTGCAGCAGCCAACATACACAGCTTCTCCTCCAACACTGCAGCAGCCAACATGTACAGCTTCTCCTGCAACACTGCAGCAGCCAACATGTACAGCTTCTCCTGCAACACTGCAGCAGCCAACATGTACAGCTTCTCCTGCAACACTGCAGCAGCCAACATGTACAGCTTCTCCTGCAACACTGCAGCAGCCAACATGTACAGCTTCTCCTGCAACACTGCAGCAGCCAACATGTACAGCTTCTCCTGCAACACTGCAGCAGCCAACATGTACAGCTTCTCCTCCAACACTGCAGCAGCCAACATGTACAGCTTCTCCTGCAACACTGCAGCAGCCAACATGTACAGCTTCTCCTCCAACACTGCAGCAGCCAACATGTACAGCTTCTCCTGCAACACTGCAGCAGCCAACATGCACAGCTTCTCCTGCAACACTGCAGCAGCCAACATGTACAGCTTCTCCTGCAACACTGCAGCAGCCAACATGTACAGCTTCTCCTGCAACACTGCAGCAGCCAACATGTACAGCTTCTCCTGCAACACTGCAGCAGCCAACATGTACAGCTTCTCCTGCAACACTGCAGCAGCCAACATGTACAGCTTCTCCTGCAACACTGCAGCAGCCAACATGTACAGCTTCTCCTGCAACACTGCAGCAGCCAACATGTACAGCTTCTCCTGCAACACTGCAGCAGCCAACATGTACAGCTTCTCCTGCAACACTGCAGCAGCCAACATGTACAGCTTCTCCTGCAACACTGCAGCAGCCAACATGTACAGCTTCTCCTGCAACACTGCAGCAGCCAACATGTACAGCTTCTCCTGCAACACTGCAGCAGCCAACATGTACAGCTTCTCCTGCAACACTGCAGCAGCCAACATGTACAGCTTCTCCTGCAACACTGCAGCAGCCAACATGTACAGCTTCTCCTGCAACACTGCAGCAGCCAACATGTACAGCTTCTCCTCCAACACTGCAGCAGCCAACATGTACAGCTTCTCCTGCAACACTGCAGCAGCCAACATGTACAGCTTCTCCTGCAACACTGCAGCAGCCAACATGTACAGCTTCTCCTGCAACACTGCAGCAGCCAACATGTACAGCTTCTCCTGCAACACTGCAGCAGCCAACATGTACAGCTTCTCCTGCAACACTGCAGCAGCCAACATGTACAGCTTCTCCTGCAACACTGCAGCAGCCAACATGTACAGCTTCTCCTGCAACACTGCAGCAGCCAACATGTACAGCTTCTCCTGCAACACTGCAGCAGCCAACATGTACAGCTTCTCCTGCAACACTGCAGCAGCCAACATGTACAGCTTCTCCTGCAACACTGCAGCAGCCAACATGTACAGCTTCTCCTGCAACACTGCAGCAGCCAACATGTACAGCTTCTCCTGCAACACTGCAGCAGCCAACATGCACAGCTTCTCCTGCAACACTGCAGCAGCCAACATGTACAGCTTCTCCTGCAACACTGCAGCAGCCAACATGCACAGCTTCTCCTGCAACACTGCAGCAGCCAACATGTACAGCTTCTCCTGCAACACTGCAGCAGCCAACATGTACAGCTTCTCCTGCAACACTGCAGCAGCCAACATGTACAGCTTCTCCTGCAACACTGCAGCAGCCAACATGTACAGCTTCTCCTGCAACACTGCAGCAGCCAACATGTACAGCTTCTCCTCCAACACTGCAGCAGCCAACATGTACAGCTTCTCCTGCAACACTGCAGCAGCCAACATGTACAGCTTCTCCTGCAACACTGCAGCAGCCAACATGTACAGCTTCTCCTGCAACACTGCAGCAGCCAACATGTACAGCTTCTCCTGCAACACTGCAGCAGCCAACATGTACAGCTTCTCCTGCAACACTGCAGCAGCCAACATGTACAGCTTCTCCTGCAACACTGCAGCAGCCAACATGTACAGCTTCTCCTGCAACACTGCAGCAGCCAACATGTACAGCTTCTCCTGCAACACTGCAGCAGCCAACATGTACAGCTTCTCCTGCCAACACTGCAGCAGCCAACATGTACAGCTTCTCCTGCAACACTGCAGCAGCCAACATGTACAGCTTCTCCTCCAACACTGCAGCAGCCAACATGCACAGCTTCTCCTCCAACACTGCAGCAGCCAACATGTACAGCTTCTCCTGCAACACTGCAGCAGCCAACATGTACAGCTTCTCCTGCAACACTGCAGCAGCCAACATGTACAGCTTCTCCTGCAACACTGCAGCAGCCAACATGTACAGCTTCTCTTCCTCCAACACTGCAGCAGCCAACATACACAGCTCCTCCAACACTGCAGCAGCAAACATACACAGCTTCTCCTGCAACACTGCAGCAGCAAACATACACAGCTTCTCCTCCAACACTGCAGCAGCAAACATACACAGCTTCTCCTGCAACACTGCAGCAGCCAACATGTACAGCTTCTCCTCCAACACTGCAGCAGCCAACATGTACAGCTTCTCCTCCAACATTGCAGCAGCCAACATGTACAGCTTCTCCTGCAACACTGCAGCAGCCAACATGCACAGCTTCTCCTGCAACACTGCAGCAGCCAACATGTACAGCTTCTCCTGCAACACTGCAGCAGCCAACATGTACAGCTTCTCCTGCAACACTGCAGCAGCCAACATGTACAGCTTCTCCTGCAACACTGCAGCAGCCAACATGTACAGCTCCTCCTGCAACACTGCAGCAGCCAACATGTACAGCTCCTCCTGCAACACTGCAGCAGCCAACATGCACAGCTTCTCCTGCAACACTGCAGCAGCCAACATGCACAGCTTCTCCTGCAACACTGCAGCAGCCAACATGTACAGCTTCTCCTGCAACACTGCAGCAGCCAACATGTACAGCTTCTCCTGCAACACTGCAGCAGCCAACATGTACAGCTTCTCCTGCAACACTGCAGCAGCCAACATGTACAGCTCCTCCTGCAACACTGCAGCAGCCAACATGTACAGCTTCTCCTGCAACACTGCAGCAGCCAACATGTACAGCTCCTCCTGCAACACTGCAGCAGCCAACATGTACAGCTTCTCCTCCAACACTGCAGCAGCCAACATACACAGCTTCTCCTGCAACACTGCAGCAGCCAACATGTACAGCTTCTCCTGCAACACTGCAGCAGCCAACATGTACAGCTCCTCCTGCAACACTGCAGCAGCCAACATGTACAGCTTCTCCTGCAACACTGCAGCAGCCAACATGCACAGCTTCTCCTGCAACACTGCAGCAGCCAACATGTACAGCTTCTCCTGCAACACTGCAGCAGCCAACATGTACAGCTTCTCCTGCAACACTGCAGCAGCCAACATGCACAGCTTCTCCTGCAACACTGCAGCAGCCAACATGTACAGCTTCTCCTGCAACACTGCAGCAGCCAACATGTACAGCTTCTCCTGCAACACTGCAGCAGCCAACATGCACAGCTTCTCCTGCAACACTGCAGCAGCCAACATGTACAGCTTCTCCTGCAACACTGCAGCAGCCAACATGCACAGCTTCTCCTGCAACACTGCAGCAGCCAACATGTACAGCTTCTCCTGCAACACTGCAGCAGCCAACATGCACAGCTTCTCCTGCAACACTGCAGCAGCCAACATGTACAGCTTCTCCTGCAACACTGCAGCAGCCAACATGTACAGCTTCTCCTGCAACACTGCAGCAGCCAACATGTACAGCTTCTCCTCCAACACTGCAGCAGCCAACATGTACAGCTTCTCCTGCAACACTGCAGCAGCCAACATGTACAGCTTCTCCTCCAACACTGCAGCAGCCAACATGTACAGCTTCTCCTGCAACACTGCAGCAGCCAACATGTACAGCTTCTCCTGCAACACTGCAGCAGCCAACATACACAGCTTCTCCTGCAACACTGCAGCAGCCAACATGTACAGCTTCTCCTGCAACACTGCAGCAGCCAACATGTACAGCTTCTCCTGCAACACTGCAGCAGCCAACATGTACAGCTTCTCCTGCAACACTGCAGCAGCCAACATGTACAGCTTCTCCTGCAACACTGCAGCAGCCAACATGTACAGCTTCTCCTGCAACACTGCAGCAGCCAACATGTACAGCTTCTCCTCCAACACTGCAGCAGCCAACATGTACAGCTTCTCCTCCAACACTGCAGCAGCCAACATGTACAGCTTCTCCTCCAACACTGCAGCAGCCAACATGCACAGCTTCTCCTCCAACACTGCAGCAGCCAACATGTACAGCTTCTCCTGCAACACTGCAGCAGCCAACATGTACAGCTTCTCCTGCAACACTGCAGCAGCCAACATGCACAGCTTCTCCTGCAACACTGCAGCAGCCAACATGTACAGCTTCTCTTCCTCCAACACTGCAGCAGCCAACATACACAGCTCCTCCAACACTGCAGCAGCAAACATACACAGCTTCTCCTGCAACACTGCAGCAGCAAACATACACAGCTTCTCCTCCAACACTGCAGCAGCAAACATACACAGCTTCTCCTCCAACACTGCAGCAGCCAACATACACAGCTTCTCCTCCAACACTGCAGCAGCCAACATACACAGCTTCTCCTCCAACACTGCAGCAGCCAACATACACAGCTTCTCCTCCAACACTGCAGCAGCCAACATGCACAGCTTCTCCTGCAACACTGCAGCAGCCAACATGTACAGCTTCTCCTGCAACACTGCAGCAGCCAACATGTACAGCTTCTCCTCCAACACTGCAGCAGCCAACATGTACAGCTTCTCCTGCAACACTGCAGCAGCCAACATGCACAGCTTCTCCTCCAACACTGCAGCAGCCAACATGTACAGCTTCTCCTGCAACACTGCAGCAGCCAACATGCACAGCTTCTCCAACACTGCAGCAGCCAACATGTACAGCTTCTCCTGCAACACTGCAGCAGCCAACATACACAGCTTCTCCTGCAACACTGCAGCAGCCAACATGTACAGCTTCTCCTCCTCCAACACTGCAGCAGCCAACATACACAGCTCCTCCAACACTGCAGCAGCAAACATACACAGCTTCTCCTGCAACACTGCAGCAGCAAACATACACAGCTTCTCCTCCAACACTGCAGCAGCAAACATACACAGCTTCTCCTCCAACACTGCAGCAGCCAACATACACAGCTTCTCCTCCAACACTGCAGCAGCCAACATACACAGCTTCTCCTCCAACACTGCAGCAGTCAACATACACAGCTTTTGCAACACTGCAGCAGTCAACATACACAGCTTCTCCTCCAACACTGCAGCAGCCAACATACACAGCTCCTCCAACACTGCAGCAGCCAAGACACGCCCATCAACAACAAGGTCTCACAAAGCGAGGCCTCGTCACAGCAACCAATAAAACGCACCAACAAATAATACGAATTTTCTTGAAACCAAAACACAATTTCTCGTTTAAAAACGCAATGTTTCAACAACAAAAACAACTTTTCAACATTGCAATAAAAATTCCCAACAACAACAGTTTTACGTAACAATTTAACTTTTTTTTTTGTACAAAAATCAAGCGAAATGGGGGAAACTCGCTATCATATTTCAGCTTCCTATGATAACTGGCCACTAAAAATAGGGTTAGTTATCATGACAGAATGTGAGAGGGACTTTGTATTGACTAAAGACTTAGTTCACACAAGTGTATATTTTCAACAGCGAATACAGCCACTTATAAGTAATACAGCCACTTACAACTAATACATCCACTTACAACTAATACATCCACTTACAAGTAATACAGTAACTTACATCTAATACAGTCACTTACATCTAATACAGCCACTTACAACTAATACAGCCACTTACAACTAATACAGCCACTTACAACTAATACAGTCACTTACAACTAATACATCCACTTACAACTAATACAGTCACTTACAACTAATACAGCCACTTACAACTAATACAGCCACTTACAACTAATACAGCCACTTACAACTAATACAGTCACTTACAACTAATACAGCCACTTACAACTAATACAGCCACTTACAACTAATACAGTCACTTACAACTAATACATCCACTTACAACTAATACAGTCACTTACAACTAATACAGCCACTTACAACTAATACAGCCACTTACAACTAATACAGCCACTTACAACTAATACAGTCACTTACAACTAATACAGTCACTTACAACTAATACAGTCACTTACAACTAATACAGCCACTTACAACTAATACAGCCACTTACAACTAATACAGCCACTTACAACTAATACAGCCACTTACAACTAATACAGCCACTTACAACTAATAGTCACTTACAACTAATACAGTCACTTACAACTAATACAGTCACTTACAACTAATACAGTCACTTACAACTAATACAGCCACTTACAACTAATACAGCCACTTACAACTAATAGTCACTTACAACTAATACAGTCACTTACAACTAATACAGCCACTTACAACTAATACAGCCACTTACAACTAATACAGCCACTTACAACTAATACAGTCACTTACAACTAATACAGCCACTTACAACTAATACAGCCACTTACAACTAATACAGCCACTTATAACTAATACAGTCACTTACAACTAATACAGCCACTTACAACTAATACAGCCACTTACAACTAATACAACGACTTACAACTAATGCAATACATGAACTGGGTAGGGGCCCCAGAGTCTATCATCTGGGTAGGGGCCCCAGAGTCTATCATCTGGGTAGGGGCCCCAGAGTCAATCATCTGGGTAGGGGCCCCAGAGTCTATCATCTGGGTAGGGGCCCCAGAGTCTATCATCTGGGTAGGGGCCCCAGAGTCTATCATCTGGGTAGGGGCCCCAGAGTCTATCATCTGGGTAGGGGCCCCAGAGTCTATCATCTGGGTAGGGGCCCCAGAGTCTATCATCTGGGTAGGGGCCCCAGAGTCAATCATCTGGGTAGGGGCCCCAGAGTCTATCATCTGGGTAGGGGCCCCCAGAGTCTATCATCTGGGTAGGGGCCCCCAGAGTCTATCATCTGGGTAGGGGCCCCAGAGTCTATCATCTGGGTAGGGGCCCCAGAGTCTATCATCTGGGTAGGGGTCCCCAGAGTCTATCATCTGGGTAGGGGCCCCCAGAGTCTATCATCTGGGTAGGGGCCCCAGAGTCTATCATCTGGGTAGGGGCCCCAGAGTCTATCATCTGGGTAGGGGCCCCCAGAGTCTATCATCTGGGTAGGGGCCCCCAGAGTCTATCATCTGGGTAGGGGCCCCAGAGTCTATCATCTGGGTAGGGGCCCCAGAGTCTATCATCTGGGTAGGGGCCCCCAGAGTCTATCATCTGGGTAGGGGCCCCAGAGTCTATCATCTGGGTAGGGGCCCCAGAGTCTATCATCTGGGTAGGGGTCCCCAGAGTCTATCATCTGGGTAGGGGCCCCCAGAGTCTATCATCTGGGTAGGGGCCCCAGAGTCTATCATCTGGGTAGGGGCCCCAGAGTCTATCATCTGGGTAGGGGCCCCCAGAGTCTATCATCTGGGTAGGGGCCCCCAGAGTCTGTCATCTGGGTAGGGGCCCCAGAGTCTGTCATCTGGGTAGGGGCCCCAGAGTCTGTCATCTGGGTATGGGCCCCCAGAGTCTATCATCTGGGTAGGGGCCCCAGAGTCTATCATCTGGGTAGGGGTCCCCAGAGTCTATCATCTGGGTAGGGGCCCCCAGAGTCTATCATCTGGGTAGGGGAACCCAGTGCCTATCATCTGAGTAGGGGCCCAGAGTCTATCATCTGGCTAGGGGCCCCCAGAGTCTGTCATCTGGGTAGGGACCCCCAGAGTCTTTCATCTGGGTAGGGACCCCCAGAGTCTATCATCTGGGTACGGCCCCCAGAACCTGTCATCTGGGTAGGGCCCCCAGAGTCTATCATCTGGGTAGGGCCCCCAGAGCCTGTCATCTGGGTAGGGCCCCCAGAATCTGTCATCTGGGTAGGGCCCCCAGAACCTGTCATCTGGCTAGGGGCCCCCAGAGTCTGTCATCTGGGTAGGGACCCCCAGAGTCTGGCATCTGGGTAGTGGCCCCCAGAGCCTGTCATCTGGGTAGGGACCCCCAGAGCCAGTCATCTGGGTAGGGGCCCCAGAGTCTGTCATCTGGGTAGGGGCCCCCAGAGTCTATCATCTGGGTAGGGGCCCCAGGCAGCGGTAAAGCTGCCTTACATTAGTATACAGACACTAGCTCCCCTTGCCTATCACACACACACACATGTATACAGCGTGTATTGGACCGAGGTGACAGGGGTCGACTGCCTTACAGAAGGATTGTGGGTCGAGGTTCAAGGCTTCAGCCAAGGGTGACGTCGAAACCGAATTGTCTGTATCAAGAATTCTCACGTCTGTGATGCAATATTGTGGCTGTTATCTGCACGACGTGGCTGTTATCTGCACGACATGGCTCTTATCTGCACGACGTGGTTGTTATCTGCACGACGCGGCTGTCTCGCCTGCAATGCATATTGGATTCTGTTGCAGCTGATCTGCATGTTGAGGCTGTAGACAATCCCATCTGGTGTGGCCTACTCTGAGGCCAGCTTTGTCTACTCAGCTGAGGCACCTACCTTGCCTAGGAGAAGGTCCTCCACTGGGTCAACAGATGTTGAGGACAGGACATGGAGGGTGGCGTGACATCCTCCACACACTCTAGCCTCAGAGAGTCAATGGAAAGGTAACTTGGTTCAACTGTGAGTCACTGATAGGTCGAGAACCTTTTCTAACAAGGACTTGAGCTGACCATCATAGTCGTGTAGGTCAGGGAGGCTGGGAACACCTCTGGAACACCCAGAAGACACTCAGGATATCGCCAGCTTGTCAGGGCTTAGCAATAGTTGAACCAGAGAAGGAACTAACAGTACTTGGTGGAGAAGAAGAACAGCAGGTCACCTTCTGTCTCAGAGGGGAGACAGAAGGTGGTGAGGATGTAAACACAGTAGAAAGAAACTGACAGGAAATGACAGAAGAAAGAGAAATATAATCGAGAACATTGGACGATAGACAGGAGGAGTGAAGCTTAAGACGGGCACTGAGACGGTCAAGCTTAGGACATAAGCTGAGGGGAACCTGTCTTGAGGTGACAGATGCTAACACTATACAGTCCATGACAGGTGACAGACACCAACAATATACCGTCCATGACAGGTGACAGACACCAACACTATACAGTCCATGACAGGTGACAGACACCAACAATAGACAGTCCATGACAGGTGACAGAGACCAACAATATACCGCCCATGACAGGTGACAGACACCAACAATATACCGTCCATGACAGGTGACAGACACCAACAATATACCGTCCATAACAAAAGACACAAAAGATAAAGATAAGCTTACAGAGCAAGATAATGACTTACGAGAGACAGAGATAAAGTTGCTGGAACTTAAACCACTCAACAGGAAAGTTACACACACACAACCAATCACTGAAGATGATGGTGACCAATATTAGATCACCAAGACTCTCGATCAAGCACACAAGAGCTCTCAGTGAACTGTATTGACCCAGAGTTATTGACCCAGAGAAATATAGTAAAGAGGAAGGAAGACAGAGGCAATAAAGAGGAAGGAAGTCAGAGGAAATAAAGAGGGAAGAAGGAAGACAGAAGCAATAAAGAGGGAAGAAGGAGGACAGAGGCAATAAAGAGGAAGGAAGTCAGAGGAAATAAAGAGGGAAGTAGGAGGACAGAGGCAATAAAGAGGAAGGAAGTCAGAGGAAATAAAGAGGGAAGAAGGAAGACAGAAGCAATAAAGAAGGAAGAAGGAGGACAGAGGCAATAAAGAGGAAGGAAGTCAGAGGAAATAAAGAGGGAAGTAGGAGGACAGAGGCAATAAAGAGGAAGGAAGACAGAGAAAATAAAGGAGAGAATGAGGCTGAGGCAATAAAGGAGGAACAACTAGTAGAGACACTTTCATTTCAGAACTCGATGTTAACTTTATTACCTCGATTAAATAAAATGAGAAATACAGTTAATTACTATTTCCAGCTCTGGATGAGTGTCAAGGCTCTCTGGGAGTTACAGACACCAGTAACTGTGTTCACCACAGACGGCAGTAACTGGTGTTCACTACAGTCGGCAGTAACTGGTGTTCACTACACTTGAACACTTGAACACTTGAACATCTCTGTGTCTTCTCGTTCTACGGAATTGTTCTTCGACTCTCTCTATCCCTTCTCAGAAAAGTCTTCCCAACTTCTCTTGTCCTCTTATTTAGCGACGTAACTGACTTCTGGAAACTGTGAGGCATTGATGAATGTTTCTGGTTGCGGGTTCCCCCCTCACCGTGAGGGCCAATGAGATGTCTCACCCGGGAAAAGTGAGTGAGAAGTCTCACTAAATTTGTTGTGGTAACTTTCTCTTGTGTTGTTCTCTCCTCTGTAAGTGCAGTTGTGTTTCAGCAAGTCATTGTATTATGATGATATTTTTATCTCTTTCTCTTACAGATAAGGAAACTTTTGCAATCTCCTCCTCATCTTGTAATTGATAGGGTCAACTTCTAGTAGCCACTCGATCAATTCTCTCGTGAGTTTGAGTTTACGATCCACTATAGTTGTCGTTTTTGTGGTTAATATGGCAGTGTGCGTACAGGTGGTGGCGGAGGACGAGCACACGAGCACACATCGTGTATAATGGTTCGAGGCGTGACCTGTCCTGCCTCACCTCTCAATACTCTTGTCGTATTTGTAGTGTGGATTACGACTTCGTTCAGTATATGATGTACTACTGGGATCACTGTCCTGTAGCAGCTTACAGGTGTGGCATCCTACAGGTGTAGCATCCTACAGGTGTAGCAGCCTACAGGTGTAGCACCCTACAGGTGTAGCACCCTACAGGTGTAGCAGCCTACAGGTGTAGCACCCTACAGGTGTAGCACCCTACAGGTGTAGCACCCTACAGGTGTAGCACCCTACAGGTGTAGCACCCTACAGGTGTGGCACTTACAGGTGTAGCACCCTACAGGTCTAGAACCCTACAAGAACTATGTTCTGGGATATATACAGTAGATATATATCACCACCACTACCATCACACTACCACCACAGCTACCACCACCACCACAGCTACCACCACCACCACAATCACCACAAAGGGTCAATATCTGCCTGAGTACACCACCTCTCCTCCGGCCCTCCAATTAGTGGCCTCCAAGTGAGCCTCCCACAGCAGTGGAGCAACTAACACACCCGTGTATGACTCCATTACTGTATCACCAACAACATTTGCAACACCTGCCAATTAGGCCCATTGTGCAGCTGCAACAAATCCAGCCTCCGTGGTGAGTTGCAGATACATGTGATGATGTTGTTGTTGGTAGGTCTTGTATTTGTCAGGTTGATACAGTGTTGTATTTGTCTCTGTGTTCCATCCTTCCCCACCTGCCTGTAGCCTACAGCCTGAGGGGTCTACAGGGTACTGTAGGCCTGTATCATTCCCACCTGCCTGTAGCCTACAGCCAGAGGGGCCTACAGGTTATTGTAGACCTGTGTATCACCCACACCTGCCTGTAACCTACAGCCTGAGGGGCCTACAGGGTACTGTAGGCCTGTGTATCACCCCCACCTGCCTGTAGCCTACAGCCTGAGGGCCTACAGGGTACTGTACGCCTGTGTATCACCCTCACCTGCCTGTAGCCTACAGCCTGAAGGCCTACAGGTTACTGTAGACCTGTGTATCACCCCCACCTGCCTGTAGCCTACAGCCAGAGGGGCTAGAGGTTACTGTAGGCCTGTGTATCACCCCCACCTGCCTGTAGCCTACAGCCTGAGGTCCTACAGGTTACTGTAGACCTGTGTATCACCCCCACCTGCCTGTAGCCTACAGCCTGAGGGGCCTACAGGTTACTGTAGGCCTGTGTATCACCCCCACCTGCCTGTAGCCTACAGCCTGAGGGCCTACAGGTTACTGTAGGCCTGTGTATCACCCCCACCTGCCTGTAGCCTACAGCCAGAGGGGCCTACAGGTTATTGTAGACCTGTGTATCACCCACACCTGCCTGTAACCTACAGCCTGAGGGGCCTACAGGTTACTGTAGGCCTGTGTATCACCCCCACCTGCCTGTAGCCTACAGCCTGAGGGGCTACAGGTTACTGTAGGCCTATGTATCACCCCCACCTGCCTGTAGCCTACAGCCAGAGGGGCCTACAGGTTATTGTAGACCTGTGTATCACCCACACCTGCCTGTAACCTACAGCCTGAGGGGCCTACAGGTTACTGTAGGCCTGTGTATCACCCCCACCTGCCTGTAGCCTACAGCCTGAGGGGCTACAGGTTACTGTAGACCTGTGTATCACCCCCACCTGCCTGTAGCCTACAGCCTGAGGGGCTACAGGTTACTGTAGGCCTGTGTATCACCCCCACCTGCCTGTAGCCTACAGCCAGAGGGGCCTACAGGTTATTGTAGACCTGTGTATCACCCACACCTGCCTGTAACCTACAGCCTGAGGGGCCTACAGGTTACTGTAGGCCTGTGTATCACCCCCACCTGCCTGTAGCCTACAGCCAGAGGGGCCTACAGGTTATTGTAGACCTGTGTATCACCCACACCTGCCTGTAACCTACAGCCTGAGGGGCCTACAGGTTACTGTAGGCCTGTGTATCACCCCCACCTGCCTGTAGCCTACAGCCTGAGGGGCTACAGGTTACTGTAGGCCTGTGTATCACCCCCACCTGCCTGTAGCCTACAGCCAGAGGGGCTACAGGTTACTGTAGACCTGTTCTTCAGTCTCTCCTCGAGATTTCTTGAACCACAAGTTAAGAATGCGTCTGACCTACAAGACAACTCACCGTCATTTGTTGTAGCAAACTTTGCACGCTCCAGCCACCACCAGCGTCCAATTAAGGGATAGTTAGTGATATTAATGAGCAATATAATGTGTACCTTTCTGGGGACTAATGAGGATCAGTTAGAATATTATGTAGAGTGTTGAAGGGTTGTAAGTTTAGGGTGTGGCAGTTGTAGCTGAACCCTAAGCTTAGGGCCCTGGACCATCCCAGCTAAGCTTAAGGGCCCTGGACCATCCCAGCTAAGCTTAAGGGCCCTGGACCATCCCAGCTAAGCTTAAGGGCCCTGGACCATCCCAGCTAAGCTTAGGGTCCTGGACCATCCCAGCTAAGCTTAGGGTCTTGGACCATCCCAGCTAAGCTTAAGGGCCCTGGACCATCCCAGCTAAGCTTAAGGGCCCTGGACCATCCCAGCTAAGCTTAGGGTCTTGGACCATCGCTGGTTTAGTCCTGGTCACTACAATACTGGGTATTGACCAGGCCAATACCTCAGTTGTGTCCGACGTCAACACGTCACCGCAGGAACTGAAGTCACTGTCCTCTTGAGCGAGGACATCACTGTGGCACAGTTGCTGGTTAATGGCTGGACCATTAACTGTGTCATCGTCTGTGGCACAGTTAATGGTCCAGCATGGTCGTACCGTGGAGTCAGGTCTACCGTCTGATTGGACGACCTGCGACGACAGCAGAAGAGGTCGTCTTCCCTAAGAACATTGAGGAAAGACGACCTCCGTCTAGACGTCATTTCCCAGTTTCCGTAGAATTACCCACACTGCTCCAGCGACCATATAATGTGACAGATGTCCGTCACCTGTCCGTCAGTACCTGGCGGGCCGTCACTTACCCGTCGCCACGGAGGCACCTTTAATGACAAGACCACACACTAGAAGGTGAAGGGACGACGACGTTACGGTCCGTCCTGGACCATTCTCAAGTCGATTGTGACTCGACTTGAGAATGGTTCAGGACGGACCGAAACGTCGTCGTCCCTTCACCTTCTAGTGTGTGGTCTGGTCAACTTTCTTTAGCCGCGTTATTGTGACTCCTCGCCTGTACAAGGGGACACCAGTTACATGACGACCCCAGGTGTGGTCGCGACGACCCCAGGTGTGGTCGCGACGACCCCAGGTGTGGTCGCGACGACCCCAGGTGTGGTCGCGACGACCCCAGGTGTGGTCGCGACGACCCCAGGTGTGGTCGCGACGACCCCAGGTGTGGTCGCGACGACCCCAGGTGTGGTCGCGACTACCCCAGGTGTGGTCGCGACGTCCCCAGGTGTGGTCGCGACGTCCCCAGGTGTGGTCGCGACGACCCCAGGTGTGGTCGCGACGACCCCAGGTGTGGTCGCGACGACCCCAGGTGTGGTCGCGACGACCCCAGGTGTGGTCGCGACGTCCCCAGGTGTGGTCGCGACGACCCCAAGTGTGGTCGCGACGACCCCAGGTGTGGTCGCGACGTCCCCAGGTGTGGTCGCGACGACCCCAGGTGTGGTCGCGACGACCCCAGATGTGGTCGCGACGTCCCCAGGTGTGGTCGCGACGACCCCAGGTGTGGTCGCGACGTCCCCAGGTGTGGTCGCGACGACCCCAGGTGTGGTCGCGACGACCCCAGGTGTGGTCGCGACGACCCCAGGTGTGGTCGCGACGTCCCCAGGTGTGGTCGCGACGACCCCAGGTGTGGTCGCGACGACCCCAGGTGTGGTCGCGACGTTCCCAGGTGTGGTCGCGACGACCCCAGGTGTGGTCGCGACGACCCCAGGTGTGGTCGCGACGACCCCAGGTGTGGTCGCGACGACCTCAGGTGTGGTCGCGACGACCTCAGGTGTGGTCGCGACGACCTCAGGTGTGGTCGCGACGACCATTCTCACACCCAGTCATCTCTGGCTGATGTGTATGAGGCAGGTCAGTCATCAGCATCATTCGATAATTACTTGATTGTTGTCTAAGATTGTTACATTGTCTTCAGTGTAACAAGCTTGGCTTCGCCTGGACGTCATCTTTTGATAATAACTTTTTGTTTAAGTTTGATGGTCCTGTGACATCACAAGAACACAATGTGTCTATGAGAAAATATCGAGGCTATTAAATGGGATCGAACCCGCACTCCTGGAGTCCCACGGCGCACGTACTACCGACTGCGCCATGATGAGCTCAGGCACTTTATAGTCTGATCTGAGACTGTTCCAAGCAGGAAATTAGGATAAGGATTAAGATACAATTAAATTGTGGTTGTATATATTAACCCAAGAGAGACTACCTAGAAGCGGCTCAGTGAGTATAGCGGATGATTCAGTATGATATTCCTCTGTTAAATCATTATAAGGATAATATATGGGCCAAAACTGAGCCCAGCCGTTGGCCAGTTAAGAGAGCAGTTAGTTTAGGGAAGGTGATGGTTACAGTCAGTAGACTGTGTTAGTGTTGACGATGAGGCATAATGATTAGTTTATTGGAAGGTTGGGTAGAGTGGATGTGGAGGGTGGCATCCACCTGGGTCGTGTGGACATTGTGGTGGCATGTTGGCCCTGTGTCCGGGTGCTGTGTCCACACCCACTTGTCCACACGCTCTTGTCCACACGCTCTTGTCCACACCCTCTTGTCCACACGCTCTTGTCCACACGCTCTTGTCCACACGCTCTTGTCCACACGCTCTTGTCCACACGCTCTTGTCCACACGCTCTTGTCCACACCCTCTTGTCCACACGCTCTTGTCCACACGCTCTTGTCCACACGCTCTTGTCCACACGCTCTTGTCCACACGCTCTTGTCCACACGCTCTTGTCCACTCGCTCTTGTCCACACCCTCTTGTCCACACGCTCTTGTCCACACGCTCTTGTCCACACGCTCTTGTCCACACGCTCTTGTCCACACGCTCTTGTCCACACGCTCTTGTCCACACCCTCTTGTCCACACGCTCTTGTCCACACGCTCTTGTCCACACGCTCTTGTCCACACGCTCTTGTCCACACGCTCTTGTCCACACGCTCTTGTCCACACGCTCTTGTCCACACGCTCTTGTCCACACGCTCTTGTCCACACCCACTTGTCCACACCCTCTTGTCCACACGCTCTTGTCCACACGCTCTTGTCCACACCCTCTTGTCCACACGCTCTTGTCCACACGCTCTTGTCCACACGCTCTTGTCCACACCCTCTTGTCCACACGCTCTTGTCCACACCCTCTTGTCCACACGCTCTTGTCCACACCCTCTTCACACCCTCTTGTCCACACGCTCTTGTCCACACGCTCTTGTCCACACGCTCTTGTCCACACCCTCTTGTCCACACCCTCTTGTCCACACCCTCTTGTCCACACGCTCTTGTCCACACCCTCTTGTCCACACGCTCTTGTCCACACGCTCTTGTCCACACGCTCTTGTCCACACGCTCTTGTCCACACCCTCTTGTCCACACCCACTTGTCCACACGCTCTTGTCCACACCCTCTTGTCCACACACTCTTGTCCACACCCTCTTGTCCACACGCTCTTGTCCACACGCTCTTGTCCACACCCTCTTGTCCACACCCTCTTGTCCACACGCTCTTGTCCACACACTCTTGTCCACACGCTCTTGTCCACACGCTCTTGTCCACACCCTCTTGTCCACACCCACTTGTCCACACGCTCTTGTCCACACCCTCTTGTCCACACGCTCTTGTCCACACCCTGTTGTCCACACGCTCTTGTCCACACCCTCTTGTCCACACCCTCTTGTCCACACACTCTTGTCCACACCCTCTTGTCCACACGCTCTTGTCCACACGCTCTTGTCCACACGCTCTTGTCCACACGCTCTTGTCCACACCCTCTTGTCCACACCCACTTGTCCACACGCTCTTGTCCACACCCTCTTGTCCACACGCTCTTGTCCACACCCTCTTGTCCACACCCACTTGTCCACACCCTCTTGTCCACACACTCTTGTCCACACCCTCTTGTCCACACACTCTTGTCCACACCCTCTTGTCCACACGCTCTTGTCCACACGCTCTTGTCCACACGCTCTTGTCCACACCCTCTTGTCCACACGCTCTTGTCCACACGCTCTTGTCCACACCCTCTTGTCCACACGCTCTTGTCCACACGCTCTTGTCCACACGCTCTTGTCCACACACTCTTGTCCACACGCTCTTGTCCACACGCTCTTGTTCACACCCTCTTGTCCACACCCACTTGTCCACACGCTCTTGTCCACACCCTCTTGTCCACACGCTTTTGTCCACACCCTCTTGTCCACACGCTCTTGTCCACACCCTCTTGTCCACACCCTCTTGTCCACACGCTCTTGTCCACACCCTCTTGTCCACACCCTCTTGTCCACACCCACTTGTCCACACGCTCTTGTCCACACGCTCTTGTCCACACGCTCTTGTCCACACCCACTTGTCCACACCCTCTTGTCCACACCCTCTTGTCCACACGCTCTTGTCCACACGCTCTTGTCCACACGCTCTTGTCCACACGCTCTTGTCCACACCCTCTTGTCCACACCCTCTTGTCCACACGCTCTTGTCCACACGCTCTTGTCAACACGCTCTTGTCCACACGCTCTTGTCCACACCCTCTTGTCCACACCCTCTTGTCCACACGCTCTTGTCAACACGCTCTTGTCCACACCCTCTTGTCCACACCCACTTGTCCACACGCTCTTGTCCACACCCTCTTGTCCACACCCTCTTGTCCACACGCTCTTGTCCACACGCTCTTGTCCACACGCTCTTGTCAACACGCTCTTGTCCACACCCTCTTGTCCACACGCTCTTGTCCACACGCTCTTGTCCACACGCTCTTGTCAACACGCTCTTGTCCACACGCTCTTGTCCACACGCTCTTGTCCACACGCTCTTGTCCACACGCTCTTGTCCAGACAGTTTAATGTGACTCTTAGTAACATCCTTTTGGATTGGATTGTTCCGTGGCTCGTCTATCTAATCACTCCATATATGGAAGCTGATTAGAATTACATTTCACCTTTGTGAATGTACATTAACGACACTATGTAAAAGACACATCTAACACTTTATGTAGGGCATACGTAAATCTGTGTATCTATGTATTTACGTATGTAGGTTAGCTTAGCATTTTAAAAGCACCGAATCACCTTCTGTGGTTGAGTGTTCAATAAACCCTTGAACTATATGTTTAACACTTCTCTAACCCTGTCCATGGAGGACAGAAGAAAATGTATATATGCTGGTTAGCATTGTAAATGTCTGGCCACGTCTGTGGTAGAAAATAATAAAAAAAAAATAAAAAAATCACTCCAGGAGAGGCAATATTCTCCGGATGACGGAGACGCTTTAGTCCAATCACCAGATTGGTTGATTGGATCCCACCTTGGAACCTTGGTGTTCCTAATTATGTTCTCAGACGAGGCATCTTAGTGCTGACGAGACAGTCAAGTGAAGGCTTTTACAGCTTTATTTTGCATTTCTTCATTACTTCAACAACAGCAAAGGACGGGCTTAAGAGATAAGGTGTTCAGAGCTCATATGAACTCTGAACACCTTTTATGAAGTGTTCAGAGCTCATATAAGGTGTTGAGAGCTCATATATGGTGTTCAGAGTTTATATGAACTCTTAACACCTTTTATGAAGTGTTCAGAGCTCATATAAGGTGTTGAGAGCTCATATATGGTGTTCAGAGTTTATATGAACTCTTAACACCTTTTTATGAAGTGTTCAGAGCTCCTATAAGGTGTTCAGAGCCCATATAAAGTGTTCAGAGCTTATATAAGATGCTCAGAGTTCATATAAGAGCTCAGAATGTAGGTCTGATGGTGACGAGGAGGTCCTGGGTCTTGGGGGCGTGAGTGAAGAACACCTCCCGGTCGTAGTGGAGGTCAACAGTCTTGTTGAGCGGGGCAGAGAAGCTGAGACTCTGGAAGACTGTGGTGGTGAAGATGAAGAGCTCCATCCTGGCTAGACCCTCCCCAAGACACGACCGCTTCCCTGCAAGTGATCGACAGTTAAATGAACAAATCCACAAGGGCCGTGACGAGGATTCGAACCTGCGTCCGGGAGCATCCCAGACACTGCCTTAATCGACTGAGCTACGACAGGGTAAAGGGAGATCACGTTAGTGTGATCGGAAGTTAAGTGTCGACGAGGTTTAGTCACCATCGTTCTCAGTCTTTCTCATATTTGTCTTCGCCTCACTGCTCCTGTAACTCCCTGTAACTTTATAGTTTGCCTGAAATCTTCCACAAATCCTTCACTTCAACACAGTTTGAATGGCTCACGGGGCTCACCATAGCCCGTGCTACTTGGAACTTTTTGTTTCAAGTAGCGAGTCTTAAACAACAACAAACACTGAATGGAAACAATTACAGTTACAGTGAGCCTCTAGATCCTAATTGTTCTTGTTTTAATCTTTGCGTCTGACGCCCATGACATTTTGAACTATTGACTAATGAACTAACTTGAACTATTTTTTGTACTGTATTTTGATCTTTGCCTACAGCGGCTGTACCTTCAGTGAGCAAGTAATCTGATGGTATATCTTGAGGTTATCTTGAGATGATTTCGGGGCTTTAGTGTCCCCTCGGCCCGGTCCTCGACCAGGCCTCCACCCCCAGGAAGCAGCCCGTGACAGCTGACTAACACCCAGGTACCTATTTTACTGCTAGGTAACAGGGGCATAGGATGAAAGAAACTTTGCCCTTTGTTTCTCGCCGGCGCCTGGGATCGAACCCAGGACCACAGGATCACAAGTCCAGCGTGCTGTCCGCTCGGCCGACCGGCTCCCTAGTGAATTAAGACATTGAACAAATCCACAAGGGCCATAATGAGAGGTTCGAACCTGTGTGCTGGGTGTTCCCCAGACGCCCTCTAGTCCACTGTCCCACCACTTGGTACAATTCCCTTGTGAATCTGTTCATTGATACATCACGTTATTGTAACGTGTGTAATTAAGACATCTGTATGATTGAAGTGGTGTTACCACTTCATAGAAGTAACAACATAGAAGTAATGGTAATCTATGGTAACTTCTATAGTAACACCATAGAAGTTACTTCTATGGTGTTACCATAGAAGTAACTATAAGTGATGTTACTGTCACTCTAATTACAACTTTACTCATTATGTTGTTAAAATTGGTGCAAAAATACACCGTCTGTTGTTGTTGTTGTTCAAGATTCGCTACTTGGAACATAAAGTTCCAAGTAGCACGGCCTATGGTGAGCCCGTAGTTAAAAAATACAGCGCCGGTGGCACAATAATAGACTAGAGGACAAACAGTCTGATGGATCACTCACCGACGCCAAAGGGGAGGAAGCCTTCCTTCTTGGCCACGAATTTGCCGTCTTGGTCCAGCCAGCGCTCAGGCAGGAACTGCTCAGGACGGTCCCAGTAGCGGGGGTCGTGGTGGATATACTCCTGTGCGGTGCTCAGCACAGTACCCTGTTGGTACACAAGAGCATGACTACACTACTGTGCGGTGCTCAGCACAGTACCCTGTTGGTACACAAGAGCATGACTACACTACTGTGCGGTGCTCAGCACAGTACCCTGTTGGTACACAAGAGCATGACTACACTACTGTGCGGTGCTCAGCACAGTACCCTGTTGGTACACAAGAGCATGACTACACTACTGTGCGGTGCTCAGCACAGTACCCTGTTGGTACACAAGAGCATGACTACACTACTGTGCGGTGCTCAGCACAGTACCCTGTTGGTACACAAGAGCATGACTACACTACTGTGCGGTGCTCAGCACAGTACCCTGTTGGTACACAAGAGCATGACTACACTACTGTGCGGTGCTCAGCACAGTACCCTGTTGGTACACAAGGTCATAACTATACTACTGTGCAGTGCACAGTACCCTGTTGGTACACAATGACATAACTATATATAGAGAACATGTGCCATAACCTCTGACCATGACAAGCACTGTGCCCAACCACCTCCTGCTGGGCCTGACCTGGGCTGGCAGGAGGCGGAGAGGACTCAGCAAGGGGAGGAGAGTCGACCCACCTTGGGGATAGTGTAGGTCCCTAGGGTCGTGTCCCTGGTGGCCAGGTGCTGGACCCCGAAGGCGATCAGGGACGACTTCCTCAGCACCTCGTGGATGACCGCCTCTGTGTAGGGCATCCTGAGTGGCGCCGCCCACGGCCCACCAGGTGCATGAGGGAGAGGGAGAGTCAAAATAACATCCTCCAAGAATTCCTGATTTCATACCACATATGCAAAGGTCCCACAACTGCTCTCTTAGACGCGAGATAATGGGAGATAGGGAGAGAAGTAGAGAGGAAGAGAAGAAAATGAATGATTATTCTGCAAGTGAAGACAGAGAAAATGATATGCAATTCGATAACATGTCCTTGGAGAGGGATGTTAATCACCTGAGCTTATCGTCGAGGGTGGCCAGTGTTCCCTGTGGCAGCACTTGGTCTATCTCCGCCTGCAGCTTGTTCTGTACCTCGGGGTAGTTAGCCAGGTAGCAGAACAGCCAGGTCATACTAGTGGTGGTCGTCTCACTACCAGCCAGGAACAAGTCCACCAGCAGCAGGCTCAGGTCGTACTCTGGAACATGTTGGGAAAATTGTTGTTGGCACGTCTCGGATACCTGGGTACTTATCTAGTTGTGGTTAACTAGTTGTGCTTGCGTTGGTTGAGGTTTGGCTCTTTGGTCCCGCCTCTTAACTGTCAGTTAACTGGTGGACAGGTTTGTGTGATACCTGTGTGATATGGGTACCACTGTGAGGTACAGTCGTGGTCACTCACCACTGTGGGGTACAGGCGTGGTCACTCACCACTGTGGGGTACAGTCGTGGTCACTCACCACTGTGAGGTACAGTCATGATCACTCACCACTCTGGGCACAGTCATAGTCACTCACCACTGTGAGGTACAGTCATGATCACTCACCACTGTGAGGTACACTCATAGTCACTCACCACTGTGAGGTACACTCATAGTCACTCACCACTGTGAGGTACACTCATAGTCACTCACCACTGTGAGGTACAGTCATGATCACTCACCACTCTGGGTACAGTCATGATCACTCACCACTGTGAGGTACAGTCATGATCACTCACCACTGTGAGGTACACTCATAGTCACTCACCACTCTGGGTACAGTCATAGTCACTCACCACTGTGAGGTACACTCATGATCACTCACCACTGTGAGGTACAGTCATGATCACTCACCACTGTGGGTACACTCATAGTCACTCACCACTGTGAGGTACACTCATAGTCACTCACCACTGTGAGGTACACTCATAGTCACTCACCACTGTGAGGTACACTCATAGTCACTCACCACTGTGGGTACACTCATAGTCACTCACCACTGTTAGTACAGTCATGATCACTCACCACTGTGAGGTACAGTCATGGTCACTCACCACTGTGAGGTACAGTCATGGTCACTCACCACTGTGAGGTACAGTCATGATCACTCACCACTGTGAGGTACAGTCATGATCACTCACCACTGTGAGGTACAGTCGTGGTCACTCACCACTGTGAGTACAGTCATGGTCACTCACCACTGTGAGGTACAGTCATGATCACTCACCACTCTGGGTACAGTCATGGTCACTCACCACTGTGAGGTACAGTCATGGTCACTCACCACTGTTAGTACACTCATGGTCACTCACCATTGAAGGAATCATCAGGCTCGTCCTTCCTCTTGTCAATCTCAATCAGGTAACCATCAATCAAGTCCCGAGGGTTGTTAACGTCCAGCGTTGTTCGGTGCTCCTCAATCAAGGTCTGCAACACAGACCTTGATGACCTACAACACCACTTCTCAACTCTTCTGGCAAGACGTAGCCACCAGTGACCAAGATCAAGCCCACACTAACAGGCAAGACGTAGCCACCAGTGACCAAGATCAAGCCCACACTAACAGGCAAGACGTAGCCACCAGTGACCAAGATCAAGCCCACACTAACAGATAAGTGGATGCACTCTTACAGAATTTGAAGGCATCTTTATGACATTAATTATCAGGTTATATTAGTTACATTGAGCTCCAGAAGATGGGGGAACAGAGGCATGAGGTGCTGGGACATCTGTCTTCACCAAACCCTAAATGGTTTAGATCTATCTGTCTATCTGACCATCAATACATCCGTCTATACCTGCATTTCTGCATGCATTTATCCATCTATCTCTACATCTATCTATCCACCTGAATTTTTATGTATCTATCCATTTATTTTTCTATCTATCTATATATCCATCCACCTATCTATCCACCCGTCCATCTGTCTATCCATCCATCAAGTCATCATTTCTATTCATATTCTCCCTTCAGTAACTGATGAAAGTTATCGGTAAACTCTACATTTCTCACTCAGTTTAGTGTCACACAGTGAAAATCGGACGTTGTGGCAAGGTTTCACGCCAATATTTCTTAAAGCATTTAGCTTAGGCCTATCTCAACCGGCCTATGTTCGTCCCGAACCCCTGACCATTCCCTCTGCAAATTTTGGTGACGCTGGCCCTAAGCATCTGGCCTCCAACTTTGGACAAACAAACAGACAGATTTTCTTTGCTTAAAGTATTGATATATTGTATTGTTTTGCTTGTATTGTTTACATGCTTTATTATATGAGAAATGTGGCTTTTGTTGAACACTGATAGTTATGAACTGATTTAATTTCTTATGTCAAGGTAATTTTATTCCTAATTTTAGTTTCATGATAAATTTGTGGCACTTAAGTTACCGATTAATTAGACAATTCATTGATAAGATTAAGCTAATATTAGTCTGATTACAAATGCATGATGACATTGAGTTGATTATTGATGTTAAACTGATTGGTCGGTTTTATCAGTTAAAGAATCAGTGTTTGAATACTAGTATTCACTCAGGAGTTTAGTAAAGTCTCAGGAGAGTTAATTGGAGTTACAAAGTTATAGCCTGATGTAATTGTTCTGTTATAGGGGGATTTTATAGTTATTATTGTTAAATATTTTATTATTTATTGCATTGTATATCATGCAAGTAAAGCTTATTTTGTTTAGAAAGCTTAAACATGTTGTTTATCTTATCCAATCTCTTCCATCTGACGTCTTGGATGTGGTAAGATAAGATTGATAACCTTGAAGAATTTACAGCGTAAGTGGAACTACTTTAGAGGATTCAGAGGTGCCATAACTGCTTGTTAGAGGAGCTGGTGGTTGATCAAGTGAGGAGGGCGCGCATGTAATGACCACGAAAATCTACTGTAGTTACGTTACAGTCGAACTAAGCTAATGTTGCTTCCAAGATTGTTGACGTTCTGAGACGAGCAGCTGTGGAGCCCCAAGTGGGTGGTTCGTGTTGAGTAAGTTGTTAAGACCTTACTCTCTTGCGTGTGGTGGCGCACACTGTAAGAGTTTTGGTAAGAGTTCCAGCCCACACTTACGATGTGTAAGAGTTCCAGCCCACACTTACGATGTGTAAGAGTACCACACTTAGGATTTCCAGGAGTAGCCTCTGATCATACTTACATTGAAGTACTTCGTGAATCTTATCTTCATGTCTTCGAGTAAGTCTCTACGGAAGAAGGACCTTGCGAAGGTCCTCGGGAGGACCTTCTCCAGCCAGGGCATCAGGTCCGTCAGGCCCAGCCGGAATGAGGCCTTCAGCAAGTCCTTAGTGAGCTCTTGAAACTTCTCCAACCTTGGATCATGATGTTCAAACTGTTTACCTGTGGAGAGGTACGAGAGTTTGTATGGCCCTAAGCCTCGAAGAAGAAGATATGCAGCACATATAAATAATTTGCAATGCAGTAACTTGTAGTTACTGACCATTGACCATCTGCCAGATAACATTAACCACTGCTACATGCAAGGCGTGCGGGACAGGCGCCGGCCTGTTGGCTTGTTTCTTGAGCTGTTCAACCAGGCTAGAGGCTTGGTGTTGAATAGCCTCCACCAGGAGCGACTTGCCCATCCCCATATCCCTCAGTAGACGCAAGGTGAACCGCCTATTCTTCTGCCACACAAACCCATTGCTACCTATCACACCTGCAACAGCCGGGAGACAAGACTTAAAAACAATGTTTATTAAAGCCTTTATACAATGTCTTGGAACACAAATGGACCGTTTTTGCATCAATAAAGACTAACATATCTTACACACACGGGGGGACTGATAAGATAAGGGTATAAGATAAGATAAGGTACTAACCAACTTCCTTTGTCGAGCCCAAGTTGAGTAGCTTCCAGTTGGGTCTATCGACGAAGTCTTCGGTCCTGTTGTGTGCTTCCTTGACCAGGAGGTAGTCGTGTAGGACCACCACCACCTGGGTCCCCATCCTCCACCTGTCCCAACCACAGCCCTTGTTAACCTTTGACCTCAGTCAGTGACCTCTCACAGCCCTTGTTAACCTTTGACCTCAGCCAGTGACCTCCTACAGCCCTTGTTAACCTTTGACCTCAGTCAGTGACCTCCCACAGCCTTTGTTAAACTTTGACCTCAGTCAGTGACCTCTCACAGCCCATCTTATCCTTACCGTTGTTATCATGGCTACTCATGTAGGACTACCCATGCTGGACTACCCATCCAGGACTACCCCATACAGGACTACCCCATACAGGACTACCCCATACAGGACTACCCATGCTGGACTACCCATGCTGGACTACCCATACAGGACTACCCCATACAGGACTACCCATGCTGGACTACCCATCCAGGACTACCCATACAGGACTACCCCATACAGGACTACCCATGCTGGACTACCCATCCAGGACTACCCATGCTGGACTACCCATCCAGGACTACCCATACAGGACTACCCATCCAGGACTACCCATACAGGACTACCCCATACAGGACTACCCATGCTGGACTACCCATACAGGACTACCCCATACAGGACTACCCATGCTGGACTACCCATCCAGGACTACCCATACAGGACTACCCCATACAGGACTACCCATGCTGGACTACCCATCCAGGACTACCCATACAGGACTACCCCATACAGGACTACCCATGCTGGACTACCCATCCAGGACTACCCATACAGGACTACCCCATACAGGACTACCCATGCTGGACTACCCATCCAGGACTACCCATACAGGACTACCCCATACAGGACTACCCATGCTGGACTACCCATACAGGACTACCCCATACAGGACTACCCATGCTGGACTACCCATGCAGGACTACCCATACAGGACTACCCACGCAGGACTACCCATGCTGGACTACCCATCCAGGACTACCCATGCAGGACTACCCATGCAGGACTACTCATGCTGGACTACCCATCCAGGACTACCCATGCAGGACTACCCATGCAGGACTACTCACACATAGATGTCACCATATTGTTTATGCATGTAGCTCAGGTGTTCAGACAGGGACTTCATAGTCACTGGGATGTAGCCAATCAGAGGAAGGCCCCATCGTCCTGTTGAGTACACACGTACAAAATAGTTATCATCATCTACATTATCTATAGTTAACATCAAGGTATCTATAGTTATAGCAGCAAATGTTTAAACACTAACCATGGTGCAGTTTGGAGAGCTTGTAAAGTCTAAATGATTAAACTGAGGTTTTTTCGGCATTAAAAACTTAAATCGTTCTAAATTAAGTGAAAAAATTATGCTTTGGACTCTAATGGAATTCAGTCAAATTTTGCGTGGTGTTAATGAGCCTTTAAGGTTAAGGTCTTAAGCTACCGGGGGCCGGGACCCCTTAAACTAAGGGGGTGAGAAGAGCCTTAAACTTACACAAGTGTGTCTCTGAGGTGGTTAGCTGTACTGATTAATACACTACAATGAGGCACATTAGGTGTAGTGAAGCTGTTACAATGATGTTATTGATCTCTAGTCACCCCCCTGGGTGAGTGTCACCCCCCTGGGTGAGTGTCACCTCCCTAGGTGAGTGTCACCCCCCGGGTGAGTGTCACCCCCCGGGTGGGTGTCACCCCCCTGGGTGAGTGTCACCCCCCTGGGTGAGTGTCACCTGGGGAGGTGACAGTCACCTACACAAGACCTGGTGACGTACCCGGGGGCATGCCAGCGGGCACCTTGAAGTAGTGCCAGAGGAGGAGGGCCAGAGCCACACACACCACAGCCTCCACCAGCATGTTGGACACCTTCTCAAGACGTGACTGACTGCTGCTGAGGACAATGTGAGAGGTTAATCTTACACCTGTCCCCAGGTTCGAGACCCCTGCAGGTAACATCTTTTAAACCCACTAATCTTCTAAAGTATGTAATTAGTGTTATTATCTACTTCTTATCTATAGTTAGGTTAGGTTTCGTTATATTTAGTTGCCTTAATACAATGTATTTTCTAAAATAAGTTAAATATGGTATACTTAAAATATTTGAGAATACCTATAATCTCATTTACAGAAAACCAAAAATCATCACACACTTTCAAAGAAAACTAGTTCAGCACATTTTTTTTTTTACATTTTAAACCTATGATTTATAATACAATAAAATTATAACCAGAATAATCTCTGCTGAGGATAAAGGTTCAGTTGTCAGTTTAAAATCAAATATAATTGGAACTGTAGTATGCTTTCAGACCATCACAAACATCTAGATAACAATCCAGGTGGTTTGAGGGGGGGGGGGCGGGGGTTTGGTTCTCGTGCTAATGGATTTAATAAGAAATCGTGCTGTAATCTTGGGTATGGTTATTATTATTCTGAGAGTATACAGAATGATAATATTTGTTGGATGGTACAAGGTTGTGAACTTCACCTCCTTCCACGACTTTAAGGCCAAGTTCGTCAGAGAATTTTTACGTCAAAGTAGTTCAGCTGTAAGGCAACAGGTGGGATAAGACCGGTAGGCGAGGCATGGAGGCTGCACCTCACTTACCCTGGAGACAATTAGGGAAGCACTCACACACACACACACACGCACACACACACACACACACACACACACACACACACACACACACACACACACACACACACACACACACACACACACACACAAACACACACACACACACACACACACAGTAGTTAACAGGTGGAATGCATTAGGCAGTGATGTGGTGGAGGCTGACTCCATACACAGTTTCAAATGTAGATATGATAGAGCCCAATAGGCTCAGGAACCTGTACACCTGTTGATTGACAGTTGAGAGGCGGGACCAAAGAGCCAGAGCTCAACCCCTGCAAGCACAAATAGATGAATACACACACACACACACACACACACACACACACACGAACCTCTGAAGAGTCAACTAACACAACACTTGTACCCGCTATTACACTGTTTTACAGGAACTTCTTTACGACGGCTCATAAAACGGAGGAAAGGGTCCCGAGAGATATTATTAATAGGAACGTTATCCCTACAGACAAAAATCAGAAGATACAATTGATGATTTACTATAAAACAAGAAAACAGCCAACCTACTCATGACGAGCTCTCCAGACACCAAACAGAACGCCCTGAAGGAGACCAACGTCGTCTATGCCTCCACATGCCCACTTGGGGACTGTAAGCCCCAAAGATCTCAGTATATAGGCAAGACAACAACGTCTCTTTCCAGGCGATTAACAATGCACAAACAACAGGGCTCCATCAAGGAACATATAATATCCTCACATAACCAGACCATCACCAGAGAAATCTTAACAAGCAACACAGAAATTATCGACAGATACAACGATAACAGGAGACTCGACATCAGCGAGGCACTACACATCAAAAAGTCAACACCAACAATCAGGTTTGACTTTACCCACTTCAAGACCCCGAACCAACATAGAAGCAGCAAGAGAAAACACGCAATATTCCCACTGATTCGTGTTTTGAACTATCTTTACCCATTGATTTGTGTCGTGTCACCTCACCCAAAAACAAATATAAGCATGAAACAGAGTATATAAAATTGTCTTTGAAAATGTAAGAAGTGTCTTGCAAAACGCTTCTAGGCGTCAGACTATAAATAAAGTATGAAAATGAACTTTGGAGAGTTAATTTTTCCATTAACCTTCGACAGTGAAGAAAAACATAAGAAATATTGAGAAGATTCGTGTTAGAATAATTAATCTTACCCCTTTCGGTCATATTCAACAACAACAACATATATATAAATATATATATATATATATATATATATATATATATATATATATATATATATATATATATATATATATATATATATATATATAATAGAAAATATAAATAGAGTGAAGGGATGGTACCAGCAGGGAAGGAGACGACCACACTGTCACTCCTCAGTAACTACACTGTGTTATCATGGCGACAACTGTGGCCTGTTATACTCCACTCTCCGCCACCATTATCTGATCGTTATACACCCCCCCCCCCGCCACACCGACATACTCACCAGCAAGTATAACCCGCGTCTGGGTGTATATACACTGAGAGTTTACCTTAGTCCTGGACAATGTTTAGGACTAAAGTGTACTTGCTGCCTGGTCAGTAAGCGGTTGTGGTGGACTTAACAACCCTCCAGAGGTTGACAGGCCTTAAGGCCAACACCAACCCTGCCAGGGACTTGCTGGCTCGTCACGTGACCTGCTGACGTATCTGGACTGTTTATAGTCCTGTTGCTTGACTACAAACTTAAGGCAAGTTACAGCTGTAACTTGCTCACCGCTCAGCTTAATTCTTTACTGTCTAGAACATTTGTGGTCCAGTTACTGAGTCTTTATTCAGCCTGTAACTTCTCTATTATGTGCCTGTAACCTCTCTATTATGTGCCTGTAACCTGTCTATTATGTGCCTGTAACCTCTCTATTATGTGCCTGTAACCTCTCTATTATGTGCCTGTAACCTGTCTATTATGTGCCTGTAACTTCTCTATTACGTGCCTGTAACCTGTCTATTATGTGCCTGTAACCTCTCTATTGTGTGCCTGTAACCTCTCTATTATGTGCCTGTAACCTCTCTATTATGTGCCTGTAACCTCTTTATTGTGTGCCTCTAACCTCTCTATTATGTGCCTGTAACCTCTCTATTATGTGCCTGTAACCTCTCTATTATGGGCCTGTAACCTCTCTATTGTGTGACTACACAATAGAGCCTCTATTATGTGCCCGTAACCTCTCCCCAGTATTTTTTTTCAGGGATATTCCAGCGCGGGCCCTAAGCCTCTGGCTGGCCCACTGGGCGGGCCCTAAGCCTCTGGCTGGCCCACTAAGTGTTACTTGTTTCAGTTTTACTTGGGCGGAGTATGAGTATTTATGATTCGTATGGTCGCTTCGTCAGCAAGAGCATGTTCCAAAGCCTTTTGAATGGCTAGCATCTCTGTTTTTAAATTTTTTAATTTTGCCCCGAGGGGCGAGTTTATTGGGCAGCGCCACTCATCTTGTGAGTGGACACACCGCCATAGTGACAGTATTGGGCAGCGCCACTCATCTTGTGAGTGGACACACCCCGCCATAGTGACAGTATTAGGCAGCGCCACTCATCTTGTGAGTGGACACACCGCCATAGTGACAGTATTGGGCAGCGTCACTCATCTTGTGAGTGGACACACCGCCATAGTGACAGTATTGGGCAGCGTCACTCATCCTGTGAGTGGACACACCGCCATAGTGACAGTATTGGGCAGCGTCACTCATCCTGTGAGTAGACACACCACCATAGTGACAGTATTGGGCAGCGTCACTCATCCTGTGAGTGGACACACCGCCATAGTGACAGTATTGGGCAGCGTCACTCATCCTGTGAGTAGACACACCGCCATAGTGACAGTATTGGGCAGCGCCACTCATCCTGTGAGTGGACACACCACCATAGTGACAGTATTGGGCAGCGCCACTCATCTTGTGAGTGGACACACCGCCATAGTGACAGTATTGGGCAGCGTCACTCATCTTATGAGTGGACACACCGCCATAGTGACAGTATTGGGCAGCGTCACTCATCTTGTGAGTGGACACACCGCCATAGTGACAGTATTGGGCAGCGCCACTCATCCTGTGAGTGGACACACCGCCATAGTGACAGTATTGGGCAGCGCCACTCATCTTGTGAGTGGACACACCGCCATAGTGACAGTATTGGGCAGCGCCACTCATCTTGTGAGTGGACACACCGCCATAGTGACAGTATTGGGCAGCGCCACTCATCTTGTGAGTGGACACACCGCCATTGTGACAGTATTGGGCAGCGCCACTCATCCTGTGAGTGGACACACCGCCATAGTGACAGTATTGGGCAGCGCCACTCATCTTGTGAGTGGACACACCGCCATAGTGATAGTATTGGGCAGCGCCACTCATCCTGTGAGTGGACACACCGCCATAGTGACAGTATTGGGCAGCGCCACTCATCCTGTGAGTGGACACACCGCCATAGTGACAGTATTGGGCAGCGCCACTCGTCTTGTGAGTGGACACACCGCCATAGTGACAGTATTGGGCAGCGCCACTCATCCTGTGAGTGGACACACCGCCATAGTGACAGTATTGGGCAGCGCCACTCATCCTGTGAGTGGACACACCGCCATAGTGACAGTATTGGGCAGCGCCACTCATCCTGTGAGTAGACACACCACCATAGTGACAGTATTGGGCAGCGCCACTCATCCTGTGAGTGGACACACCACCATAGCAGAATGTACAACACTCCCCAATAGGAAGAAAACCCGCTGGGTTGTTCATCCTGTCACTTGTACCCAGACACAGCTGGGACTTGCTTAACTGTCTCAAGTGAACAGCTCCTCAAACAAGAAGATTAACATCTGTCAACCCTTAAAAGCTTACGTTATCTTGCGGGTGCAAAATGGGGAAATTTTTTAAGAACAGTATCAATATTTGTTTGTAAAGTCGAACACCCATTTGAGAGCCTCCAACTATTTACAGAGTTTCCTGCTTTAACTGCAGCTCCGGTTTCTTGTCCCTGCTGGTCTACTGATCCATCTGTGAAGTAAGTGAAGCTGTCGGATGCCAAGTTTGCTTCTATATGCATCTGTGCAATGTTACGTAGCAGATGAGGATTGTCTGGATCTTTTTTCCTTCAAGAGCCATAATCTTAAAGTCTGCTGGCAGAGATTCCCAAGGGGCTTGCATAACAAAGTCTGCATGTATTTCGTCGACACCCTTCTCAGTGACTGTGTTATATCGAATGTATTGATGGTGTTTATCGCACAATGGGTCCACCTGTTGCTATTGGAGGCTCTTCTGTCCAGAGTTAGTGCTCCAGTGATTATATCTTTAAGTGAAATGATTCTAGGTCTAGTCAATATCTTGGTCACCATGCACGCAGCAATCCCCTTTACCCTTATTTCAATCGACGTACTTTGGTTTCTAGTCTCAGGTTCAGTATTTTAGTCCATCTGGGAGCTCCTGTTATGACTCGCATTGCATCATTTTGAATAACCTCAACGTTTGATACCCCGCAGTATGTGACTGTAACCTCTCTGTAATCGCCTACAGGATGAGTATTGGGTACATAATTATTATTGCATAAATCACTAAATTAAAGAGTCCCAAATAACGATTCTTATTTGCTCAACATGATGCAAGTAATTAATGTGTTGTTATATGCATAATTGTCATAGTTGTGATAGTCATGACCTACAACTGTTGTAAGTGGCGCAGGAAAAGGTGATTAAGGAAATTTATCCTACGTCTGGCAGGGAAGATGGCGCCAGCGTTGCCAGCTCAGTGGCAGTGTTACCAACTACTCCCAGATAAGTGCGGTCATTTAAATATTGACCACCAGGACAACTTTCTTGCAAGAATCATTATAGATGTTTCCAATGTCATGATCAACAATGACAAGATCAGTGCGGCATACCGCCACATTGGCAGGCAAGGTCAGGGAGGTCAGACAAGGTCAGGCGAGGTCATACAAGGTCAGTCAAGGTCACGGGAGGTCAGACAAGGTCACGGGAGGTCAGGGGATGCCAGACTGTGACACCTCCCAGTGAGAGGAGGGAGTCTTCAAGAGCAGTAAGGTAGCCAGGGGCTCCCACACAACAATAACTGCGTCTTACACAGTACTTGACCCATCCCGGCTAGTACTATCCTGAGTCCTGTGTGACTATCCTCCTGGCTCACAACCCGTCCTCCTCATAGTACGTCGCATTTTGACGTATACTCTCCATGAGGACAAAAATCGTCGTACTAGAAAATAGAAGTGGCTCGAGAAATTGACATACTGTCCCGTTTTCTGTTTTGGGTCCTCTGGCAGGTTAGGATAAGGGCACTTTAGCACGACCGTTTCTTGACGTTGGAGAACCTTAGAAGGACGGGGGTGATCCGTGACGGGAGAATGTATAGTATCAATAAACATTACCCCCGTCACGCAGGCCTGTTAGTCACACAGTGTTCGTCACAAGTTCACCAGTTCCCCCATACAGTCTTCTAGAGAGATGAACATTGTCACCAGTCAGCTCCGACTCGAGTGGGAACTTACTGGTCAGCGTGACGGGAGTGATTGGGCTGACAGTCATGGTGAGTGGCGGACCACTCGAGGGTCTCACGGTCAATGGTGATAACTATGGTAAAAATGTTTATTGCTTGTGATGTGTGTTTATATATATATATATATATATATATATATATATATATATATATATATATATATATATATATATATATATGTATAAATATATATATATATATATATATATATATATATATATATATATATATGTATAAATATATATATATATATATATATATATATATATATATATATATATATATATATATATATATATATATATATATGTATATATATATATATATGTATTAACACTATGTACTGAACGGGGTGAGAATAGCTTGAGCTGCTTCATCCCTTTGTGTGTATTTTACCTCAATAAACTTATTTCAATTTCAATGGTGGTCAGCGTTAGAGGGCAGGTTAGTGGTGAAGGGTGACTGGCAGGTGAGCGTCTACCATCTACCCCGTGGCCAGCGTCTACCATCTACCCCGTGGCCAGCGTCTACCATCTACCCCGTGACCAGCGTCTACCATCTACCCCGTGGCCAGCGTCTACCATCTACCCCGTGGCCAGCGTCTACCATCTACCCCGTGACCAGCGTCTACCATCTACCTTGTGACCAGCGTCTACCATCTACCCCGTGGCCAGCGTCTACCATCTACCCCGTGGCCAGCGTCTACCATCTACCCCGTGGCCAGCGTCTACCATCTACCCCGTGGCCAGCGTCTACCATCTACCCCGTGGCCAGCGTCTACCATCTACCCCGTTGCCAGCGTCTACCATCTACCCCGTGGCCAGCGTCTACCATCTACCCCGTGGCCAGCGTCTACCATCTGCCCCGTTGCCAGCGTCTACCATCTGCCCCGTGGCCAGCGTCTACCATCTACCCCGTGGCCAGCGTCTACCATCTACCCCGTGGCCAGCGTCTACCATCTACCCCGTGGCCAGCGTCTACCATCTACCCCGTGGGCAGCGCCTACCATATACCCCGTTGCCAGCGTCTACCATCTACCCCGTGGCCAAGGTCTACCATCTACCCCGTGGCCAGCGTCTACCATCTACCCCGTGGCCAGCGTCTACCATCTACCCCGTTGCCAGCGTCTACCATCTACCCCGTGACTAGCGTCTACCATCTACCCCGTGACCAGCGTCTACCATCTACCCCGTGACCAGCGTCTACCATCTACCCCGTGACCAGCGTCTACCATCTACCCCGTGACCAGCGTCTACCATCTACCCCGTGACCACCGTCTACCATCTACCCCGTGGCCAGCGTCTACCATCTACCCCGTGACCAGCGTCTACCATCTATCCCGTGGCCAGCGTCTACCATCTACCCCGTGACCAGCGTCTACCATCTACCCCGTGACCAGCGTCTACCATCTACCCCGTGACCACCGTCTACCATCTACCCCGTGGCCAGCGTCTACCATCTACCCCGTGGCCAGCGTCTACCATCTACCCCGTGACCACCGTCTACCATCTACCCCGTGGCCAGCGTCTACCATCTACCCCATGGCCAGCGTCTACCATCTACCCCGTGGCCAGCGCCTACCATATACCCCGTTGCCAGCGTCTACCATCTACCCCGTGGCCAAGGTCTACCATCTACCCCGTGGCCAGCGTCTACCATCTACCCCGTGGCCAGCGTCTACCATCTACCCCGTGGCCAGCGTCTACCATCTACTCCGTGACCAGCGTCTACCATCTACCCCGTGGCCAGCGTCTACCATCTACCCCGTGGCCAGCGTCTACCATCTACCCCGTGGCCAGCGTCTACCATCTACCCCGTGGCCAGCGTCTACCATCTACTCCGTGACCAGCGTCTACCATCTACCCCGTGGCCAGCGTCTACCATCTACCCCGTGGCCAGCGTCTACCATCTACCCCGTGGCCAGCGTCTACCATCTACCCCGTGTTCACTAACCACACACCGACGACCCTAGAGGACTGCACAGGACTTATACAGGTAGATTCTCACCTCTCTGAGAAGGAGCAGATATCTGGTTGGCCGAGCGGACAGCACGCTGGACTTGTGATCCTGTGGTCCCGGGTTCGATCCCGGGTGCCGGCGAGAAACAATGGGCAGAGTTTCTTTCGCCCTATGCCCCTGTTACCTAGCAGTAAAATAGGTACCTGGGTGTTAGTCAGCTGTCACGGGTTGCTTCCTGGGGGTGGAAGCCTGGTCGAGGACCGGGCCGCGGGGATACTAAAGCCCCGAAATCATCTCAAGATAACCTCAAGAAGATCGTCAATACTGTTGTCACTATTGCACGCTAAGGTGCAGTAAGGGTAGGCTGAGCCGATTGTGCACTGATGCTTATTTGATATATTTCCCCAATGAAGAGTTTTCTGAACTTACCTGAGACTCACATCTCTAGTGGCCTCCAGTAAGCCCTGAGGTCCACATCTCTAGTGGCCTCCAGGAAGCCCTGAGGTCCACATCTCTAGTGGCCTCTAGTAAGCCCTGAGGGCCACACCTCTAGTGGCCTCCAGTAAGCCCTGAGACCCACATCTCTAGTGACCTCCAGTAAGCCCTGAGACCCACATCTCTACTGGCCTCCAGTAAGCCCTGAGACTCACATCTCTAGTGGCCTCCAGTAAGCCCTGAGACCCACATCTCTACTGGCCTCCAGTAAGCCCTGAGACTCACATCTCTACTGGCCTCCAGTAAGCCCTGAGACTCACATCTCTAGTGGCCTCCAGTAAGCCCTGAGACCCACATCTCTACTGGCCTCCAGTAAGCCCTGAGACTCACATCTCTAGTGACCTCCAGGAAGCCCTGAGGGCCACATCTCTAGTGACCTCCAGGAAGCCCTGAGGGCCACATCTCTAGTGGCCTCCAGTAAGCCCTGAGGTCCACATCTCTAGTGACCTCCAGGAAGCCCTGAGGGCCACATCTCTAGTGACCTCCAGGAAGCCCTGAGGGCCACATCTCTAGTGACCTCCAGGAAGCCCTGTGGTCCACATCTCTAGTGACCTCCAGGAAGCCCTGAGGGCCACATCTCTAGTGACCTCCAGTAAGCCCTGAGGTCCACATCTCTAGTGACCTCCAGGAAGCCCTGAGGGCCACATCTCTAGTGACCTCCAGGAAGCCCTGAGGTCCACATCTCTAGTGACCTCCAGGAAGCCCTGAGGGCCACATCTCTAGTGACCTCCAGTAAGCCCTGAGACCCACATCTCTAGTGGCCTCCAGGAAGCCCTGAGGTCCACATCTCTAGTGGCCTCCAGTAAGCCCTGAGGTCCACATCTCTAGTGGCCTCCAGTAAGCCCTGAGGTCCACATCTCTAGTGACCTCCAGTAAGCCCTGAGATCCACATCTTTAATGGCCTCCAAGAAGAGGTACAAGACCATAGAGACCTGCTCTCTCAACCCTTCACCAACGTTAATAATTAATCAAACTAAGTTGGAGTCAATTATTGAATTTTTTCAGTATGGTGAAGAGTTGAACATTTTCCAGCGAGTTGATCT
The DNA here is from genome assembly GCF_040958095.1 of Procambarus clarkii. Lineage (NCBI taxonomy): Eukaryota > Metazoa > Arthropoda > Malacostraca > Decapoda > Cambaridae > Procambarus > Procambarus clarkii. The sequence goes on along the minus strand of NC_091202.1, from coordinate 24,769,526 downwards.
CTTCGTCTGGGATATTTTTCTTGGACATGACTTTTGATCTTAGTTTGAACGTAATTTTTAGGGCGGATGTTCACTGCTTTCTCTCCCGCGAGCCTCTCAAGGATCACGGGATCACCATAGCCCGTGCTACATGGACACTTCGTTCTGAGTAGCTAAATTTAAAACAATAAGAACAGCATCTCAAGATGTTCAGGGTGTTTGAGGCCCAAGGTGCACAGGTCTCCGTGACACACACAGGGTGCACAGGTCTCCATAACACACAGGGTGCACAGGTCTTCATGACACACACAGGGTGCACAGGTCTTCATGACACACACAGGGTGCACAGGTCTTCATGACACACACAGGGTGCACAGGTCTCCATGACACACAGGGTGCACAGGTCTCCGTGACACACACAGGGTGCACAGGTCTTCATGACACACACAGGGTGCACAGGTCTCCATGACACACAGGGTGCACAGGTCTCCATGACACACACAAGGTGCACAGGTCTTCATGACACACACAGGGTGCACAGGTCTCCATGACACACAGGGTGCACAGGTCTCCATGACACACAGGGTGCACAGGTCTCCGTGACACACACAGGGTGCACAGGTCTTCATGACACACAGGGTGCACAGGTCTCCATGACACACAGGGTGCACAGGTCTCCGTGACACACACAGGGTGCACAGGTCTTCATGACACACAGGGTGCACAGGTCTCCATGACACACAGGGTGCACAGGTCTCCATGACACACAGGGTGCACAGGTCTCCATGACACACACAAGGTGCACAGGTCTTCATGACACACACAGGGTGCACAGGTCTTCATGACACACAGGGTGCACAGGTCGCCATGACACACACAAGGTGCACAGGTCTTCATGACACACACAGGGTGCACAGGTCTCCATGACACACAGGGTGCACAGGTCTCCATGACACACAGGGTGCACAGGTCTCCATGACATACACAAGGTGCACAGGTCTTCATGACACACACAGGGTGCACAGGTCTTCATGACACACAGGGTGCACAGGTCTCCATGACACACACAAGGTGCACAGGTCTTCATGACACACACAGGGTGCACAGGTCTCCATGACACACAGGGTGCACAGGTCTTCATGACACACAGGGTGCACAGGTCTCCATGACACACACAAGGTGCACAGGTCTTCATGACACACACAGGGTGCACAGGTCTTCATGACACACAGGGTGCACAGGTCTCCATGACACACACAAGGTGCACAGGTCTTCATGACACACACAGGGTGCACAGGTCTTCATGACACACAGGGTGCACAGGTCTCCATGACACACACAAGGTGCACAGGTCTTCATGACACACACAGGGTGCACAGGTCTCCATGACACACAGGGTGCACAGGTCTCCATGACACACAGGGTGCACAGGTCTCCATGACACACACAAGGTGCACAGGTCTTTATGACACACACAGGGTGCACAGGTCTTCATGACACACAGGGTGCACAGGTCTCCATGACACACACAAGGTGCACAGGTCTTCATGACACACACAGGGTGCACAGGTCTTCATGACACACACAGGGTGCACAGGTCTCCATGACACACAGGGTGCACAGGTCTCCATGACACACACAAGGTGCACAGGTCTTCATGACACACACAGGGTGCACAGGTCTTCATGACACACAGGGTGCACAGGTCTCCATGACACACACAAGGTGCACAGGTCTTCATGACACACACAGGGTGCACAGGTCTCCATGACACACAGGGTGCACAGGTCTTTATGACACACACAGGGTGCACAGGTCTTCATGACACACAGGGTGCACAGGTCTCCATGACACACACAAGGTGCACAGGTCTTCATGACACACACAGGGTGCACAGGTCTCCATGACACACAGGGTGCACAGGTCTTTATGACACACACAAGGTGCACAGGTCTTCATGACACACAGGGTGCACAGGTCTCCATGACACACACAAGGTGCACAGGTCTTCATGACACACACAGGGTGCACAGGTCTTCATGACACACACAGGGTGCACAGGTCTCCATGACACACACAAGGTGCACAGGCCTCCATGACACACACAAGGTGCACAGGCCTCCATGACACACAGGGTGCACAGGTCTCCATAACACACACAGGGGTGCACAGGTCTTCATGACACACAGGGGTGCACAGGTCTCCATAACACACAGGGTGTACTTGAACCCATCGTGGTGAACCCCATTTCCTCTGGCATTTTGCCTACGAGGTTCAACATTACAAAAAGTTCATTTATCTCCATTGAAACTCATTTTCCAAGTCAGTGAAAGCTGTGATTGCCACTTTAGAGGTAAATGTTTGTAATTTCCTGACCGCAGTTCTGTCACATCTAATTAAACAACAGTTTATTATTCTGTGGTCAACACAGCGTCAGTATATATGACGCAGTGATAACTTCACCATTGTACTCTCTGCCAACTCTATTTCCCACACACTATTAAATCTGGATTATATATATATATATATATATATATATATATATATATATATATATATATATATATATATATATATATATATATATATATATATTGAAGTGACTGTGATACGAACATACGAAGCCAAGCAACCCAACTAATTAATTGAGATCGATTCACAGAAAACATGAATATTACAACTGATAATCACCTCTAAATGACACCTGATCCACTGAGCTATGATTGATTGAGCTAACAGCCTGTTTAAACAGACCACAATCATTAGATCCGGTCAGAGACCGGACCCAGGGGACGTTGTACCCTGGAACCAAAGCAAAGTAACGTAACATTTAGTGAACCACAGTTCTTACGTCGTTGTTAATAACGCCAGAACTATTAACTATAACCAAGAGCGCTGTAATATCGACGCTCTCACCAACCAGCTGCTCTTGAAGAGTCGTCCAGGTTCGTACGCTCTTAGATAGGCAAAAACGCTTCAAATTTGACGTTCGTCACGTCGTGAGAGCAAGAGGAACATTAATAGATGGCTGTGTGTAAACAGAAATCCTCCGAAAAGTCTATCGGCTGATGGGAAGCTTCCTGCATCTATCATTAACTGCAGCAATAATGAGTTAACCCCATAAACTCATTTATAATCTCCCTCATAACTCATAAACCTACAAATTCATCACGAAACACACAAATTATAACTAAAGTCGTCATTAAACACTGAAATTGGTAATTGTTGACATGTTCTCAACACAGCTACTGCAACACGGGAGAACATCCCCCACTGTCATGTCTGAATACACACCCCATATGTGCACACCTGCCTCTACCCACCACCAGTATACCCAGTCATACAACGGTGTTGTATGACTGGGTATAATGGTGGTATTGTATACAGTATTGTATATTGACTGACTCGGTCAGTGTTGGCTGAGTCTGTGTTGGCTGAGTCAGTGTTGTCTGAATCAGTGTTGTCTGAATCAGTGTTGGCTGAGTCAGTGTTGTCTGAATCAGTGTTGTCTGAATCAGTGTTGGCTGAGTCAGTGTTGGCTGAGTCAGTGTTGTCTGAATCAGTGTTGGTTGAGTCAGTGTTGGCTGAGTCAGTGTTGTCTGAATCAGTGTTGGCTGAGTCAGTGTTGGCTGAGTCAGTGTTGTCTGAATCAGTGTTGGTTGAGTCAGTGTTGGCTGAGTCAGTGTTGTCTGAGTCTGTGTTGGCTGAGTCAGTGTTGGCTGAGTCAGTATTGGCTGAGTCAGTGTCGTTAGTCTCTTTGAGTAAGGTATAATTTATCTCTCTACTCAGGATAAACTGCTTTAATATAATGTTATTTGTGTGGATAATATAAAACAGAAATAATCAGTGTATGGAACGGCGGGGAATTTCTCTTTGATGTCATGTTGTTTATCTCAAACTTTGATGTGGAAATTTTACTCTAAAAATTGAACGTAAATGCTCTAATTTACGAAGTGTGAATTCAGCTGATCTTGCTGTAAAAATAAATGAAAAATAATTAGCGTGTAGAGACATACGGATCAAAACACTTACCAAAAGTTCAATAGTTTGGCAAAAAAGTTTACTTTTCTCAAGTTAAGAAATGAAAATCATTCTACAGCACAGCCGTCCACGGTTTTAACTTACTGTGTTCTGAATCAGTATTTTATTTAACATAAACAATTGTTATGTATTATAATTTTGTACATAGTCGTAAGTCACGTTAGTTGTTGGGAAATTATCAGTGTAGTAGGTGGGTCAACCCGTCCACAGACCATGTCCATTCCATCCAGCGGTCGACCCCAAGGACGCATTGAACGAGCCGCTTGGACGACCGCAGTTTGAACGACCGTGGCTTGGACGACCGCGGTTTGGACGACCGCGGCTTGGACGACCGCGGCTTGGACGACCGCGGCTTGGACGACCATGGCTTGGACGACCATGGCTTGGACGACCATGGCTTGGACGACCATGGCTTTTTTAAGAATGACGTATATTGGCGACTTGTCACCTCTCCTGACAACTATCTCCTTGTTCTCACGAAGGCTCTTAGCTGCCGCTTTGAGCTCGGGGGACAGTATGGTGCTTCTGTAGTTGCCTCGATTCTTTCCTCCTTCCGTAATAAGTTCTGCTTGTAAGGTGTCTTTGGTGGTGACCTTCTTTTGTGTCTCGAGGTCGAATATGTCGTCCAACAGGATCTCCAACTCCACTTTCCAGGCCATCTCACTCGGTCTGGACATAACGTGACAGTTTATACCCAGATTCAGGAGAGTGACTTGGTCCTCAGTGAGGTTGATTCCAGCAAGGTTCAGGAAGCCGATAGTCTTCCTCAAGAAGAGCCGATAGGCTCAAAGTCTTCTTGAGCCCGGATGGGCGCATGTATAAGCAATTAGATGGGGTCGCCATGGGTTCTCCCCTAGTTGTCCTGTTTGCGAACTTCTACATGGGTACCATCGAACAAAAGGTCTTAGTCGACATGAACTTGAAACCGGCCATATACTGCAGATATGTTGACGACATTTTTACACAGGTACCTTATGTTAGACATCTGCAAGAGCTGAAGGAGACATTTGAGCGGAATTCTGTGTTGCGTTTCACTTACGAGATGGAGAAGGATGGGAAGCTGCCCTTTCTAGATGTAACAGTCATGGAAAAGGGCGGAGGTTTCCACACTGCAGTCTATACTAAGGAAACAAACAAAGGAATGTGCCTCAATGCCAACAGTGACTGCCCAGACAGGTACAAGAGGAGTGTTGTTAACGCTTATGTCGACCGTGCTCTCAGCCACAGCTCAGGATGGAAGCAAGTCGATGAAGAACTCTGCAGGGTAAGGCAGGTCCTAGTCAACAACGGCTTCTCCAATGGTTTCGTTGAAGACATCATAAGAAGGAAGATGAAACGCCATGCAACCTCTGAAGAGACAACTAACACAACACCTGTACCCCCTATTAGACTATTTTACAGAAACTTCTTTTCCACAGCTCATAAAACGGAGGAAAAGGTCCTGAAAGATATTGTTGTATATTGTATACTGAAAGATACATATAATCTCTTCCCACAACCAGACCATCACCAGAGAAGTCTTCACAAAAAACACGGAAATCATCGATAGATACAGCGATAGCAGGCGGCTTGATATCTGCGAGGCACTACACATCAAGAAGTCAACACCAGCAATCAACAGCCAATTAATGCACAATTATATTCTACCCACTTCAAGACTCCGCTCCAATATAGAAGCATCAAGAAATATGGGCCAATAGGCCCTCTGCAGTTACTTCCATTCTTCCCTTTAACTTACAAAATATTATACCCATTGTTTCGTGTTCTGTCTTGTGTTTTCACCTCATCCAAAACTGTTGTAACATATCACCTGACCCAAATGCAGGTATATAAAATGTAAGCCATTTAAATTATAGCATAGTAGGACTCTGTTTAGTGTTTGCAGGTTATAGTTGTGTGTGTGTAAACTAAAGTCTTTGAAAATGTAATAAGTTATTATGAAACGCATTCAAATGTCGCGTCAGACTAGAAATAAAAATGAATTTTGGAGAATTCATTTTTCAATTACCATATATATATATATATATATATATATATAAATATATATATATATATATATATATATATATATATATATATATATCTATATATATATATATAAATATATATATATATATATATATATATATATATATATATATATATATATATATATATATATATATATATATATATATATATATATATATATATATATATATATATATATATATATGTGTGTGTATATCACGAAAATAAACACGTGATTAAGAATGTGACAATGTCAGACCACGGAGGAAAAATGTATGCAGTGAAAGGATTCGCCCAAAGAATGTGTTATGTTTACCATATTTCTCTGGGTTTGAGAATATTGTCAAGGCCTTGAAACTTTTTAATATAGATGTAATGTTTAGCTACGAAAACACTGTTGGTAAGCTATTAGTAAGGAACAGCCCTCGTAGTGATAATTGCGTCATTTATAAAATACCTTGTAAGGAATGTAATAAGTTCTATGTCGGGCAAACATCTAAAGATTTAAAATGTAGAATATCGCAACATAAATACTCTGTAAGACATGGCCAATTGTCTAATGCTTTGTTTGTGCATTTGTCAGAAAAAGCTCACCAAATTGATTGGGAGAGTGCTTCTTCAATAACAAATTGTAAAAGCACCTATAACAGAAACATAATTGAATCTGCTTTGATACAGATCACCAAAGAAAGTAATTTGAATATTAGCAGTGGTCTATATAACTTAGATCCATTTCTAATAGATCAGCTAAAGGGCGATTTAAGTAGAATCATTGAAAAACATTTGTCTCACTAATTTATTGTATATATATTTACTTCTTTATGTTATAATTACCTATATATTATGCTTGTATGTCTGCTGTATCAGATGGGCCATTGGGCTACATCGGATGGGCCAATTGGGTGCATCTGATGGGCCAATGGGCCGTCTGCGTTGTCCAAGTATTGTACCTCACCTTACTTCACCACTCCTTCCTGCCTATTTATACCCATCACTTGATCTGTAAAATGACCTTCTGAAGATGTATTTAATATACGAAAGTACTTAAGGAAATTTCCTGTTTCATTTTTCCTCCGTGGTCTGACATTGTCATATATATATATATATATATATATATATATATATATATATATATATATATATATATATATATATATATATATATATATATATATATATATATATATATATATATATATATGAATGTGTTGCTCACGTGGCCCCACAAAGTGAGGTGATTCGATGAAATAACTATGCCCAAGATTACCACCAAGTGCAGTCGGGACGGTGGGGAAATAGCCTCGACTACCATCGTCTTTTGGTACACCACATACACATCCCACACACCACATACACATACCACACACCACATACACATACCACACACCACAAACACGTACCACACACCACATACACGTACCACACACCATATACACATACCACATACACGTACCACACACCACATACACGTACCACACACCACATACACATACCACACACCACATACACGTACCACACACCACATACACATACCACACACCACATACACATCCCACACACCACATACACATCCCACACACCACATACACACACCACATACACGTACCACACACCACATACACATCCCACACACCACATACACATCCCACATACACATACCACACACCACATACACGTACCACACACCACATACACATCCCACACACCACATACACATCCCACACACCACATACACATACCACACACCACATATACTGTTTCTGATATACGTAAATGATCTCCCAGAAGGAATTGACTCGTTCCTCTCGATGTTTGTTCATGATGTAAAGATTATGAGGAGGATCAAGACAGCGGAGGATAGTATGAGGCTACAAGATGATCTAGACAAACTGAAGGAATGGTCCGACAAAATGGCTACTAAAGTTCAATCCAAGTAAATGTGAGGTAATGAAACTAGGAGGAGGAACTAGGAGGCCAGTCACTGGATACTGAATGGGAGATGAAGTCCTTCACGAAACGGACAGAGAGAAAGATCTAGGAGTTGATATTACGCCACATATTGATGTGGGCTTCAGGATATTATCCTGAAGCCCACATCAAAAGAATAACATCAGCGGCGTATGTGAGGCTGGCTAACATCAGAACTGCTTTCAGCAACCTGTGTAAAGAGAGAAGTTTGGTCCACCAGAAGGATTTGGTTTGGTGGACCAAACTGAATCCTTCAGAACCTTGTATACCACATATGTAAGACCAATCCTGGAGTATGCAGCCCCAGCGTGGAACCCGTATCTAGTCAAGCACAAGATGGCGCTGGAAAAAGTTCAGAGATATGCCACTAGGCTAGTCCCAGAACTAAGAGGCATGAGTTATGAAGACAGACTACGTGAACTGCACCTCACGTCGCTGGAAGACAGAAGAGCTAGGGGAGACATGATCACCACATTCAAAATTCTCAGGGGAATTGACAAGGTGGACAAGGATGGATTATTTAACACGGGTGGTACACGCACAAGGGGACAGAGGTGGAAGCTGAGTACCCAAATGAGTCACAGAGACATTAGAAAGAACTTTTTCAGTGTCAGAGTAGTTAGTAAATGGAATGCATTAGGAAGTGATGTGGTGGAGGCTGACTCCATACACAGTTTCAAGTGTCGATATGATAGAGCCCAGTAGGCTAAGGAACCTGTACACCAGTTGATTGACGGTTGAGAGGCGGGACCAAAGAGCCAGAGCTCAATCCCCGCAACCACAACTAGGTGAGTACACACACACACACTACATACCACATTCCACACACCACACGCCAACATACCGAGGGAGTAGTGAGGGAGAGTAGTGGGTGGGGGAGAGTAGTGGGTGAGGGAGAGTAGTGGGTGGGGGAGAGTAGTGGGTGGGGGGAGAGTAGTGGGTGGGGGGAGAGTAGTGGGTGGAGGAGAGTAGTGGGTGGGGGAGAGTAGTGGGTGAGGGAGAGTAGTGGGTGGGGGAGAGTAGTGGGTGGGGGGAGAGTAGTGGGTGAGGGAGAGTAGTGGGTGAGGAAGAGTAGTGGGTGGGGGAGAGTTGTGTGTGGGGGAGAGTAGTGGGCGAGAGAGAGTAGTGGGCGGAGGAGAGTAGTGGGCGGAGGAGAGTAGTGGGTGGAGGAGAGTAGTGGGTGAGGGAGAGTAGTGGGTGAGGGAGAGTAGTGGGTGGGGGAGAGTAGTGGGTGGGGGAGAGCGCGTCTGATAGTAATAACATCAAGGCACCATCGTTGCCAACTCCACCACCACCCTGACGAACTCTTCACACCAGCCAGGAGACAGAGAGCAAGAGCGTCTCTTATTTCAGCCGTTGGAGGTGCCAGGTGTAGAGTGAGTGTGGCGGCCCCTGCACTCAGTGGCTGATGTTGGTGTTGAGACGTCAGTGTGTCAGTGTTCTCCGCCCCGGCCTCGGGTCGACGGCTCAGGTTACCCATATTCCTGGCCAGTCTAAGACTGAAATACAACAAGAATGTATGATGTATTATGTGTACAATGTACCGTTCCTGCCTGGAACATCTTCAGGTGAGATGTGGCATATGGTACTGGTAATGAGGCAAAGTCGATGTGCTGTATTTGGTCTCTGTTTTCTTTAATGAGGATAGCTTTCAGAATGTTCAATTTCCTGTTACCACGAACTGACTGTACGATTGACATCTAATCTTATGAGATGAACAAGCAATGGGAACTTATGTAGAACTTCCAAGACGTTGTTTTTAGAGACTTAAGATGGATGTCTCAAGAAGTTGTGTGAAGAAACAGCATGTAAGATCTTGTGGACCCCATAATTATTGAAGACCCTTATCCATAGGGAAGAGAATATTGGAATTCGAGGAGGTCTTGCGAGCCTTCACACATACCTTGTATGTGTCCACTTCAACTTCCGCTTTGTGTTGTATTATAGAAAAACAGTCAAATATTTAAGGCTGCTTGTTGGCCAGGCGGGAACTGAGTGAGCAGAGAGCATTGTTCCCGCTGGATCACTTCTCTAAGACGCTGGATAAGGACACTGGCTGTCTTAGTGTCTCTTCATGTCTCATTGACTTTGAAACCTAAATTATCAAGTACCTTTTACCCTCCAAGGCCAAAAACGAGAGATTCAATTCAGAGATAAAAAATGAAGGATACTTTCCTATATCAGTACACACAGAAATCACAATAGCGTGAAATATTAAATGAGCATGTCCACAAGGGCCGTGATGAGGGTTCGAACCTACGCACTTTCCTATACTTATTGGACTTATTTTCTTATTAGTGGCAGCATCATCTGCTTTACCAGGTCTGAAGGGTAGATATTATTTCTAGTGGATATTTATATGTAATACTGTACCATCTTCTTGAGACCTTGAGATGATTTCGGGGTTTTTAGTGTCCCCGAGGCCCGGTCCTCGACCAGGCCTCCACCCCCAGGAAGCAGCCCGTGACAGCTGACTAACACCATTAATCCAAAAGTGTAATGTAATTTGATCTGGATGACCAAGTTGGTGTGCACCTGTTATTAGGAAACATGGGTCTCTCTCTCTGCTGGACACTCGTTGTTGGCAAGGCTCTTCTTGGTGGTATTGTTGATTTCGTTATGTCTTGTGTGTCATCCCTCGGAGTCTCCATAAATCGAACCTTCGCCAGGTTTTGCCTGAATGGAAATACTCTGGAACACAATGGGGAGTGAGGCAGCGAGACCTGGTCCCTTCTCTCTCTTTCTCTCTCTCTCTCTCTCTCTCTCTCTCTCTCTCTCTCTCTCTCTCTCTCTCTCTCTCTCTCTCTCTCTCTCTCTCTCTCTCTCTCTCTCTCTCTCTCTCTCTCTCTTTCTCTCTCTCTCTCTCTCTCTCTCTCTCTCTCTCTCTCTCTCTCTCTCTCTCTCTCTCTCTCTCTCTCTCTCTCTCTCTCTCTCTCTCTCTCTTTCTCTCTTTCTCTCTCTCTCTCTCTCTCTCTCTCTCTCTCTCTCTCTCTCTCTCTCTCTCTCTCTCTCTCTCTCTCTCTCTCTCTCTCTCTCTCTCTCCCCTTCATGCCTATAGCCCCTCCTCCTAGTTATCAGGTTCTCCCTAATATCTCCTCACTTCTGGCCTTATTCTACCCATACTCCCCAGCCCCCCCCCCCAACAGCCACATTTGGCCACCACCAACAGCTACCTGGGTCACGCTTTCCCTTCTATAATGTGTTGAATGTTTGTTTATGTGAGAATGTTGACTGTGTTTGCCACGATAATTGGACAAACGTCATTCATGGAGCTTGAATGTTCTTCCTCGGCCTCTTAGATATGATGCTAAGCTGAGAGTGAACAGAATATGAACAACACTCCTGAACAAGGTGATCATTGTCAACAACAAAAATCAAGCCTTAAAATATATGGTGTGGATGTTAGTCAGGATAGCAGATGGTGGGATATTATATAGCATAGAGTCAGGATAGCAGATGGTGGGATATTATATAGCATAGAGTCAGGATAGCAGATGGTGTGATATTATATAGCATAGAGTCAGGATAGCAGATGGTGGTATATTATATAGCATAGAGTCAGGATAGCAGATGGTGGTATATTATATAGCATAGAGTCAGGATAGCAGATGGTTTTTGAACATTTCATGTGGGAATTAACCTACATGAAATGTTCAGAATCTGATTAGTATAATTTAATACCTCAAACTGGACAGAAACTGACAATTGGAATGTGTGTGTATTCACCTAGTTGTGCTCTGCTCTTTCAACCCGCCTCTCAACTGTCAATCAACTGTTACTAACTACTATTTTTTTCACACACACTGTGTAACACACCACCATGTTGGTGGTGTGTTACAAAGCTATTTCCCTCCAGATGCTCTACGAGCCTTTTCCTCACGATCTTCTCCATCACCTTGCATGGTATACAAGTTAGGGAAACTGGCCTGTAGTTCAGTGCCTCTAGCCTGTCACCCTTCTTGTATATTGGGACTGTGTGTGTGTTGTGTGTGCGTGTGTGTGTGTGTGTGTGTGTATGTGTGTGTACTCACCTAATTGTACTCACCTAAGTGTGCCTGCGGGGATTGAGCTCTGGCTCTTTGGTCCCGCCTCTCAACCGTCAATCAACTGGTGTACAGGTTCCTGAGCCTACTGGGCTCTATCATATCTACACTTGAAACTGTGTATGGAGTCAGCCTCCACCACATCACTGCCTAATGTATTCCATTTACTAACTACTCTTGACACTAACAAAATTCTTTCTAACGTCTTTATGGCTCATTTGGGCACTCAATTTCCACCTGTGTCGCCGCCAGCCGTCTCAACAACACCCGGGATCCCAACCCGGGATGACACAGCCTGGACCCTTCACAGCATCACCAACAACCCGGCCACATGAACCCCGGAAGAGTGAGATAAGGGAGAGGGAAACGAGAGAGATAAGAGAGAGAACAGAGGTACAAATAAAGGAATAATAGCCAAGAACAAGAGAGAAATAAGAGACAAGGTAGAGAACAAAAAGGATGAAAGAGATGAGAGATCAACGTAAAGAGGAGAGGTAGAGGAAGCAGAGAAGAGAAGAAGGAAGAAGAGGTGAGAGGGGGGGGAGAGGAGAGCGTCGCCGGAAGCCAAGATTGATGTATATGTGTGGGGAGCGCCGCCCCCCTCCCCCCACCAGACCCGGGGGGGGGGGAGGCGGTGATATGTTTCTCTGGGGAGAAATTTATGATTCTTTCCTACCTGCTGTTGGAGCCGGTGAGGGAGAGTAGTGGGTGAGGGAGAGTAGTGGGTGAGGGAGAGTAGTGGGTGGGGGAGAGTAGTGGGTGAGGGAGAGTAGTGGGTGAGGGAGAGTAGTGGGTGAGGGGAGAGTAGTGGGTGGGGGAAAGTAGTGGGTGAGGGAGAGTAGTGGGTGAGGGAGAGTAGTGGGTGAGGGAGAGTAGTGGGTGAGGGAGAGTAGTGGGTGAGGGAGAGTAGTGGGTGAGGGAGAGTAGTGGGTGAGGGAGAGTAGTGGGTGAGGGAGAGTAGTGGGTGAGGGAGAGTAGTGGGTGAGGGGAGAGTAGTGGGTGAGCGAGAGTAGTGGGTGGGGGAGAGTAGTGGGTGAGGGAGAGTAGTGGGTGAGGGAGAGTAGTGGGTGAGGGAGAGTAGTGGGTGAGGGAGAGTAGTGGGTGGGGGAGAGTAGTGGGTGAGGGAGAGTAGTGGGTGAGGGAGAGTAGTGGGTGGGGGAGAGTAGTGGGTGAGGGAGAGTAGTGGGTGAGGGAGAGTAGTGGGTGAGGGGAGAGTAGTGGGTGGGGGAAAGTAGTGGGTGGGGGAGAGTAGTGGGTGAGGGAGAGTAGTGGGTGAGGGAGAGTAGTGGGTGAGGGAGAGTAGTGGGTGGGGGAGAGTAGTGGGTAAGGGGAGAGTAGTGGGTGAGGGAGAGTAGTGGGTGAGGGAGAGTAGTGGGTGAGGGAGAGTAGTGGGTGAGGGAGAGTAGTGGGTGAGGGAGAGTGGTGGGTGAGGGAGAGTAGTGGGTGAGGGAGAGTAGTGGGTGAGGGAGAGTAGTGGGTGAGGGAGAGTAGTGGGTGAGGGAGAGTAGTGGGTGAGGGAGAGTGGTGGGTGAGGGAGAGTAGTGGGTGAGGGAGAGTAGTGGGTGGGGGAGAGTAGTGGGTGGAGGAGAGTAGTGGGTGAGGGAGAGTAGTGGGTGAGGGAGAGGAGTGGGTGCGGGAGAGGAGTGGGTGAGGGAGAGTAGTGGGTGGGGGAGAGTAGTGGGTGGGGGAGAGTAGTGGGTGGGGGAGAGTAGTGGGTGGTGGGAGAGTAGTGGGTGGTGGGAGAGTAGTGGGTGAGGGAGAGTAGTGGGTAAGGGGAGAGTAGTGGGTGAGGGAGAGTGGTGGGTGAGGGAGAGTAGTGGGTGAGGGAGAGTAGTGGGTGAGGGAGAGTAGTGGGTGGGGGAGAGTAGTGGGTGGAGGAGAGTAGTGGGTGAGGGAGAGTAGTGGGTGAGGGAGAGTAGTGGGTGCGGGAGAGTAGTGGGTGAGGGAGAGTAGTGGGTGAGGGAGAGTAGTGGGTGGGGGAGAGTAGTGGGTGGGGGAGAGTAGTGAGGGTGGTGGGAGAGTAGTGAGGGTGGTGGGAGAGTAGTGGGTGGGGGAGAGTAGTGGGTGAGGGAGAATAGTGGGTGGGGAGAGAGTAGAGGGTGAGGGAGAGTAGTGGGTGAGGGAGAGTAGTGGGTGGGGGAGAGTAGTGGGTGAGGGAGAGTAGTGGGTGGGGGAGAGTAGTGGGTGAGGGAGAGTAGTGGGTGGGGGGAGAGTAGTGGGTGAGGGAGAGTAGTGGGTGAGGGAGAGTAGTGGGTGAGGGAGAGTAGTGGGTGGGGGAGAGTAGTGAGGGTGGTGGGAGAGTAGTGGGTGAGGGAGAGTAGTGGGTGGGGGAGAATAGTGGGTGGGGAGAGAGTATAGGGTGAGGGAGAGTAGTGGGTGAGGGAGAGTAGTGGGTGGGGGAGAGTAGTGGGTGAGGGAGAGTAGTGGGTGAGGGAGAGTAGTGGGTGGGGGAGAGTAGTGGGTGAGGGAGAGTAGTGGGTGGGGGAGAGTAGTGGGTGAGGGAGAATAGTGGGTGGGGAGAGAGTAGAGGGTGAGGGAGAGTAGTGGGTGAGGGAGAGTAGTGGGTGGGGGAGAGTAGTGGGTGAGGGAGAGTAGTGGGTGAGGGAGAGTAGTGGGTGGGGGAGAGTAGTGGGTGAGGGAGAGTAGTGGGTGAGGGAGAGTAGTGGGTGGGGGAGAGTAGTGGGTGAGGGAGAGTAGTGGGTGAGGGAGAATAGTGGGTGGGGAGAGAGTAGAGGGTGAGGGAGAGTAGTGGGTGGGGGAGAGTAGTGGGTGGGGGAGAGTAGTGGGTGAGGGAGAGTAGTGGGTGGGGGAGAGTAGTGGGTGAGGGAGAGTAGTGGGTGAGGGAGAGTAGTGGGTGAGGGAGAGTAGTGGGTGGGGGAGAGTAGTGGGTGAGGGAGAGTAGTGGGTGGGGGAGAGTAGTGGGTGAGGGAGAGTAGTGGTGAGGGAGAGTAGTAGGTGGGGGAGAGTAGTGGGTGGGGGAGAGTAGTGGGTGAGGGAGAGTAGTGGGTGAGGGAGAGTAGTGGGTGGGAGACTTTACCTACTTCTGGCAGGGCAAACCACCAGAAGAAGTAAGGGAGCATGGCGTTGGCTTTGCCATCAGAAACAGGTGTTTAGGGTCCATAGTACCGGCCACGGAGGGGTCTACAAGGATCATCAAACTTCAGCTTCATACAGCAGCAGGAATGGTCAGCCTCATCAATGCCTATGCACCAACACTGACCTCCTCTACCGAAGCGAAGGACAAGTTCTATGATGACCTCGGCCTAGCTCTCAGAGACATACCTCAACAAGAGCCAGTCTTACTCCTGGGACATTATAATGCAAGAGTTGGTTCTGATCACAGCTCTTGGCCTTCCTGCCTGGGCCAGTTTAGATTTGGGAAGATGAATGAGAGTGGGCAGCGCCTCCTGGAGTTCTGCTGTCGTCATGATCTCTGCATCACCAATTCCTTCTTCGACACCAAGCCCCAGCATAAGGGTTCCTGGAGACATCCCAGGTCTAAGCATTGGCACCAACTCGACCTGGTGCTTACGGGGCGTAGCAATCTGAGAAACGTCAAACTGACGGTCAGCTTCCAGAGCGCAGATTGCGACACCGACAACTCTCTCGTCGTTTGCAGAGTAAAGCTCCAGCCCCGGAAAATCCACAGAGCAAAGAAGGAGGGAAGACCACACATTAACGTAAACAAGACCCGTCACCTTCACAAGGTGGAGGAATTCACTGCGGCGCTGGTAAATGCCCTTCCTGTACCACCCTGCGATAGCGCAAGTGAGAGGTGGTCACATCTCAGGGGCAATATTTTCAACACTGTCATGTCCACCTTCGGTAAGAGGCAGAACTAGTCAGCAGATTGGTTCGAGGCCAGTGCAGAGGAACTGTTTGTTACCCCTCGTAGAGGAAAAGAGACGAGCTCTCTCATCCTACAAGAACCTGCCCTCAGAAAGGAACCTACAGGCCCTCCCTACTGCCCGCAGTAGAGTTCAACAAACTGCGAGGCGCTGTGCTAACGATTACTGGCTCCGACTCTGTTCCAGCACCCAGACCGCGGTCACTGTCGGCACCATAAGAGGCATGCACGAAGGGATCAAACAGGCAACAGTCCCTACACAAAACAGGACGGCTCCTCTGAAGTCAGCCACTGGAGAGATCATTAAAGACCGTGATCAACAGATGAATTGCTGGGTGGAACATTACTCCGACCTCTACTCCAGAGAGAACTTGGTCAGCGTAGAGGCCCTGGATGCAATCGAGTGCCTGCCCATCATGGAAGAACTTGACCTTGAACCAACTGTGGAAGAAGTTGAGAAAGCAGTGGATTCACTTTCCTCAGGGAAGGCCCCGGGAGACGACGGGATTCCGCCTAAAGTTCTCAAGTGCGCTCGTGGAACACTTAAAACTGAGCTTCATGAACTTATGTGCCAGTGCTGGAGGGAGGGCTCGGTGCCACAAGACATGAGAGATGCAAACATCATCACTCTCGACAAAATAAAGGTGACAGAAGTGATGTCAACAACTATAGCGGCATCTCCCTCCTCAGCGTCGTCGGCAAACTCTTCGCCAGGGTCGTCTTGGTCAGGCTTCACAGTCTTGCTGAGAGAGTGTACCCCGAGTCACAGTGTGAGCTTAGGCCTACACTCAGCTCATCAGCTTAGGCATACACTAAGCTCATCAGCTTAGGCCTACAGTAAGCTCATCAGCTTAGGCCTACACTAAACTCATCAGCTTAGGCCTATACTAAGAACCGCCAATTTGGTACTTCTCAGACGTGATCTTATCTAGCCAGCATCCACGTCTGGTTGCTAGAGTGAAGGTCCCGAATATTTCAGTTCAAATCCTGGATGGTCACAATTCTTATGATGGTGTGAAGGTCCACGTTAACCACACCATGATATAGAGAAGGATACCCTACTGCTCTTCTCATTCATCTCACACTTGCTGTTAACAGAAAACAGTTGGTGGAGGTTTTACTAGTGAGCCGGAGATCAACCGCCTGGATCCCGGACACAACTGCAAATGGAAAGTTGATCCTATGATCCAGCCGGCACCAGGCCAGGTAACGAGGGGCTCGGGCGCCTCCCACCAAACACATCACTTCTAATCCAGCTGATGGAGGGTGACAGCTGATGCTTCAACCACCTATATTACCCTTCCATCGTTGACAAACGGTCGTGTTGACAACGTTAATTACCTTACACCATCACTCTGTCTAACCACTTGGGCTGGACGGTAGAGCGACGGTCTCGCTTTATGCAGGTCGACGTTCAATCCCCGACCGTCCAAGTAGTTGGGAGAGAGGTTATCTTGAGAGATGATTTCGGGGCTTTAGTGTCCCCGCGGCCCGGTCCTCGACCAGGCCTCCACCCCCAGGAAGCAGCCCGTGACACCTGACTAACACCCAGGTACCTATTTTACTGCTAGGTAACAGGGGCATAGGGTGAAAGAAACTCTGCCCATTGTTTCTCTCCGGTGCCCGGGATCGAACCCGAGACCACAGGATCACATGTCCAGTGTGCTGTCCGCTCGACCGACCGGCTCCCACGGGCACCATTCCTTTCCCCCCGTCCCAGCCCAAATCCTTATCCTGACCCCTTCCCAGTGCTATATAGTGGTAATGGCTTGGCGCTTTTCCTTGATAGTTCTTCTTATACCATCACTGGTCCGTACAAGGGGGCCTGGAGAACACCTGTACCAGGTGATGAGAAACAATGGCAGAGTTTCTTTCACCCTATGCCCCTGTTACCTAGCAGTAAAATAGGTACCTGGGTGTTAGTCAGCTGTCACGGGCTGCTTCCTGGGGGTGGAGGCCTGGTCGAGGACCGGGCCGCGGGGACACTAAAAGCCCCGAAATCATCTCAAGATAACCTCAAGATAACGGTGAGAGGAGAGAGTTCCCACCGCTGGTGTGGACCACGAGCCGTAATCATCGTCTCTAATTGGCTAGTTCCCTCAGAATGATACTCGTTACCAACAACAACAGTCTAGGATAACTAACCCTCGCTGGCAGGCTGGTTACACCAGCAGTAATCTGTCAACGAGTGGGAGACATCATTATATGTCAGTATACCCATCATCAGGTGTCAGTATAATCACCTGGTGTGTCAGTATACCCATCACCTGGTGTCAGTATACCCATCACCTGGTGTCAGTATACCCATCACCTGGTGTCAGTATACCCATCACCTGGTGTGTCAGTATACCCATCACTGGGTGTCAGTATACCCATCACTGGGTGTCAGTATACCCATCACCTGGTGTCAGTATACCCATCACCTGGTGTGTCAGTATACCCATCACCTGGTGTGTCAGTATACCCATCACTGGGTGTCAGTATACCCATCACCCATCACCAGGACACACATGACACAACCATCACCAGGACACATGACCCAACCATCACCAGGACACATGACACAACCATCACCAGGACACATGACACAACCATCACCAGGACACATGACACAACCATCACCAGGACACATGACACAACCATCACCAGGACACATGACCCAACCATCACCAGGACACACATGACACAACCATCACCAGGACACATGACACAACAATCACCAGGACACACATGACACAACCATCACCAGGACACATGACACAACCATCACCAGGACACACATGACACAACCATCACCAGGACACATGACACAACAATCACCAGGACACACATGACACAACCATCACCAGGACACATGACACAACCATCACCAGGACACACATGACACAACCATCACCAGGACACATGACACAACCATCACCAGGACACATGACACAACCATCACCAGGACACATGACACAACCATCACCAGGACACATGACACAACCATCACCAGGACACATGACACAACCATCACCAGGACACACATGACACAACCATCACCAGGACACATGACCCAACCATCACCAGGACACATGACACAACCATCACCAGGACACATGACACAACCATCACCAGGACACACATGACACAACCATCACCAGGACACATGACCCAACCATCACCAGGACACATGACCCAAGCGTTACACACCGAGCAGATTTCCCTCAAATTTGGGTCAATTTAATTGTAAATGTAATAACTTGTGTGAGAGCGCTGGCACCGGCTGTGAGGGGCACGACTGACGTGGTCCTCTGGGACCGGCGCCGCTACATCAAACACACTACTCATTAACCTAATTAACTTTATTGGGGTAATGTGCTCTTCTAACAGCAGTTATTATCCGACATTATTCTGCTGGGAAATATGGATTCGCTTTACAACCGGCATTTGTTTAACACTGAGGGTCTTACTGAAGGTTTATCCCCGCTGTTTCTTGGTGAATGTCACCATTGGTTACTGTGAATAATTAGATTGTGGAGGACTTATGGAGGTTCTCGCACGCACGCACGCACGCACTCGCACACATACAGGGGGACTGGTAGCCTGGTGGATAGCGCGCAGGGCTCGTAATTCTGTGGTGCGGGTTCTATTCCCGCACCAGGCAGAAACAAATGGGTATAGTTTCTTTCACCCTGAATGCCGTTGTTTCCTAGCAGTAAATAGGTACCTGGGAGTTAGTCAGCTGTCACGGGCTGCTTCCTGGGGTGTGTTTGTGTGTGTGGGTGTGTGGGTGTTGTGTGTGTGTGTTGTGTGTGTGTGTGTGTGTGTGTGTGTGTGTGTGTGTGTGTGTGTGTGTGTGTGTGTGTGTGTGTGTGTGTGTGTGTGTGTGTGTGTGTGTGTGCATTCACCTAGCTGTGCTTGTCGATTGAGCTCTGGATCTTTGGTCCCGCCTCTCAACTGTCAATCAACTGGTGTACAGGTTCCTGAGCCTATTGGGCTCTATCATATCTACACTTGAAACTGTGTATGGAGTCAGCCTCCACCACATCACTGCCTAATGCATTCCACCTGTTAACTACTCTGACACTGAAAAAATTCTTTCTACTGTCTCTGTGGCTCATCTGGGTACTAAGTTTCCACCTGTGTCCCCTTGTTCGTGTCCCACCCGTGCTGAAGAGTTTGTCTTTGTCCACCCTGTCAATTCCCCTGAGAATTTTGTAGGTGGTTATCATGTCTCCCCTTACTCTTCTGTTTTCCAGGGATGTGAGGTTCAGTTCCTTTAGCCTTTTCTAGTAGCTCATTCCTCTCAGTTCCGGGACGAGCCTGGTGGCATACCGCTGAATCTTCTCTAACTTTGTCTTGTGTTTAACTAGGTATGGACTCCAGGCTGGAGCTGCATACTCCAGGATTGGTCTTACATAAGTGGTATACAGGGTTCTGAAAGGTTCCTTACACAAGTTTCTAAAGGCAGTTCTTATGTTTGCCAGACACACACACACATCTCAGGTCTCAGTACTTGGATGGGTACAGAATGGGTCTCAGTACTTGGACTCATCCTGTTTCTAATATATGTAAACGATCTTCCGGAGGGTATAGACTCATTCCTCTCGATATTTGCTGATGATGCAAAAATTATGAGAAGAATCAAGACGGATGAAGATAGACAGAGACTACAGGATGACCTGGATAAACTGGAGGAATGGTCTAGAAAATGGCTGCTAAAGTTCAACTCAGGAAAGTGTAACTTGATGAAATTAGGCGAAGGGAGCAGGAGGCTGACCACAAGGTACCATCTGGGAGGTGAAATCCTGGGAGGTGAAATCCTGAAAAAAATGAGTCAAATAGAGAGAAGGATCTGGGGGTTGATATCACACCGAACCTGTCCCCAGAGGCCCACATCAAAAGGATATCATCAGCGGCATATGCTAGACTGGCAAACATAAGAACTGCCTTTAGAAACTTGTGTAAGGAACCTTTCAGAACCCTGTATACCACTTATGTAAGACCAATCCTGGAGTATGCAGCTCCAGCCTGGAGTCCATACCTAGTTAAACACAAGACAAAGTTAGAGAAGATTCAGCGGTATGCCACCAGGCTCGTCCCGGAACTGAGAGGAATGAGCTACTAGAAAAGGCTAAAGGAACTGAACCTCACATCCCTGGAAAACAGAAGAGTAAGGGGAGACATGATAACCACCTACAAAATTCTCAGGGGAATTGACAGGGTGGACAAAGACAAACTCTTCAGCACGGGTGGGACACGAACAAGGGGACACAGGTGGAAACTTAGTACCCAGATGAGCCACAGAGACATTAGAAAGAATTTTTTCAGTGTCAGAGTAGTTAACAGGTGGAATGCATTAGGCAGGGATGTGGTGGAGGCTGACTCCATACACAGTTTCAAGTGTAGATATGATAGAGCCCAATAGGCTCAGGAACCTGTACACCTGTTGATTGGCAGTTGAGAGGCGGGACCAAAGATCCAGAGCTCAACCGGCAAGCACAGCTAGGTGAATACACACACACACACACACACACACAACACACACAACACACACGCACACACACACACACACACACACACACACACACACACCATGATGGGGTGGAAGTTACAAGTTGTCACCAGCTATCATGACAACTTGCAACATTCACCAGCAAACTTTGTCCCCAGCACCACTGATCTTGCGAAGATTATGAATGTCTGAATAACATTGTTTTACAACGTGTAGAACGGAGGGACATATGAACGAGAGGGACAGATGAACCAAGTTCTACTGCTGTTGCTTCAACAACACCAGGTGTTGTTCAACACAACAACACAAGATGTTGTTCTTGTAACCCACCTCCCCCTTCCCCTCCGCCCCCCAACGGGTTAAGTTTCGACAGTGGCCAAAGCTTTTGGGCAATGTCGTCCATCAGGGTAATAAATCATTGTGAACAACAACTGCGGTTGTTTGCTGAAAGTCCGCCACAAAGCTTGTTGGTTCGGTCAAGCTTGTTGGTTCGGTCAAGCTTGTTGGTTCGGTCAAGCTTGTTGGTTCGGTCAA
Source organism: Procambarus clarkii (assembly GCF_040958095.1). NCBI lineage: Eukaryota > Metazoa > Arthropoda > Malacostraca > Decapoda > Cambaridae > Procambarus > Procambarus clarkii. The sequence continues at coordinate 24,747,607 of NC_091202.1, read as the reverse complement.
GCTTGTTGGTTCGGTCAAGCTTGTTGGTGCCGCCTTTCACACGACAGTTTGTGGCGCGGAAGAAATGTTTTACGACTCGGAAAATATTCCTCGTCGCGGAAATTATTGTCGTGTTGTGTTTGTTGTGTAAACTTTGTTGTGTTTATGGAGTCACCGGAGAGGACGACCTGTCGCACCGCCGGGCTGACACCGGCCTCCTACCGCACGGCTTACGGCCGGACGGCCTCCTACCGCACGGCTTACGGCCGGACGGCTTCCTACCGGACGGCTTACGGCCGGACGGCCTCCTACCGGACGGCTTCCTACCGGACGGCTTACGGCCGGACGGCCTCCTACCGGACGGCTTCCTACCGGACGGCCTCCTACCGCACGGCTTACGGCCGGACGGCTTACGGCCGGACGGCTTCCTACCGGACGGCTTACGGCCGGACGGCTTCCTACCGGACGGCTTACGGCCGGACGGCTTCCTACCGGACGGCTTACGGCCGGACGGCCTCCTACCGGACGGCTTACGGCCGGACGGCCTCCTACCGGACGGCTTACGGCCGGACGGCTTCCTACCGGACGGCTTACGGCCGGACGGCTTCCTACCGGACGGCTTCCTACCGGACGGCCTCCTACCGGACGGCTTCCTACCGGACGGCCTCCTACCGGACGGCTTCCTACCGGACGGCCTCCTACCGGACGGCCTCCTACCGGACGGCCTCCTACCGGACGGCTTACGTCCGGACGGCCTCCTACCGGACGGCTTACGTCCGGACGGCCTCCTACCGGACGGCTTACGGCCGGACGGCTTCCTGCCGGACGGCCTCCTACCGGACGGCTTACGTCCGGACGGCCTCCTACCGGACGGCTTACGGCCGGACGGCTTCCTGCCGGACGGCCTCCTACCGGACGGCCTCCTACCGGACGGCTTCCTACCGGACGGCTTCCTACCGGACGGCCTCCTACCGCACGGCTTCCTACCGGACGGCCTCCTACTGGACGGCTTCCTACCGGACGGCTTCCTACCGGACGGCCTCCTACCGGACGGCTTCCTACCGGACGGCCTCCTACCGGACGGCTTCCTACCGGACGGCCTCCTACCGGACGGCTTCCTACCGGACGGCCTCCTATCGGACGGCTTCCTACCGGACGGCCTCCTACCGGACGGCTTCCTACCGGACGGCCTCCTACCGGACGGCTTCCTACCGGACGGCCTCCTACCGGACGGCTTACGTCCGGACGGCTTCGACTTCCAGTCCATGTGATGGAAGGGAGTTACAGTGAAAACTGTATATATTAGAGAGACGGTGGTCGAGTGTAGTGTAGATTGCTACAGTGATGAAGGCCATGTGTAAGGAAAATGGTTACAGTGCTGAATATAGTGTGTAGCGGAGATGGCTACAGTGACGATGGTCTTGTATAGTGTAAATGGTTTGTTTAGTTCAGCCACTATTGTGATGTATTGTTACAAAGTTTCTGAACTTGTATCTCTCGACTTTCTAATTGTTACAGTACTGTGACGAACTACGGTGACGTCATCAGGCGTCCCATTAACCCAATTGCTACCACTCTCCAGCAGGGGCGTCCCAAGGTCAACCTGAGACCTGCATCACACACTCTGCCTCTGCCACCAGTCACCGGGCAACCCGTTCTCGCACTTGCTTATAGTCAATATATTGCTTATGAATATGTGCATGTGTGACATACTAATTTATTGTGAATATTTGAGTTTATCTTGAAAAGCTGAATAGAAAACACCGACCTAACCTAACCTTCTTAGTATGTTAAGATATTACAATTAGTACTGAACCTATACCTATATTGATATTACAGTTTTATAAAAATAATAAAACAAAACTGAAATAATTAAATAAATTGTAAAGTAACTCAGGATATTGTCAAATTATCAAATTGTCATATCAAAGGATATTGTCAAATTATTTTCACTCTGTTTAATAAAACTGAGAGAAAAAGTTAGTGCCTTGAAAAAATATATGGCTTGGAATATGTCACATATGTACTTATTTATAAGCAAAATAGTGACTATACACAATAAGTCATATATGTGCTGTCTTGTGCTAGAGCAAGTTGCACCGGCACCTCATCACCTGTTAGAACAGCAGACTACAAGATGGGAAACATTATTATTATAAGTGTTAAGTAACCCCGGAACAACTCGGAACCTGGCTCATAGATGGCGCTGAGGTTCCTCACACGATGATAAATGTTGTTTTAGAATCTAAAACTTGATTATACTGTACATAATTATAGTGATTAGATGTTATGCTATTATTATGACTCTGAGGTGAATAGTTTACTGTAAATTTGTGTTCAATAAACCAACTATTAATGTAAAATGTCTATAAATAAAGTCATTGAATTATAGATTCAGATTCAGGAACTTTATTCGTAAAAACTTATATAGAAATCATTACAATCATGCGGGGACTGAACAGGTGTACAGGAGAGGGGGGGGTAGGGAAGGTGGTGAAGGGTAGTGAAGGTGGTGAAGGGTAGTGATGGTGGTGAAGGGTAGTGAAGGTGGTGAAGGGTAGGGAAGGTGGTGAAGGGTAGGGAAGGTGGTGAAGGGTAGGGATGGTGGTGAAGGGTAGGGAAGGTGGTGAAGGGTAGGGATGGTGGTGAAGGGTAGGGAAGGTGGTGAAGGGTAGGGAAGGTGGTGAAGGGTAGGGAAGGTGGTGAAGGGTAGGGAAGGTGGTGAAGGGTAGGGAAGGTGGTGAAGGGGTAGGGAAGGTTGTGAACTACCACCACCACCACCACCCGGCCTCACAACCCCACAACCTTCACCAGTTAACAGCATCTGCCAATATTTTGCCAATTTTAAAAGCCTTTCAAGATCGTCTTGAAGATATTTGCTGCTCTTAATTTACTTCCTGCCCTAATTTTCGTCAAGATAATTACACAACTTGGATGTGACCGGTTGAGAGCCCTTGAGAGCGGCCGTATAGGCGTAGAGAACCCTGAAGCAGATTGTGTGCTGTAAACCCATAATAAAAAAATGGAAAAAATAGCCCGGGAAGCATCTGAAGTTTTCAACTTTTATTGAAAACTTGGTTTGTTGAAGTTATCGCCCCTGGGGAGAGTTTATGGCTCTCATGTGTCTCTCCTCGGCCCATGTGTCACCCCGGCCAGTGTGTCACCCCGGCCCGTGTGTCACCCCGGCCCATGTGTCACCCCGGCCAGTGTTTCACCCCGGCCAGTGTGTCACCCCGGCCAGTGTGTCACCCCGGCCCATGTGTCACCCCGGCCAGTGTGTCACCCCGGCCAGTGTGTCACCCCGGCCAGTGTGTCACCCCGGCCAGTGTGTCACCCCGGCCAGTGTGTCACCCCGGCCAGTGTGTCACCCCGGCCCGTGTGTCACCCCAGGACGAGGACCAGCCTCCATCCCTCACATGATGGTCACCATGGTAACATCTCCCACCATGATGGTCACCATGGTAACATCTCCCCCATGATGGTCACCATGGTAACATCTCCCCCCATCATGGTCACCATGGTAACATCTCCCACCATGATGGTCACCATGGTAACATCTCCCCCATGATGGTCACCATGGTAACATCTCCCCCCATCATGGTCACCATGGTAACATCTCCCCCCATCATGGTCACCATGGTAACATCTCCCCCCATCATGGTCACCATGGTAACATCTCCCACCATGATGGTCACCATGGTAACATCTCCCCCCATCATGGTCACCATGGTAACATCTCCCACCATGATGGTCACCATGGTAACATCTCCCCCATGATGGTCACCATGGTAACATCTCCCCCCATCATGGTCACCATGGTAACATCTCCCCCCATCATGGTCACCATGGTAACATCTCCCCCCATCATGGTCACCATGGTAACATCTCCCCCCATCATGGTCACCATGGTAACATCTCCCCCATCATGGTAACCATGGTAACATCTCCCCTTGATGGTCACCATGGTAACATCTCCCACCATGATGGTAACCATGGTAACATCTCCCACCATCATGGTCACCATGGTAACATCTCCCACCATCATGGTCACCATGGTAACATCTCCCGTGACCTCTCACAGCATCAGTGTCCGGGTCTGGCCTATATGAATAGTCTGTATCTTGTCCGTCGTAGGGTACTGAGCGTTATATGGCACAAGGCTACCTGTCCCCAGGAGGCAGCCCGCCACCTTAACTATAACGTCTGCGCTGTAACTCACACAAGTCGTAAAAGCAAGACGTTATGTTTACGCTTCAGATTAAGACTCGAGCGAATAATCTGTTGGGCAAATATGCATTAACCGGTTGTCCAGACAGGCGGTGTAATCTTCGCCTCCCACACACTCAACACACACACACTCAACACACACACACACACTCAACACACACACACACTCAACACACACACACACACACTCACACACACACACACACACACACACACACACACACACACACACACACACACACACACACACACACACACACACACACACACACACACACACATCAGCATCAACCAGCAATAAAAAAAAATTAAACAGGAGAGTCGTGGCACAAGAGAAAACGTGAATAAACAGAGGAAGGTTGAGGGTAAACTCAACAACCCGAGGGAAGATCTACACACACTCCGCCCCAACGTCGCCCTCACAACACTGGCGGGAAATATGTGAGAGAGGTGCTTCAAGACACATAATAAGAAGGTGTTGACGTTGTGGTGGTGATGAGTTGTGGTGCATCCCTCTAGGTGGTGTCTTAGGGCCTCATTCACGAAGCAGTTACGCAAGCACTTACGAACCTGTCCATCTTTTCTCAATCTTTGAAGGCTTTGTTTACAATTATTAAACAGTTAATGAGCCCCGAAGCACCAGGAGGCTGTTTATAACAATAACAACAGTTGATTGGCAAGTTTTCATGCTTGTAAACTGTTTAATAAATGTAACCAAAGCCGTCAAAGATTGAGGAAAGATGTACACGTTCGTAAGTGCTTGCGTAACTGCTTCGTGAATCTGGCCCCTGGGTGCTGTAACCCCCCCCCCCCTACCAACACCACCACCTTGTCACAAGGTGGTGACACACCTCAGACAGCTCTGGAGCTCCTCATCCCCCCTCCACCCCCCCCCCCCAAGACATTCTCGTCAAATCACCAACACAAAAGACTTTTGCCTTAACAATCACCACATTGTCATCAGCAGCCAAACGTATTTAACTTCCCGCTCCAAACTTTAACAAGCATTAAAAAAACACTTTTTTTCACAAGAAAGTTATAAATTGTAAATATTCAAATTTCTCCTCTCATTTATCATGGAAATTTTCTCGTGCCTAGAATTCTTCACGCCCCCCCCCCCTCTCCCCCCCATACCCCCCCCCTTTCCCCTCCCCCCATACCCCCCTCCCCCCCTTTCCTTCTAGTGTTCACAGCGAAGGGTGACATTTGGACCACTTCACTATACGTATAGTGTCATCGAACCTCACCATCGATCTCGTTTGGGGTCGAGACATGACAGAGAAGATTGACTGGGCACACCTCGTCAGCTGTTCCTTTCCTGTTCATCCAGCGGTAATTGGGTGCCAGGTTCATAACCAGGTCGTGTTCCAGGAAAGAACCAATAGGGGTACAGCGCGGGGCTCTGTAAATGGGAAGCTTTAATCCTGTTAACAGGAATCACATGTTATCTACTCCTGTACCCGCTTGTGTAAATATGTACTCCTGTAAATGAACAAATCCACAAGGGCCGTGACGAGGATTCGAACCTACGTCCGAGATCATCCCAGACGCTGCCTTTATCGACTGAGCTACGACATGGTAAAGAAGTTGAAACCAAAGTTCTACTGAACTTACTGGATCCTGCAGCCTCTCCGAGACACAAACCAGGGTTTTACACAACTCCCCCCTGCACTCGAGCTATGCCAATTGGCCAGAATCGGTTCGAATCCTCGTCACGGCGCTTGTGGACTTGTTCATTTGATGCACCACGCTATTGTGATTTCTGTGTGTAATGAAGTAAGGGCGAAGAGGGAGAATGGTCTATTGACATTAGGCCGTTCCTGTACTCCTGTACCTATTGGCGGGTACAGGAGTACAGGATGGATCCATCCATGTACTCCTGTACCCGCCAGTGTGAACAATAGACAATGATAAAGAAAGAAAATAAGAAGAGAGAAATCTTAGTTGTATTCACGAAGGAGGTGCCAGAGGTAGGTCTTAAGAAAGTGAGGTACAGAAGAAAGTGATGATGAGAGAGAGAGAGAGAGAGAGAGAGAGAGAGAGAGAGAGAGAGAGAGAGAGAGAGAGAGAGAGAGAGAGAGAGAGAGAGAGAGAGAGAGAGAGAGAGCAGGAATGTGTAAACCTGGAGGTGTACCCAGCTTGTCATTGTATGTACACCAAGTTAATGTTAGTCTTGGACTATGATGAAGACTAAGAGTACACTCGCTGCTTGGTTGAGAAGCTATTGTGGTGACCTAAACAGTCCACCATTGGTCGGTGGTGTGGTGGCAACCACCAGCCGGGTCGGACGTCCCACTGGTCTCCCTGCTGGTGTTTACATTGGGCGATTGTTGGTTGCCCTGACCAGTGGTTGTTTGCCACTGCGGGGTGACTGTTGTTCAGTCTCAGTATGGGGACTTACGTGCCGCCACTAAGGAGGAAGGACTCGGCTGGGCTGACATTTACCTGTCGGGTGGATATTGGCGTCGTCAGCAACACTCTATTGGCGTCGTCAGCAACACTGTTTGCAGTTATGGGCGTGAAAGTGGGGGATCTCGTCGGTCTACAGGTTGTTCGTGACGACAGAGTAGTTGTGAAGTTCGCCGAGAGTGGCGTGTTCCGGAGGTTTCTCGACCAGTATGAGGACAAGGTGGTGGGGCTGAGCAACGGTCTTGGCTCTGTGACTGTGACGAATTTGAGTGTAGAGTACACATACGTGTCTATTAAGAATGCGCCGTTTGAAATGTCTGAGGATCTTCTCCGTCGGGCTCTTGCCAGGTATGGTCGTGTTGACTCTATTCGTGCCTGTAGATACACAACCGGAGACGTCAAGGGACTCAGTAAAGGTTACAGAACGGCTAAGATGGTTCTTCATGGGAATGTACCGTCTTCTCTCGCGCTTGCTGGCTTTACGGTCTGCTTCTCCTACTGTGGGCAGATTCGGACGTGTTTTAATAATGATTCGGCCACGTTGGACATTTGGCTGCTGCCTGCGACACTCGGATGTATGATCAGGTAAATGTGTTTCATGAAGCGGATTTTCCTCCCTTGCCCGAGCGTGAGGATGTCTGGGTTGTGGGTGGTATCCCTTGAGAGAGGACGGCCGCGGTGATGGGTGCCGCTCCAGTTAGTGCGGTTGGTGGTGTGGGTGTCCGGGTGATGGGGGTTGCGGACCCGCCCCCGTCGTCGGCTTCCTCGCCTCTTCTTCTTGAGAATAGGCGCAGTTTGCATGAAGGGGTAACCCTCCCGATGACTGCACCAGGACAGATGTAAGGAGACGCGTTGACGGTCAGGAGGAGAAGAAAGTCAAAAGCGGTAGATGTGATGGGCCGTAGAGAGAGGAGTGGCGACGAAAACAGAGGCGAACGTTAGAGGGAGACTCCCCGCACCGGGGGGCGGGGCGTCGTGATCACGGTGGCAGCTGATCCATGCACGGCTTAGCAGCGTGCGCAAGACGGGAACTAATACTTCTCCGGAAACTTGTGTATCGGAAAGCGCAAGCAGTACGCTTCCCATATCACCCGCAGGTCAGCGGGCAGCCGGCCACCAGGCGGCGCCCTCGGCTGAGACATCCTATCCGGCACCCTATACACAAACTCCTTCACCCGCGACACCCAGATAGTGGACGAGCACCACGGGATCGGAAGCACCCGGGCATCCCGATAAGGGCCCAACTCCGGACCCTCACAGGGCACGACCCCAGCAGACGGGACTAGGCAATCCCCAGACTGGAGCAAGGAAGGAGGGGATACAGCAGGGGACGCAGGCGCGGCACCGACCCCACCACCGGGCACAGGAGCCGAGGCCCTCTGGCGCACATCTTTCCGCAACATCACGACGAGGTCCCGATCAGCAGGGACAACCCCCCACTGCGGAGATCCAACAGCAGGAGACGCAGGAGGTGAGGCACAGGTAGCAACGTCGGAGCCCCTCACAGCACCACCATTCTCGGCGGGGGGCGCCAGATTACCATACTCCCCCACCTCCTCCCAAGGCACACCACGAAGGGGAGACACACTCCGAGCCCGCCGTGAACGCTTCGAGACAGGCCTCACCACACCACGCCCAGCAGGCCCCGCCGCAGGCACGGCCACCATCTTTACATCCACACAGGCCACACCCGCACCGTCCGAAGAGTCCACAGAGGCCACATCACCCACACTGTCCACATCATCCAGGGAAACAGCCTCAGAACACCGACGCGCACGCTTCTGCAAAGGGACGGAAAGAGCAGAACTACACTCACCAACACACACAGACACGGCAGGCACCTCCCCCTGCCGAAGCACCCCCTCTAAAACAGCAGAACCCGCGTCCCCGGGAGCCGGTATCACATCCACAGGCGGGGGCGGGACATGGACCTCCACCGGGACATCCTTCACTACACGCAGCTCAGGCGACGGCCCGACACCCACACACACCGGCTCAACAACCCCAGGGGCCATAGCAGTCACCTGACGTGTCGCCGTAGAACTCGCCCCAACAGGCGGAGCAGCAGACAGGCAATCAGGCGCCTCAGGCACAGCACCTACTCCATCCTCAGAACCGTCCGAACGTAACAAGGGCGGGAAATCCTCTGCACGAAAAACATGCACCCTACCAGTTGCACCCACGTCGCACGCCGCAGCCAGGTGACCCTCGTGACCACACCGATAACAGGTGCGCGGTTGACCCCGGTACAAGCAGCGGAGCGTGTAACCCAACACGGACATCGACGACGGTACACTACACTTCAGCGACATCGTCAGGGTGCGGGAGCCGTCAAGCATACCAACACAGTGCCCGGCAACGACCTTGTTCCAACGAACACTTAACACGGTCCCAAATCGCTCAAAACAGGAGGTTAAAAAGTCGTCCTGAAATTCGAAGGGGGCACCATGCACCGCCACAGACGTCAAGGTGACACTAAGATTCACCACCTTAACTGAGCCAGCTGAATCAGGGAGTGGGTAAACACGCCCCTCACAACGCTCGAGAAACACCTGAAAGGCAGCCTGGAGGCGGAACTTTACCACAGCACGGTTGCCCTGAAGCAGCTGGACGCCCACCAGGTCCGACAGCTGCACATGAAGCACGTCCACCAGGGCGACACCAACCAATGGATGGTCCACCGGCACCGTAAACGCTAGACCAGCCGACAATGTCCTCTGCACTGGAGGGCGAGATGACCCCATGGCGAAGGCAAACGTCACCCTGTCAGTGGCAAACCACCACCAGCAGGGCAAACAAGCAATCACCCAACGTAAACACTAGCCAGTGCGGAGAGACCTCAGGAGCGTCCGACCTGGCCGGTGGTCACCACGCAACTCCTCCTCGCCTCTACCGGCCCCGCCGGCCCCGTCTCCAGCTCCTGTGTTTACTAGTTGTGTTTTTGCGGGGGTTGAGCTTTGCTCTTTCGGCCCGCCTCTCAACTGTCAATCAACTGTTTACTAACTAACTACTAACTTACTATTTTTTTTTTCCCACACCACACCACACACACACACACACACACACACACACACCCCAGGAAGCAGCCCGTGACAGCTGACTAACTCCCAGGTACCTATTTACTGCTAGGTAACAGGGGCACTTAGGGTGAAAGAAACTTTGCCCATTTGTTTCTGCCTCGTGCGGGAATCGAACCCGCGCCACAGAATTACGAGTCCTGCGCGCTATCCACCAGGCTACGAGGCCCCTGAAGGGTGTGGGCCTATACCCCCTGTGGGTGCGGCTGATGTTTTTCCGGCTCGCGTGTTGCCCAGTGTGATGCGGCCGGTCGTGGGCTCTACTAGGATGCCTCCTACTGGGGGCGACAGTTCAGATGATCAAAGGCCCATGTCCAAGCGTTCCCGGAGGGCTGGGAGTGAGTAGCCCCCTCGTGGGCGGGCTGCCGAGTGTGACGATGTGGTTGATGGTGAGACTGGGGGGAGCTGTACGTGCTGCCTCCTGCACCGCCTCCGGCTCCTACTGCTGTTGGCTCTCCTCCTTGGGAGGTTGCCTCTAGTGATGGTGACCTCGTGGTGGTAATAAAGAAGGATATGAGCCGCGGGATCTATGCTACTGTGCCCGGTGGTGGGGGCCCTGGCGCGTCTGCGTCCCCTGTGGTTCCCCCTGATGTGCAGGCCCGTGTGACTCTTGGTGCGGCTCTGTGGCAACCCTAGTACGTCACAGCTCGACCCCCTCGTGCGGCACCCTCCCTGGGGTCACGCTCAGTGCGTCGCAGTCTTTGGCACTCGCCGTGGATGGCCGGGTGCGTCCGGTTCCGTACCTGGTGCTCCTCTACTATACGGGTCCCGGGGGCTCAGTGTTTTGTTTGTGTGGCGCCGGTTCTGATGCCTCGGCCTTGTGCGTCTCCTGGTAGTGGAGTGTCCTGTGGCGACAAGCTTATTTGGGAGGCGTACTGTTGGCGGGTTCCGGTGCGGGAGTTTCCAGATAAATATGTGTGGTGTGTGTGCTTGTATTATATGATCATTGAACGTTTATACTTGTTGCTGTGTCTGCTGTGTGTATGGTTTGTTTCCATGGTATGGCTCGCCTTGTTTAGGCGTTTGTGTTATTATTTGTTTTGTGTTTTGTTCATACTGTGCTGTGGTTTTTCCCTGTGTGTGTTCGACTGTTGTGTTCTTGTGGTGTTCTGTGTGTGTGTGTGTGTGTGTCGGGTGTTCCGTGGGTTGGGTGTGTGTTTTGCTATTTTTTTATTTTGTAAGTTTTGTTTATGACGTTTCTTTTGCGTCCTGTGTGGCTTTTACTGTATTATATTGGGCGCGCGCCGTCTGGCGTGTGCAGGTTCTTATTGTGTGTTATTATGTCTTTATCTTTGCTGTTTCATGTTTTCTCATTTATGTTCTTTGCTCTATGACATTTATTCTGTGTCTTTTGTCATTATGTGTTCATTTGAGTTATGCATTTTGCTGTGACTGGTGTACTTGTTTTGTTCTATGTTAAATTTATGGATGTTGGTGTTCTGTTGTTGGGTGGTGAGGAGCTGGAGCTCGGTTTTCTATTGGTGCTTCGGTACCTTTGTATTGTATGCTTTTATTGTAATGAATTTTGTTTCACAAATAATACAAAAAAAAACTGGTTGGTAAGCCTTGAACCACCCACCAACAAAGCGAGTAACTCACTGTCCCAGCATGATGTACACAATACTCAACTCATACATCTATCCACCACACTACTTACACCGGGTTCACTGTAGTGGCTCCTTAACGACTGCCTGATATATGGTGATAGCGGCACAGTAGCGGCTGATATACTGTTGACTGTTGTGTTAATTGCTCACATGTCACTGTGCGGGGTGTTTCACCCGAATGAACTAATTGTATAACCAGACCTCATGCATACGAGGCTTGTTCCCGGGGCTGGTGGTGTTGAGGAGTGGTGGTCGTGGTGGTGTTGAGGCGTAGTGGTGGTGGTGTGGTGATGGTGGTATTGTTGATGGTGGTTGTGGTGGTGGTTGGTGTTGAGGCGTGGTGGTGGTTGGGCTCTGGTAGTGGTTGTGGTTGAGAGTAGTGGAGGAGGACTCACAGACCGTCCGTTTTGCTTTTTTCAACAGACGGTCTGGGAGTCGTGGTTTTTTCCGTGGATTCCGACGGTCTGTCTACGGTCCGTGATATATATCTATGGGGATTAAAAGGCCGGCCTTCCGTCACCCCTAAATTTGGTCACCTGGGTTCCCCGTACAGACATAGTCACCCCTTAACGCTCAATAACACCATCAGCCAGCCAGTCTTCATCTTCCCTCAGTAATTCAGGGAAGATGAAGTTGATGAGGGAAGTTAAATGCACTATCAATTTCTATCATAGTGCATTTAACCCTATTTTTTATATTGATTCCCATTTTTTATATTATACCATAGGAATTAAAGGGCAGTCTTGTGTCAACCCTCATGTGCAGTATCGTCATCCTTCATCTTCCCTGAATAACACCGTTTTCTGTGATGGCATTTTTATTCCTTTTTTCATATTTTTTCCCATTTTCTGTGATGACATTTAAACCCATTTTCATATTTTCCCCATTTTCTGTGATGCCTTTTTAATCCCATTTTCATATTTTTTCCCATTTTTCTGTGATGGCATTTAAACCCATTTTCATATTTTTCCCCATTTTTCATAGATTATTTCTAACTAAGATCGCATTTCTTTTCATTTCTTTAATATTTTTATAGACCAACGACATCCTACATAAATTCAATCCAATATAAGAGCCCCTTAACACCACCACTAATATTTTTTTTTTTTTTTTTTTTTTTTTTTTTTTTTTTTTTTTTTTTTGAGATATATACAAGAGTTGTTACATTCTTGTACAGCCACTAGTACGCGTAGCGTTTCGGGCAAGTCCTTAATCCTATGGTCCCTGGAATACGATCCCCTGCCGCGAAGAATCGTTTTTTCATCCAAGTACACATTTTACTGTTGCGTTAAACAGAGGCTACATATCCCGGAACAACTCCCACATTACAGAAGACACCACAAACACAACAACATATTCAACAAACCATTAAATAACAAAAAATACATAAACCAAGCAGCAAACACACAAAACAAGCAACAACACAATACACGGAATGAAGCCCATAACACCAGGTTAGTCCGAGTCAGACGCGGGGTCATATTCCTTATTCCTTATATATATATATATATATATATATATATATATATATATATATATGTCGTACCTAGTAGCCAGAACGCACTTATCAGCCTACTATGCAACGCCCGATTTGCCTAATAAGCCAAGTTTTCCTGAAATAATATATTTTCTCTAATTATTTTATTATGAAATGATAAAGCTACCCATTTCATTATGTATGAGGTAAATTTTTTTTTATTGGAGTTAAAATTAACGTAGATATATAACCGAACCTAACCAACCCTACCTAACCTAACCTATCTTTATAAGTAAGGTTAGGTTAGGTAGCCGAAAAAGTTAGGTTAGGTTAGGTTAGGTAGGTTAGGTAGTCGAAGAACAATTAATTCATGAAAACTTGGCTTATTAGGCAAATTGGGCCTTGCATAGTAGGCATAGAAGTGCGTTCTGACTACTAGGTACGACATTATATATATATATATATATATATATATATATGTCGTACCTAGTAGCCAGAACTCACTTCTCAGCCTACTATTCAAGGCCCGATTTGCCTAATAAGCCAAGTTTTCCTGAATTAATATATTTACTATAATTTTTTTCTTATGAAATGATAAAGCAACCCTTTTCTCTATGTATGAGGTCAATTTTTTTTTATTGGAGTTAAAATTAACGTAGATATATGACCGAACCTAACCAACCCTACCTAACCTAACCTAACCTATATTTATAGGTAAGGTTAGGTTAGGTAGCCAAAAAAAGCTAGGTTAGGTTAGGTTAGGTAGGTTAGGTAGACGAAAAAACATTAATTCATGAAAACTTGGATTATTAGGCAAATCGTGCCTTGAATAGTAGGCTGAGAAGTGCGTTCTGGCTATTAGGTACGACATATATATATATATATATATATATATATATATATATATTGTGACGGTAACGCGTTGGTGTTCGGCTGTTCAAAGCTAGGGGTATGGCCTCGTCACATAGAATAAAAAAAAATAGAAAATCTGGAACTTCGTCTGTGGTAAGGTAAGGAGAAGACATACAAAACACAAGTAAATTTTAACAATGAAATTTTAATTATGTTAAATAAACAAACCATGAATAAAATGGACATACAAATTCGTATAATAAAATCAATCAATCAAAATAATAAGAATAATTAAATGGCAAAATGAAAAGTTACGTTAAGACAAGTGAGCAATAACAAGAAGTGCAAATAATGTAAGTATTGGTGCAGGAATATTGGCTTTAAGCTATCACCTCTCTTAGTACACGTAAGCCAAAGCTTTAGTCTACCAGGAAGAAGTGTTAACCGTATGAAAGCACTGAATATTCTGAGGACTGAGGTCGTGGCAGCCCCAGACATCAAGTAGTATAGTGGGTGGAGTGCAGTTGCAGCCAGACCGGCGGCCAATCAGCGAGGAGCCGGCAACAAGACAGGTAGTTTGGCGGTTTGAGGCTGTAGCAGGTGTTCCTGGCTGCATACGTTTTGCGCTCTGGCAAACCTTGGAGATGTTGTTGTCGTTGTTGGACATTTCTTCCATAGTAGTTTTATATAGATGTATCGACGTATTTTTGGAGGGAAGAGCAGGCTCAATCTCTTGAAGGAGATTATCGTCACAACTCTCCCCCGAAGCCTGTGGTTCTGGAAGAAGTACGTCGTTATGTGGTGGAGTAATGGATGGAGTCGCTTCTACTTCATAAACTCTGGAGAGATCATGGGCTAAGATGTTGTCGGAATCTTGGTATAGCGTGTCTCCAGGTGGATTTTCTGCAGTTATCAAGCCCATAGTAGAAGACGTTGAGATGTGAAGTGGGCGTGCTGCAGGAGGTGTAGGGTGGTGTGGTCCGTGTTGATGGTAGACCGAGCACTTTTCAGGTGTGGAGTGAAGTGCTGGAGCTTCAGGATGATGAAGAGTAGTTCCTTGCCAATTGTTCCGTAGTTCCTTGTAGCAGTAGTCGCTGACAGGTGTATTCTCCTCGCCTCGTTGCTGCATCACGACACCACCAATGTCAGTACCACTGGCGTCGACATGGAGGATGAAGGGCTTATCTGACGAGGTGAGAGTGGAATTAGAATATGGCAAAGGAGCACGATTATTATCCTGAAAGTATTTGGGAAGATCATTAAGGATTTCGGAATTAGAAAGCGCTGACTCCTTGTCAGTGCTTTCGGGAGGAGAAGCTGGGAAGGTCTCACTGTGGATGTAGGGTTCTGTGAAGGTAGAACAGTTAATCAGGACAGTGGGAGGAGTACTATTATATTGCTTCAGGAGGTTGACGTGGCACAGCTGGGTCTTCCGCCGCCTATCTGGAGTCTCTATGACGTAGTTGTTGTTATTTCTGCACTCTTTGACGCGGTAGGGTCCTGAAAACCTGTTTTGTAAAGGTGAACCTGGGATAGGGAAGTATGCTACAATGAAGTCTCCTGGCTTAAATTTTCGTACTTTGCTGGTCTGGTTGTAATGAGTCTTCATCTTCTCCTGGGCTTTCAATAGATTATCATGGGCAAAACGGTGGACTCTCTCTAGAATGTGTTGAAGGTTTTGAAGAAACTGGGGCACATTCTGATGCTCACTGAAGGTGGCATCTCGGAGAGAGTCTTTGAAAGCCTTAAGGGGAGTACGGCACTTACGGCCGTAGAGCATCTCATAAGGAGATACTCCTAGGGACTCATTGGGGAGACTTCTGTAAATACACATTATAAGGTCGATTTGCTTATCCCAATCCTTAGAGGTTTCACTACAAAACTTTTTCAAGAGTGCTTTGATTGTCTGATGACTACGTTCAAGAGAACCCTGTGAAGCAGGATGATAGGGGCTGGACAATACCTGTTTGATGTTGAACTCCTCCAGTGTCCTTTTGAAGAGATCACTGGTGAAGTTGGTACCACAGTCGCTCTGAATCTCCCTGGGAAATCCGTATTGAGTGAAGATCTTCAATAGATGTTTTACAACCGTAGCAGCCGTGATGTTCTTCACTGGAACTGCTATGGGAAATCTGGTGGTAGGACACAGGATGGTTAGGATGTAGGCGTTACCTGAACTGGTCCGAGGTAAAGGACCAACACAGTCTATTATGAGTCTGTGGAAAGGTTCCGCAGGCACCTGTATGGGAATCAGTGGCGCTCTGGGAATGGAGATGTTCGGTTTGCCTGCCATCTGACATGTATGACACTGTTTTACGTACTGTTTGACGCTATTTACCATACCTGGCCAGTAGTAGTCTTGACGAATTCCATGGTAAGTCTTGTTGAAGCCGTAGTGGGAGAGTGCTCCGTGGGCCAGGTGTAGAATAGTGGGCCGCAGGCTGGTAGGAATCACAAGTTGTTCGATGTTGGCCCAATCGTCCTCCTCCTTCAGTTTACTGGGTCTATATCTGCGGTAGAGCAAGTCGTTCTCTAGGAAGAACCCAGGAATACTGTCGGGTTGAGTCTCAGCCTGGAAAAACAATGGTGTTAAAGTAAGATCTTCCCTCTGCAACTTACGGAACTCCAACTTGGTCAGATGCGGGGGTAGTTTCTGAGGGTCTTGAGGGACAGCGGTAGCAGTAGAGTCAGCTGGCTGTGGACGTGCGGCTTGTGCACGGGTGGTCACGAGAACCGGAGGAGAAACTTCATCACTCTCTTGAACCTCTGCTGGAACATACGCTAGAATAGGGTTACTTGGCACAGTTACACACCTGGGGTTTGTCCATGACGATCAGGTTGGTCGGTTGCAGGTCTTCTGCCAAGTCGTTGCCTAGGAGAAGTTGCACTCCAGGCATGGGAAAAGGCTTTTCCCTGACGGCGACTTGGACTTCTCCGTTCACGTAGGGACAATCCAGGTGGACTCTGGCGAGAGGGTATGGAGTGGTAGCAGTGAGGTCAGTGATGAAGACAGTTTCTCCGGTGTAGACGATGTTGGGCACAGCCGACTTCAAGATGATCGATTGAAGAGCCGCTGTGTCCCTCAAGATCTTCAATTTGAAACGTCCCTCCGGATTTGAACCGTTGGCAGAGACAGTTCCAGTATACAGGTGGTTACTGAAAAGAGAAAGATCATTAACATTAACACCAACATTCATCACAGGCTTACCGGACTTAGGAGGAGTTGGTTTGGGTTTCTGTGGGTCAGTGGTTCCCTTGTATTGAGACTTACCACACTTGTCTATGGTATGTCCATAGAGTCTACAATACTTGCAGTACAGTTGTGAACCAGCTTGATCGGGGCTCACTTTCTCGTAACTGTACCACGACTTCTTACTGGAGGATGGTTCGGGTGTCAGCCGGTGGATGAGGCTGTAAGTGTCAGCCGACTTAGCACACTTCAGGTAGTCGGTTTCTTCTTTATCTGCTAAGTAGAGGCGGACAGGAGGCGGCACACGTCTCAAGAATTCTTCAACTAGCATCAGGTTGACGAGTTCTGTAAAAGTAGAGACATGTGCTGCTTCCAGCCATTTCATGAAATATCTCTGTTTTGTGTTAGCAAACTCAAGGAAGGTAGTGGTACTTGCCTTCAGGTGGTCACGGAATTTCCTTCTATAACTTTCAGTAGAGAGGAGGTAGGCGTCCAACACTGCTTGTTTCAGAGTGTGGTAGTCATTCTCAGACGCCAAAGTACTGAGTGTGACTGCAGCTCTACCTGTAAGATGGACTCTGAGAAGTGTGGCCCATTGGTCGACAGGCCAACTGAGTTGATTAGCAAGGGTTTCAAAGGTGGTAAAGAACACATCAACTTCTGCTTCTACAAAGGATGGCATTAACTTACTTGCATGTGATATAT
Organism: Procambarus clarkii; assembly: GCF_040958095.1. Lineage (NCBI taxonomy): Eukaryota > Metazoa > Arthropoda > Malacostraca > Decapoda > Cambaridae > Procambarus > Procambarus clarkii. The sequence goes on along the minus strand of NC_091202.1, from coordinate 24,730,084 downwards.
TAAAACTGACGGGAAGATTGGCAGTAGCTTGTTGGCGTTGAGTGAAGTGTGAAGTTTCCAAGACGATTTCGCGTTGACGATACTCTAGAGCCAGAGTCGCTTGTTGCTTGTCATGCTCGCGTTGCATCTCCAACTCGCGTTGTTTTGTTTCAAGCTGTACTCTCTCACGTTCATGGAGCAAGGCGACCTCACGTTCGTGGAGGGCGAGTCCACGTTCGTGTTCTTCTCTCCTCAAGGCGGCCTCGCGTTCTCTGAGGGTGATTTCTCGTTCTTGTTCTTCCCTTCGTATGGCAGCTGCTTCTCTTTGCTGCTCACGTTCAATCTTGGCCAGTTCTAGTTTGAGTTTCATCGTCGCCAAATCAGTTTTATCTGCAATATAGTAAGTTTCATGAGTTTCAGAGTCTATCTTACCTTGCTCTAAATAGTGATCCAGCAACAGGTTGTATAGGTCATTTTTGTTGGCTTGGTAGGGAACTTCTAGTTGATACTCATGTGTAAGAGTTTGTAATTCAGTCCTCTTGGCACGACTTAAAGTCCCTATTTCACCTGCTGGATTTGCACGGAAAGCTTGGAGACGAAACATGGTGAAATTAGCAAATAAATGTAACACGAATATTCAATAGTGAATGTCAGAAACAGGACAACGTGGCAACTGGTACCTATCCTGTGAGATCTTTAACAATTAAAGTTAAGTACAAGATGTTAAATGATTAATGTAAATCAAGGGCGCAGGAAATCTTGTACCGGTACTCATGTAAGAGGATAAGGGCAAGAAAATCCTACTAACAAATGAAACAGAGTTTCGAAAACAAATGAAACAGTTAATTGCCTCAAAAGTAAAATTGGTAGTCCAAGGATGTAGGCATACCTTGCCAAGTCTCTATAGGACATAAAGCAAGTTTTTCCTACTGAATTTAATATGATACTTACAGAATTAGCGAACTTTTGTGCTCTGAAAAAGTAAGCTAATTCCCTACCGTTGTATGTATCATCATCTCTGACTGACGTGTAGGGGTGCGAGGTGTCAACTGGTGACGAGAACTGCTGCTGAGGTCCCAATTCAGCAACTAAAGTTCGAGCTAGAGGAACTATGGCCCTCTTTGTCCTCCTACAGTCAGATTGCAGAAGATTGGGTGCTCTTGACCCGGGGCAGACCACAGTACCAGGGTACCAATATGATGATCTGTCAAAATGAGAAATATCCAAGGGACAAAGATGGTAAACACGAGTAATAACACAGAGGGAGAGATGACCAATTAAGAGTATGACTGAGGCCTACAGTCACCACGTAATCCAAAGTTGTCTCACCTTCACCATATGTTACTCTCGTAATGCACAATACACCGCACCTTATAAAAAATGAAATTGAATATGAAAAATAGTAAAAGCTACGTTACCAAAGTTAAATGCGCTTACCATTAATTACCACTTGGCACCAGTACCTGAGTGAAGATCCCGGACAGGCCCCCATATAATATGTGACGGTAACGCGTTGGTGTTCGGCTGTTCAAAGCTAGGGGTATGGCCTCGTCACATAGAATAAAAAAAAATAGAAAATCTGGAACTTCGTCTGTGGTAAGGTAAGGAGAAGACATACAAAACACAAGTAAATTTTAACAATGAAATTTTAATTACGTTAAATAAACAAAACATGAATAAAATGGACATACAAATTCATATAATAAAATCAATCAATCAAAATAATAAGAATAATTAAATGGCAAAATGAAAAGTTACGTTAAGACAAGTGAGCAATAACAAGAAGTGCAAATAACGTAAGTATTGGTGCAGGAATATTGGCTTTAAGCTATCACCTCTCTTAGTACACGTAAGCCAAAGCTTTAGTCTACCAGGAAGAAGTGTTAACCGTATGAAAGCACTGAATATTCTGAGGACTGAGGTCGTGGCGGCCCCAGACATCAAGTAGTATAGTGGGTGGAGTGCAGTTGCAGCCAGACCGGCGGCCAATCAGCGAGGAGCCGGCAACAAGACAGGTAGTTTGGCGGTTTGAGGCTGTAGCAGGTGTTCCTGGCTGCATACGTTTTGCGCTCTGGCAAACCTTGGAGATGTTGTTGTTGTTGTTGGACATTTATTTTATTTATTTATTTATTTATTTATGCATATACAAGAATGTACATAAGGAATGTGAGGATACAATTATGGTAATTACAGTCTTGTAAAGCCACTAGCACGCGCAGCGTTTCGGGCAGGTCCTTAATCTAAGAAAATTTTAAGGAGGTAAATACTTGCAAAATTTATAGACAAAAAAATGATAACAGATTACATGGAATGAAAAAAAAAAAAAGATGAGAGAAAATTATAGGTACAGTATATTAAAGCACATAGGTAGCTATGATTGATTGCAATGACAGCTTAAAATGGTAGTTGACAACAAATTGGTAGGCACAATACAGCAGAAACAATATAAGATTGATTGCAATGACAGCTTGAATGGTAGTTGACAAAAATTGGTAGTCACAATACAGCATATGGCTAGCACATAAAAGAAGACAGCAATGAACACAATGATAAGGTTGTTTGATATTACATAAAAATTAGGAGATTGGGTACCACTAGGTACAGAGCAAATTAAAGCTCAGTGTAGGAAACTAAATAGATGAAGTTAGGTACTTTTTGGTTTTGCTTTTAAATAAGGCAAAAGTTTTACAGTTTTTCAATTCACTAGGGAGTGAGTTCCATAGACTAGGTCCCTTAATTTGCATAGAGTGTTTACACAGATTAAGTTTGACCCTGGGGATATCAAAGAGATATTTATTTCTGGTGTGGTGATAATGGGTCCTATTACATCTGTCCAGGGAGAGTTTCAGAGCATGGTTTGCATTTAAGAACAGGGTTTTGTAAATGTAGTTGACACAAGAGAATGTGTGGAGGGAGTTAATATTTAGCAAGTTTAGAGATTTAAACAAGGGAGCTGAGTGTTGTCTGAAAGCAGAGTTAGTTATTATTCTGATAGCAGATTTTTGCTGTGTGATGATGGGCTTAAGGTGGTTTGCAGTGGTAGACCCCCATGCACAGATACCATAATTAAGATAGGGGTAGATTAGTGCATAATATAGTGAGAGGAGAGCAGAGTTAGGAACATAATATCTGATTTTGGAGAGTATACCAACTGTCTTAGAGACTTTCTTAGTTATGTGTTGAATGTGGGTGCTGAAGTTGAGTCTCTTGTCTAGGAATAGGCCAAGAAACTTGCCATCATTTTTATTACTGATGTTAATGTTGTCTATCTGTAGCTGAATTGCATTTGATGATTTGTTTCCAAATAAGATGTAGTAAGTCTTTTCGATGTTTAATGTTAGTTTGTTCGTTGACATCCATAAGTGGACTTTTTTTAATTCATTATTCACAACATTATTTAGTGTATGTGGGTTGAGGTTTGAGTAGATAAGGGTAGTATCGTCAGCAAACAATATAGGTTTGAGAATATTAGAGACATTAGGCAGATCGTTTATATATATAAGAAATAGAAGAGGTCCTAAGATGCTGCCCTGTGGCACTCCAACGGTAATTGGTAGAGTGGAAGAAGTTGTATCATTGATGGTTACATATTGGTGTCTGTCACTAAGATAGGATCGGATGTAGTCAAGGGCAAGGCCTCGGATTCCATAATACTGGAGTTTAAATAAGAGGTAGTTGTGATTAACAGTATCAAAGGCTTTTCTTAGGTCAATGAAAAGTCCAATCGGAAACTCATTTTTGTCAAGGGCTGAGTAGATAATGTCAAGGAGACTAATGATTGCATCATTGGTACTCTTTTGGGACCGGAAGCCAAACTGGCAGGGGCTGAGTATGTCGAATTTTACGAGGTAGGAATAGAGCTGTTTGTAAATAATTTTTTCAAATATTTTTGATAGAATGGGTAGATTTGATATTGGTCTATAATTGTTTATGTCCGCCGGATTGCCTCCTTTATGGACTGGCGTTACTCTTGCTTTTTTGAGGATATCAGGGAAGGTGTGACACTCTATAGATTTGTTGAACAGTAGTGCTATGGGTGGGGCAAGGGCATGGGAGGCTCTCTTGTACACAATGGACGGAATTTCACTGGTGTTCCCTGCCTTGGTTTTTAGAGAGTGTATGATGGACACAACATCTGCCGGGCTGATTGGTGAAAGGAGAAGAGAGTTTGGATAGCTGCCTGAGAGATATGTGTTAATATGTGTCTGAGTCTGTGGGATTTTACTGGCAAGATTAGCACCAACCGATGAAAAGAAACTATTAAATTCATTTGCCATTTCTAAATCAGTTGACGGTATATCCCCATCCTTGTAGAGTTTTATTTGGTTATGTGAGTGTTGTTTAGTTCCTAGGATACTAGAGATAGTTTTCCAAGTGTTTTTCATGTTACCTTTTGCTTCATTGAATCTATTCACATAATATGCAAGTTTTGCCTTTCTTATGATACTGGTAAGCATTGATGAGTACCTTTTAGCTACTTCCCTTGAAACTAGGCCAATCCTAACTTTCTTTTCATATTCATGTTTCTTGTTGATTGAGTTGAGAATGCCATTTGTGAGCCATGGATTGTTTAATCTTTTGTCAGTTACTTGCTTTGTAAGAAGGGGACAATGAAGGTTGTAGAGGCTTAGAGTTTTGGAGAGGAAGAGGTTAGCTAATGAATTTATATCATGGGTATTAATGAATTCAGAATCCCAGTTAATATTGTGAAGTGCCTCTGTAAGATTGTCTAAAGCTGATTCACTGTGTAGCCTAAATGAAAATTTCTTGCTTTTTGGTGGTGTTATGTCCATGTTCACTATGAGAAAGGTAGGATAGTGGTCAGTTGTTCTGTCGTAGATTATACCAGATACAAGGGGAGCTGTTATGTTTGTCCATATGTGGTCCAAGGTAGTGGCTGATGTTTGAGTGACTCGGGTAGGTTTGGTGATAGTGGGGATTAGCATACAGGAGTTCATGCTGTTAAGGAAATAGTCAACTTGAGAGCAGTTTTGTTGACCCAGGTCAATATTAAAGTCTCCTCCCAGAATGATGTGGTTTTTGTTGAGATTGTTGTTTATAATAAGATTCCTTAGGTTGTCTGAGAAAGAAGCTATGTTAGTATTAGGAAATCTATAGATGGCTCCAATAGTCAAAGAGGATTTAAGGGATTTAATTGTAAACTGAGCAAAAGTATATTCACAGTAGTGATCTCTGTCACTAATAACACTGTTGCAGATAAATGTATCTCGGTAATATATAGCTGTGCCACCACCTTTTTTATTAGGCCTACAGTTATGAATGGCTTTATAACCAGCTAAGTTGTAGAGTTGGGTATAGTCTTTATTTAGCCAAGTTTCTGTTAAAATAATGAACGATAGGTTAGTACCTAGTGCTCTGAGTAGTGCATTTAAATCGTCAAAATGTTTACCAAGTGATCTAACATTTTGGTTATAAACTGATAGACAGGTGCTATTTTGGAGTTTGTTTTTAGCCTGGTGTGCTGTGAAATACTTACAATAATGATGATCAATGTGCTGGTTGGTATAGATATGAGACAGAAGATTTTGATCAGGATCAATATCAGTGTGCATAGAGATGCAGAGGGATCACGATACAAGATACACGATAAAGCAAAACACAAGAATAAAAGCAGATACAATAAAATAGTAACAATTTAGAAGTAAAATAAAGATCCAATAGATAGCCAGGGAGGACACAGAAGTTACATAAAATAAAACACAAAAAATCAGTAGAGACTGACAATATAAATGTAAAATAAAAAATAATAAGAAAAATAATAATAATCATAAAAAAATGATCTTGAAGATAATTAGCTTAGTAATGGTTAATTAACAGGGTAATAAAAAGCCCTAGGTTTAGTGACAAGGGGATTAACTAAGAACAAATAATTAAGAGTATAAAACAGGCAAAGATGACAAACAAAAAATAAAGTAAAAATTAAAATAAAAATAAAAATAAACACCTTTGGAAAGGAAAGGCAGAGCTTAAGTACACTTTGGTTGTATGTGAGACTACAAATTATGTTCTGGTTATTCAGCTGATATCCCACAGTCATCCAGGAAAGAAGTGAGGTGTGCTTCAGTGGTTATGACATAAGTTTTTCCAGAGTCAGTCTTCCTAGCTATTATTTTACCATCGCGCACAAAACAATGTTTAATAGCAGTGGATCTATTGCGAATTCCACGTAGTTTAAATAAGAGATTTTGTCTGAATCTGGTAAGACATTCGTTCACATAAACCTTGGATTTCCTAGCGACTGCAGCAGTGATAAGGTCTGACTTGCGGGAGCAGCTATCCAACTTCACGCGTATCTTTCTGTTGTTTGCACCAGATGATTTGGTACCCACTCTATAAGCTGACTTAATGTCTCTTGCTTCGATTGAATAATTCAACTTAGTACGCAATTCCTGGATCACGATGGCAGTACAGTCTTCTCTGTCAGTTTCATGGGGAAAATCCTGTGATGAGATGATGACAGAATCAAGGAGCTTAAGTTGGTCTGATTCGTCTTGGGTTGCAGTTTGTTGCTGTTGTAGGGAGTTAAAGTGGTTCTCTAACTTTTGTAACATCTCTTCTTGCTTCTTAGAGGTTTCTGCTGGTTTAAAGTTAGTAACCGAGATCCGAAGAGAGCTTAATTCATGTTCGAGGTGGCCGACTCTGGCAGACAGATCTTGGTTAGCCTTGTGCATTGCCAAAGCATCACTCTGAAGCTTCATTATCAGGTCCGACTGCTCTCGGACCATTTCTTCCATAGTAGTTTTATATAGATGTATCGACGTATTTTTGGAGGGAGGAGCAGGCTCAATCTCTTGAAGGAGATTATCGTCACAATATATATATATATATATATATATATATATATATATATATATATATATATATATATATATATAGATATTATATATATACATATACACACACACACACACACACACAGATTAAGCAAGAAAGAGAGGGCTGGGCGGACTGCATTTTCTTGGATTGTTGGAAAGCCTTTGACACAGTACCGCATAAGAGGCTGGTACATAAGCTGGAGAGACAGGCAGGTGTAGCTGGTAAGGTGCTCCAGTGGATAAGGGAGTATCTAAGCAATAGGAAGCAGAGAGTTACGGTGAGGGGTGAGACCTCTGATTGGCGTGAAGTCACCAGTGGAGTCCCACAGGGCTCTGTCCTCGGTCCTATCTTGTTTCTGATATATGTAAATGATCTCCTGGAGGGTATAGATTCATTTCTCTCAATGTTTGCGGACGATGCCAAAATTATGAGAAGGATTAAGACAGAAGAGGACTGTTTGAGACTTCAAGAAGACCTAGACAAACTGCAGGAATGGTCGAACAACTGGTTGTTAGAGTTTAACCCAACCAAATGTAATATAATGAAGATAGGTGTAGGGAGCAGGAGGCCAAATACAAGGTATCATCTGGGAGAGGAAATTCTTCAGGAGTCAGAGAAAGAAAAAGACTTGGGAGTTGATATCACGCCAGACCTGTCTCCTGCAGCACATATCAAGAGGATAACATCAGCGGCATATGCCAGGCTGGCCAACATACGAACGGCATTCAGAAATTTGTGTAAAGAATCATTCATAACATATGTCAGACCAATCCTGGAGTATGCAGCCCCATCATGGATTCCATATCTAGTCAAGGATAAGACTAAACTGGAAAAGGTTCAAAGATTTGCCACCAGACTAGTACCCGAGCTGAGAGGTATGAGCTACGAGGAGAGACTACGGGAATTAAACCTCACTTCGCTGGAAGACAGAAGAGTTAGGGGGGACATGATCACCACATTCAAGATTCTCAAGGGAATTGATAGGGTAGATAAAGGCAGGCTATTTAACACAAGGGGCACACGCACAAGGGGACACAGGTGGAAACTGAGTGCCCAAATGAGCCACAGAGATATTAGAAAGAACTTTTTTAGTGTCAGAGTGGTTGACAAATGGAATGCATTAGGAAGTGATGTGGTGGAGGCTGACTCCATACACAGTTTCAAGTGTAGATATGATAGAGCCCAGTAGGCTCAGGAACCTGTACACCTGTTGATTGACGGTTAAGAGGCGGGACCAAAGAGCCAGAGCTCAACCCCCGCAAGTACAACTAGGTGAGTACACACACACACACACAAGAAGTTACATAGGGTTCATGAGAGTAGAGAGCGTGATGTGTTTACATTCTTGTAAAGCCGCTAGTACGCGCAGCGTCGCGGGCAGAGACGCTGAGCGTATATTGCACTGTACATTCACTGTACAGCAACACACACACACAGGCAACACACACACACAAGCAACACACACACACACAGGCAACACACACACACACAGGCAACACAAACACACAGGCAACACAAACACACAGGCAACACAAACACACAGGCAACACACACACACACAGGCAACACACACACACAGGCAACACAAACACACAGGCAACACAAACACACGGGCAACACACACACAGGCAACACAAACACACAGGCAACACAAACACACGGGCAACACACACACACGGGCAACACAAACACACAGGCAACACAAACACACAGGCAACACAAACACACGGGCAACACACACAGACAACATACACACACAACACAAACACACAGGCAACACACACATACAGACAACACACACACACAGGCAACGCACACACACGGGCAACACACACACACAGGCAACACACACACACACGGGCAACACAAACACACAGGCAACACAAACACACGGGCAACACACACACAGGCAACACAAACACACAGGCAACACAAACACACGGGCAACACACACACACGGGCAACACAAACACACAGGCAACACAAACACACAGGCAACACAAACACACACACACGGGCAACACAAACACACGGGCAACACACACAAACACACAGGCAACACAAACACACGGGCAACACAAACACACGGGCAACACAAACACACAGGCAACACAAACACACAGGCAACACAAACACACGGGCAACACACACACACACACAGGCAACACAAACACACGGGCAACACACACACACACACACACACGCTCCCTCCACACAGCCCTCCCTCCTCCACCAATCCCCCCGTGCCAGGTCCCCCCAGCTCCCACTCACCCCAGATCCCAAAGGTCCCCCCCAGAAAAGAAGCAGAAGAGAGTCAGTTTCAGGGTGATGTACTCAAACATAGATGGGATCACAAGCAAGACAAGTGAACTAAGGGAAAGAGCACAAGAAGTTAACCCAGATGTAATCGGACTCACTGAAACAAAACTCTCTGGAATCATAACGAATGCCGTGTTTCCCCAGGAGTATACAGTAATAAGGAAAGAGAGGGAAGGTAGAGGAGGAGGCGGAGTGGCCCTACTCATGAGAAGGGAATGGAGTTTTAAGGAGATGGCCATCCCGGGCTGTGAGGAGTTCAGAGACTACATAGCAGGCACCATAACAATGGGAGGACCAAGAATAGTAGTAGCAGTAATATACAACCCTCCACCAAATGACAGGAGACCCAGTCAAGAGTATGAAAACAACAACAAGGCAGTTAACACTATAATTGAGAGGGCAGCCTCTGCTGCCTGTAGAAATAGATCCCACCTGCTCATCATGGGCGACTTCAATCACGGAAAGATTGACTGGGAGAACAAGGAACCGCATGGAGGCGAGGATACGTGGAGAGCCAAACTATTGGAGGTGGTGACAAGCAACTTTTTAACGCAGCATGTCGGAGAACCCACAAGGATGAGAGGCAATGACGAACCAGCGAGACTCGACCTAGTCTTCACTCTGAACGACTCCGACATAAGAGAAATCGGTTTTGAGGACCCAGTAGGAATGAGCGACCACAGTGTACTGGTGTTTGAGTACTTGATTGAAGAAGGGTTATTGAACTCGAGGAGGGATACCGAAACCAAAAGGTTAGCATACCGAAAGGGAAACTATGAGGGGATAAGAAAATTCCTAACAGATATAGCATGGGAAACAGAGCTCAGGGGAAAGACGGCCCAAGATATGATGGATTACATCACGCAGAAGTGCAAGGACGCAGCAAACAAGTTTGTCCCAGTCCAAAAGGAAAACAGAGAAATGAAGATGAGAAACCCATGGTTTAACAAAGATGTAGGCTAGCTAAGCAGCAAAGTAAAAGGGCATGGAGAAACTATAGGAATAACAGGACACTGGAGAGCAGAGAAAGATACCAGAATGCCAGGAATGAATATGTCAGGATGAGAAGAGAGGCAGAAAGACAATACGAAAATGACATCGCAAGCAAGGCAAAGACTCAGCCTAAATTGTTGCATAGCCACATTAGGAGAAAAACAACAGTAAAGGAACAGGTTATGAGATTAAGGATAGGGGCGGAAGGATTCACTACAAATGACAAGGAAGTGTGTGAGGAATTGAATAAGAAATTCCAGGAGGTCTTCACCTTAGAACAAGGAGAAATTCCAGAGGTAAGTGAGGGAATAGCTAACCAGGAACCACTGGAAGAGTTTGAGATTACCAGTGGGGAAGTAAGGAAGTGTTTACTAGAGTTGGACGTGACGAAGGCTATAGGCCCAGATGGAATCTCCCCTTGGGTTCTAAAGGAAGGAGCAAGAGAACTGAGCCTACCACTCTCCATAGTGTATAACAAATCACTGGCAACAGGGGAACTGCCAGATATTTGGAAAGCAGCTAACGTAGTCCCGATATACAAGAAAGGGGATAGACAGGAGGCACTGAACTACAGGCCAGTGTCCCTAACCTGCATACCATGCAAGCTGATGGAGAAGATTGTGCGAAAAAAACTAGTGGAGCATCTGGAGCGAAGGAACTTTGTAACACAGCATCAACATGGGTTCAGGGATGGCAGGTCCTGCCTCACAGGGTTACTTGAATTCTACGACCAGGCAACAAAAATAAGGCAAGAAAGAGAAGGGTGGGCAGACTGCATATTTTTGGATTGTCAGAAAGCCTTTGATACAGTGCCACACAAGAGGCTAGTGCGAAAGTTGGAGATGCAGGCTGGAGTGAGAGGGAAGGTACTCCGGTGGATAGAGGAATACCTAAGCAACAGGAGACAACGAGTCTGTGTGAGGGGTGAAGTCTCAGATTGGCGAGACGTCACAAGTGGAGTCCCGCAGGGGTCAGTCCTCGGACCTATACTGTTTCTGGTATATGTAAATGATCTCCCAGAGGGTATAGATTCGTTCCTCTCAATGTTTGCCGACGATGCAAAAATTATGAGGAGGATTGAAACAGAGGATGATAGTAGGAGGCTACAAGATGACCTGGATAGACTGAGTGAATGGTCCAACAAATGGCTGTTGAAGTTCAACCCGAGTAAATGCAAAGTAATGAAACTAGGCAGTGGAAACAGGAGGCCAGGCACAGGATACAGAATAGGAGATGAAGTACTTAATGAAACAGACAGAGAGAAAGATCTAGGAGTTGATATCACACCAAACCTGTCTCCTGAAGCCCACATAAAGAGAATAACGTCTGCGGCATATGCGAGGCTGGCTAACATCAGAACGGCGTTCAGGAACCTGTGTAAGGAATCATTCAGAATCTTGTACACCACATATGTAAGACCAATCCTGGAGTATGCGGCCCCAGCATGGAGCCCGTACCTTGTCAAGCACAAGACGAAGCTGGAAAAAGTCCAAAGGTATGCTACTAGACTAGTCCCAGAACTAAGAGGCATGAGTTATGAGGAAAGGCTGCGGGAAATGCACCTCACGACACTGGAAGACAGAAGAGTAAGGGGGGACATGATCACAACCTACAAAATCCTCAGGGGAATCGACCGGGTAAACAAGGACGAACTTTTCAACACTGGTGGGACGCGAACAAGGGGACACAGGTGGAAGCTGAGTACCCAAATGAGCCACAGAGACGTTAGAAAGAACTTTTTCAGTGTCAGAGTAGTTAGCAAATGGAATGCATTAGGAAGTGATGTGGTGGAGGCTGACTCCATTCACAGTTTCAAATGTAGATATGATAGAGCCCAATAGGCTCAGGAATCTGTACACCAGTTGATTGACGGTTGAGAGGCGGGACCAAAGAGCCAGAGCTCAACCCCCGCAAGCACAATTAGGTGAGTACAATTAGGTGAGTACACGGGCAACACAAACACACAGGCAACACAAACACACAGGCAACACAAACACACAGGCAACACACACACACAGGCAACACACACACACAGGCAACACAAACACACAGGCAACACAAACACACAGGCAACACAAACACACAGGCAACACAAACACACGGGCAACACACACACACACACACACACACAGGCAACACAAACACACGGGCAACACACACACACACACGGGCAACACAAACACACAGGCAACACAAACACACAGGCAACACAAACACACAGGCAACACAAACACACACAGACAACACAAACACACAGGCAACACAAACACACAGGCAACACAAACACACAGGCAACACAAACACACAGGGAACACACACACACAGGCAACACAAACACACAGGCAACACACACATACAGACAACATAGACACACAGGCAACACAAACACACAGGCAACACAAACACACAGGCAACACAAACACACAGGCAACACAAACACACACACACACTAACAAGCAGCGGCAACATTAATCTTCATCAATCATACATTTTTCATCCCGAGAACCTGACACATTTTGGTGGGACTGTGTTGCCCGCGGCCACTGGCTGAGTAGCGGCCGGCCTGGGCCCCGGTGGCTGGCCCGGAGGCTGGCCCGGAGGCTGGCCCGGTGGCTGGCCCGGTGGCTGGCCCAGTGGCTGGCCCGGTGGCTGGCCCGGTGGCTGGCCCGGTGGCTGGCCCGGTGGCTGGGCTGGAGGAACGTTAACCAGACGGTGTAGAGTTAACGTTCAACGGTGTAGGGTTAACGTTCAACGGTTTAGAATTAATGTTCAACGGTGTTGGGTTAACGTTCAACGGTGTTGGGTTTACGTTCAACGGTGTAGAATTAGTGTTCAACGGTGTAGGGTTAACGTTCAACGGTGTTGGGTTTACGTTCAACGGTGTAGAATTAGTGTTCAACGGTGTAGGGTTAACGTTCAACGGTTTAGAATTAATGTTCAACGGTGTTGGGTTAACGTTCAACGGTGTTGGGTTAACGTTCAACGGTGTTGGGTTAACGTTCAACGGTGTTGGGTTAACGTTCAACGGTGTAGGGTTAACGTTCAACGGTGTAGGGTTAACGTTCAACGGTGTAGGGTTAACGTTCAATTGTGAAGAGCTAACGTTTAACGGTGTAGGGTTAACGTTCAACGGTGTTGGGTTAATGTTCAACTGTGTAAGGTTAACGTTCAACAGTGTAGGGTTAACGTTCAACGGTGTAGGGTTAACGTTCAATGGTGTAGGGTTAACGTTCAATGGTGTAGGGTTAACGTTCAACGGTGTTGGGTTAACGTTTAACGGTGTAGGGTTAACGTTCAACGGTGTAGAGTTAATGTTCAACGGTGTGGGGTTAATGTTGAACGGTGCAGAGTTAATGTTTAACGTTGTTGGGTTATCGTTCAACAGTGTAGGGTTAACGTTCAATGGTGTAGGGTTAACGTTCAACGGTGTGGGGTAAACGTTCAACGGTGTAGGGTTAACGTTCAACGGTGTTGGGTTAACGTTCAACAGTGTTGGTTAACGTTCAATGGTGTAGGGTTAACGTTCAATGGTGTAGAGTTAATGTTGAACGGTGTTGGGTTAATGTTCAATGATGTTGGGTTAACGTTCAATGGTGTAGGGTTAACGTTCAACGGAGTAGAGTTAACGTTCAACGGTATAGAGTCAACGTTCAGCGGTGTTGGATTAATGTTCAAAGGTGTTCGGTTAACATTCAACGGTGTAGGGTTAATGTTCAACGGTGTTGGGTTAACGTTCAACGGTGTTGGGTTAATGTTCAACTGTAAGGTTAACGTTCAACGGTGTAGGGTTAACGTTCAACGGTGTAGGGTTAACGTTCAACGGTGTAGGGTTAACGTTCAACGGTGTAGGGTTAACGTTCAACGGTATAGGGTTAACGTTCAACGGTGTTGGGTTAACGTTCAACGGTGTAGGGTTAACGTTCAACGGTGTAGGGTTAACGTTCAACGGTAAAGGGTTAATGTTCAACGGTGTTGGGTTAACGTTCAACGGTGTAGTTAATGTTCAACCGTGTTGGGTTAATGTTCAACGGTGTTGGGTTAACGTTCAACAGTTTTGGGTTAATGTTCAACGGTGTTGGGTTAACGTTCAACCGTGTTGGGTTAATGTTCAACGGTGTTGGGTTAACATTCAACAGTGTTGGGTTAATGTTCAACTGTGTAAGGTTAACGTTCAATGGTGTAGGGTTAACGTTCAACAGTGTAGGGTTAACGTTCAACGGTGTTGGGTTAACGTTCAACGGTGTAGGGTTAACGTTCAACGGTGTAGGGTTAACGTTCAACGGTGTAGGGTTAACGTTCAACGGTGTAGGGTTAACGTTCAACGGTATAGGGTTAACGTTCAACGGTGTTGGGTTAACGTTCAATGGTGTAGAGTTAATGTTGAACGGTGTTGGGTTAATGTCAACGGTGTTGGGTTAATGTTCAACGGTGTTGGGTTAACGTTGAACGGTGTTGGGTTAACGTTGAACGGTGTTGGGTTAACGTTCAACGGTGTAGAATTAATGTTGAACGGTATAGAGTTAATGTTGAAAGGTGTAGGGTTAACGTTCAACGGTGTAGGGTTAACGTTCAACAGAGTAGTTAACGTTCAACGGAGTAGTTAACGTTCAACGGTGTAGGGTTAACGTTCAACGGTGTAGTCAACGTTCAACGGTGTAGGGTTAACATTCAACAGTGTAGGGTTAACGTTCAACGGTGTAGGGTTAACGTTCAACGTGTAGAATTAACGTTCAACGGTGTAGAATTAATGTTCAACTGTGTAGGTTTAACGTTCAACGGTGTAGAAATAACATTCAACGGTGTAGGGATAACGTTCAACGGTTTAGAATTAATGTTCAACGGTGTAGGGTTAACGTTCAACGGTGTAGGGTTAACGTTCAACGGTTTAGAGTCAACGTTCAACGGTTTAGAGTCAACGTTCAACGGTGTAGAGTCAAGTTCAATTGTGAAGAGTTAACGTTCAATGGTGTAGGGTTAACGTTCAACGGTGTAGAGTTAACGTTCAATTGTGAAGAGCTAACGTTCAATGGTGTATGGTTAACGTTCAACGGTGTGGGGTTAACGTTCAATGGTGTAGAGGTAATGTTCAAGGGTGTACGGTTAATGTTCAATGGTGTAGAGTTAACATTCAACGGTGTAGTTAACGTTCATGGTGCAGGGTTAATGTTCAACAGTGTAGGGTTAACGTTCAACGGTGTAGTTAACGTTCATGGTGCAGGGTTAATGTTCAACAGTGTAGGGTTAACGTTCAATAGTGGATGATTAACGTTCAATGGAGTAGAGTTAACGTTCAATGGTGTAGGGTTAACGTTCAATGGTGTAGGATTAACGTTTAACGGTGGAAGATTAACGTTCAATGGTGTAGGGTTAACGTTCAATGGTGTAGGGTTAACGTTCAATGGTGTAGGGTTAACGTTCAACGGTATAGGGTTAACGTTCAACATTGTAGGGTTAACATTCAACGGTGTAGGGTTAACATTCAACAGTGTACTGTTAACGTTCAACGGTGTAGGGTTAACGTTCAATGGTGTAGGATTAACGTTCAACGGTGGAAGATTAACGTTCAATGGTGTAGAGTTAACGTTCAATGGTGTACGGTTAACGTTCAATGGTGTAGGATTAACGTTCAACGGTGGAAGATTAACGTTCAATGGTGTAGAATTAACGTTCAACAGTGTAGAGTTAACGTTGAACGGTGTAGGGTTAACGTTCAATGGTGCTGGGTTAACGTTCAACAGTGTAGGGTTAACGTTTAATGGTGTATGGTTAATGTTCAACGGTGTAGGGTTAACGTTCACCGGTGTAGGGTTAACGTTCAATGGTGTAGGGTTAACGTTCACCGGTGTAAGGTTAACGTTCACCGGTGTAGGGTTAACGTTCAACGGTGTAGGGTTAACGTTCAACGGTGTAGGGTTAACGTTCAACGATGTAGTTAATGTTCAACGGTGTTGGGTTAACGTTCAACGGTGTTGGGTTAACGTTCAACGGTGTATGATTAACGTTCAACAGTGTAGGGTTAACGTTCAACGGTGTTGGGTTAACGTTCAACAGTGTAGGGGTTAACGTTCACCGGTGTAGGTTTAACATTCAATGGTGTAGGGTTAACGTTCAATGGTGTAGGATTAATGTTCAACAGTGTAGGATTAATGTTCATTGGTGTAGGGTTAACGTTCATCGCTTTAAGATTAACGTTCAACGGTGCAAGATTAACCTTTAATGGTGTTGGGTTAATGCTCAATGGTATAGGGTTAACATTGAATGGTGTAGGGGTAATGTTCAATGGTGTGGGGTTAATGTTCAACTGTGCATGATTAACGTTCAACTTCAACTGTGTAGGATTAATGTTCAATGGAGCAAGACTAACATTCAACTGTGGAGGGTTAACATTCATATTTCTTGAACAAATCATGTTCATATTTCTCCATCCTTTGACGTCCAGTGCCTGTACCAAGATATAATTCTCTGGGTCGGGGACAGGAAGCCAGAGTGTATTCATTCATGTTTGGGTTTTATCGAGGTTATCCCCCAAGGTCGAATTACTGACCCCTCCCAGGATGCAACCTCACAACAAGCTGATTAATTCCTGAGTACCTACTCACTGCTAGGTGAACAGTGGTAATAGGTGAGAGGAAATGTGCCCAACTATTTCTGTCCAGCCGAGGATTCGAACCCGGAATTCTCCATTGTGTGTCGAGAACGAACCCGACTGTACTACCGGGACCCTTAAGTGTGCAGTGAGAGGTGTACTCCAGTCCTTGGTGTATATACACCATGAGGTGCATACCCTCGTCTCAGTGTATATACACTGAGAGTTTACTCAAGTCCTAACTCTCAATGGTGTCGATATCAGTACAAGCCAGAATAAGGAGTATTCTTGCAGGAAAGAGGACAAGTGTGGATAACCTCCTTAGCAGCAGCATCCACATGCTCATTTAAGAATAACACCAATATGGCTGGGAACCTAATAATATTGGTGGGTTTATAAACGTACAATTATTTCTAAATAAATGTTTTTAATTGATTTGATGGGGTCATAGAGCAACCTGTCCTCTTAAAAATAACGTCGCTTTTGGCCGTTTGCCCGTATGGCCAAAAGTGGACGTAATTTGAAAATGAAAAAAAAATTAAAATAAATTTGGGATTTTTTTTTTCAACTACAGTTAGTTAAGGGTCCTCTGATAGGTTAGGTGGGCAGGAAATTCTCATAAAGTTTCATAACGTTATGAAAAACGTTAATTGAAAGTTTCCTCTTCTAGCCATACCGAGTAGGCTGGACAACTCAAACAGAAAACGGAACAGTACGTCACTTTTGTGAGTCGATTTCATTTCAAATTACGTCCAAATTTGGCCATAGAAAGAAAAGAGAGAAAGTGACGTTATTTTTAAGAGGACGGGTTGCATAGGAGAGCAGCAAAATCACACACTGAATCAGTTGTGATTGCCTGGCACAAAGCATTGGCAAATTGCACACCAAACACTGAATTGATTAGAAGGCAAGAAATCACTTACAGTACTTCGCCTAAGTGATTTGCAATGCAAAAAGTGAAACCAAAGATCAAGGCTTCAAAATGCACTATAATCAGGGCCAGGTACTGTTTTAACAAAGCTCACAGCTCACTACATCAACTCCCCAGTAACAAGCCTCACTGTGGTGAGCAAATTCAACACACTACCTACAGGCGAGAGAACTCGAGAAGAGACGACAAGCACGGAAAGCAGTCTGAACTCATCTGATCAGATAATTCTGGTGGATCAGGAAAACCAAAGCCACCAGAAGGGAAGATATATCTGGAGTGAAATGAAATAAAAGGAACAAGCAATGTGGGTGGAATTAAGCACAATCATGTAAACTAAATAGAACAAAATCAAATCAATGCCCCCTCATGAAACTATATGTTACATGGATTGCCAACACCACTTAGCTAAAATCTATATTATTATTCTTCAATTCCCCTGAACTGAAATCGTGATTGGTCAAACTAAATGCACTACGACATATTAAAAAAATGTAGTTTATTGACTGGTTTACTTAGGCTAATTGATTCATGGAATTTAATTCATTTAACACAGATAATGCCATATATTCCAGATACTTCCACCAGTACAAGTCCTATTGTAGATTTTCTTAAAAACATAACTATGTTAACATCTTGCACTGTCTTATTAAACATAAGAACGATAACATAATCCCCCCCCCCATCAGTGCCTCACCATCAATGCACTACAAAAGCTTAGCCTAACACTGGTCTGGTCAGAAGCGTGGTCAGAGAGTGGGCCTCGGGGACCGTGAGCCTCGGAACCACCACAAGGTCCCCACAAGGTGAAATACACTAAAGAATCTTATCCAAGTTTAACAGAAAAATGCCTCGGCTGAAAGACAAAAGCAGATATTTTAGACTGACTCTAGAACTGACACCCAGTGCATTACTTAAGCCTGGTCACATATGTGGCTACATTACTTAAGCCTGGTCACATATGTGGCTACATGGTGCTACATTACTTAAGCCTGGTCATATATATGTCTACATGATGCTACATTACTTAAGCTTGGTCACATATGTGGCTACATGGTGCTACATTACTTAAGCCTGATCACATATGTGGTTACATTAGTTAAGCCTGGTCACATATGTGGCTACATTACTTAAGCCTGGTCAACTATGTGGCTACATGGTGCTACATCACTGTAACGTTTGTTGACTGACAACTGTATTTTGTCATTACAAATAAGCCTTCTGGTAAATTTCATGATTGAAACAAAATTCATTCTAGCATTTTTTATATTGTCCAGAAATGTTAAACTATACAATAACAACAAATAAAAAAAACTGTACAGCACTTATGGTTGAAAATAAAAGTTTACAAGATGGAAAAACACAATACAGTACATGTCGGAAAAGAGAGTACTCTTCGTCAGAAAAGAGAGTACTCTTGCCAGACATTTTTTTCTTGAGCTAAATTCTTCCCAGTTAGGTTTCCAACATCATTCTCTCTATTGTAAATTTTGTAAAATTACATATCTGTGTTGGTCCGGCCTGAGTTTAAAGCCACATAGTGGGAATGAAAGAGATGTTAGCATTTGTGACATTTAAGGAATATTACTTAAAACAGATAACTCATGCAGCTTCAAAACAATATTGGACAGGAAAATGCAAAGACATTGTCACAATTTAATAAGAATTAGGTACATGTTATAAGTTAGTAACCTATCAAGAGTACAATCAAATCTTTATCAGAGCAACACAAAAGAAATTGTATTTCTTCTAATAATACCAGAATAAATAAATACAAAATTAAATTTATTTATATATTAAGATTTGAAAATTACCTTTTAACAATATTTCAGTTCTTATAGCAAATTAAAACCAAATAATCTTAATGACTTAGAACTGACTAGTTCATAACACAACTGCAATAGTTGTTTTAAATTATTTAAATACATCATAATATTACATAACTAGTGAAAGAAGTGCAGAATCCTTCAGTAAACCAGTATATTACAAAGCTTTGGAGGCTTGATATATTAGTGACAATGGCCAGTAATCTAACTCACTTGAGTTCGTGGGCAACGTATCAATATGAGACAATACACACACCTGTCCCCCAACTCTTAGGCCACAAGTTTATCTACACTTTTCTACTGTATATAGTTATCCCCCCGAGGAAAAGCTGGGCAAATGACAGTGCTGTATCAATGAATCAACATTGATCCAAAGTTGATAATGGTGATAACACTGATAATGCTGATCCAACATTCATTATGTTGATCCAGCATTGATAACATTGATCCAACATTGATAACATTCCAACAGTGATAACACTGATCCAACATTGAAACCAATGATCTAACATTGATCCAATGTTAATTAAACGTTACTCAAGCATGTTTTGTCCGCTGGGATATTGAGAAAATGTATTTAAAAAATTGTACATTGTAAAGTAAAATATTGGTGCCTTCTCTTAGTTATCATAGACCCTGGTGACACAGTGGTAACACACACTCCCCACACCTTGCATGAGATGTGTCTAGGTTCGAGTCCTGATCATTCATCAACTATTTGCCTCTGTTCACCCATCACTCACTTGGTACCTAGTTGTTAACTGACTGGCAGATCATTTTCCAGGGACATCCAGTGGATAAGACTTACCATGAGCTATGGGAAGGAAATGCTCTAAGCTTGCTAACAGAAGTCAGAAGTCATCTGTTCCAATACTCGCCAATATAAAAATTCTGATAAAGGGGTGGTTATAGATAGAAAACTATCACCTGAGGGCCACACAAAGAACATTGTGCGAGGAGCCTATGCTACACTTCCAATTTCAGGATTGCTTTTTAAATATATGGATGGTGAAATACTAAAAATAAGTAAGTAATTATCAAAGAAGGCACCAAGCTGGGAAGGCTATGTAGCACCAGAAATACTTAAAAACATCTTCATGACCTTCTTTAGACCAAAGCTGGAATATGCAGCAGTTTTATGGTGACCATACCTTAATAAGCACATCAACAAACTGGAAAAGGTTCAAAGACTTGAAACTAAATGGCTCCCGGAACTGAAGGACAAGAGCTACAAGGCGAGGTTAGAGGCATTAAATATACCAAAACTAGTAGATGAAAAAAAAAAAAAAAGAGACGATATTATCACTATGTACAAAATAGTAACAGGAATCAATAAAATTGATAGTGAAAAATTCCTGAGATCTGGAACTTCAAGAACAAGAGGTCATAGATTTAAACTAACTAAACATAGCTGCTGAAGAAATATAAGAAAATTCACTTTCGCAAATGAAGCAGTAGACGATTGGAACAAGTTAGGGAAGAAGGTGGTGGAGGCCAAAACTGTCAGTAGTTTCAAAGTGTTATATGACAGAGTGATGGGAAGACGGGACACCACAAGCGTAGCTCTCATCCTGTAACTACACTTAGGTAATTACACACACACACACACACACATGTATACATCTACAAAGATATATACTTGTATTCATGTCCACCATACTGGCATTTCATTTCACTTTCAATAAATTTCTGTAAATATCTTTTAAGCAAAGCTTTTATTATGAGAACAGAGAGCATTCCTCCCAACCTACACATGAAGCTACAAGTAACAACTAAAATCATCCAGCTCATTTTCACGATTTATCAAGCATTAAATTTGAAGTCATTTTTACCTCACTAGAATTGTCCAGACTCAGGCACCTCATTTAATCTATCCAAGTCAATACTCTTTAACATTATGAGCAGAGGGTTACCAACCAGGTACTCTCAACATTAACATTATGAGCAGAGGGTTACCAACCAGGTACTCTCAACATTAACATTATGAGCAGAGGGTTACCAACCAGGTACTCTCAACATTAACATTATGAGCAGAGGGTTACCAACCAGGTACTCTCTACATTAACATTATGAGCAGAGGGTTACCAACCAGGTACTCTCTACATTAACATTATGAGCAGAGGGTTACCAACCAGGTACTCTCTACATACTTCAATTTACCAAGCATGAAAAAATGAAGCATTCTTTCTGCATCTCACAGCTAACAGATTTTAGCACAGAAATTATTTCTTCTTATATTGTTCTAAGACTTTTATAAGAAGATTTGACATCAATATAGTGTGATATGAAACTAATTTATATCATTCCTGTGAATATTATAAATGATAAATGTATGCCCTGCCTGTTATCACCCATTAATATATACATGCTATGGACAAAGTGATTAGATAAGTTGTATACAAAGTTCTTCGATGTCAACATATATAACTCATTCCCATTATGCAACGGCTCACCTTAATTACTTCGAGTAGAGAGCACGGGAAAAAGCTCTACTCCACAGCTGATGTCTCTAGTGGACCATTACTATATGTACATGGTTATACTACAAACATACACACTTTCTGCTCATTTTCAAAGTACTGTATTGTATACCAAATGTATAAACAGTACAGTATATTTTTATTCTTTAAACTTTTGTAAATGTTACTTAATTTAGAGCCACTCTCATAGTAAGCATCATGATTCCAAAGTATAGTACTGCATAAACTGTACAGTATATAGATATCAATATGGGCAGAAATGTACATTATATTATACTGTATAAGGCAATTTAATTATTCTAACACATTGAATTTTTTAAATAAAACAACAAAATCTCAGACAATCTCATGACTTAAGAAAATTACAGTAATGGCTGATATTTGTACTAACAATTCAACATTCTACTATATTCTTCTTTCAAGATTCTACAGAATAAGCTCTCTATAGGATTATAAAGAACGTTCACTAGAATCTAGAAAGAAAAAATGTTAGGATCAATAAAAAGCATACCGTACCACGTTTATAACATAACACCTGACCTGTATAGGGAGTTTAATCCTCATGGAGCAGAATGGTCCAAGAATGTGATCAGCATTACACAAGTCACAAACAACACTGAAAGAATGCAAATCAAAAGCTCAGCTAACATCTGTCTACAGCCCCGGCACAGGTCCACAGCCCCGGCACAGGTCCCAGGCACAGGTCCACAGCCCCGGCACCGGTCCACAGCCCCGGCACAGGTCCACAGCCCCGTCTACAGGTCCACAGCCCCGGCACAGGTCCCCGGCGCCGGTCCACAGCCCCGGCACAGGTCCCCGGCACCGGTCCACAGCCCCGGCACAGGTCCACAGCCCCGTCTACAGGTCCACAGTCCCGGCACAGGTCCACAGCCCCGGCACAGGTCCCCGGCACAGGTCCACAGCCCCGGCACAGGTCCCCGGCACCGGTCCACAGCCCCGGCACAGGTCCACAGCCCCGTCTACAGGTCCACAGTCCCGGCACAGGTCCACAGCCCCGGCACAGGTCCACAGCCCCGGCACAGGTCCACAGCACCAGCACAGGTCTACAGCCCCGGCACAGGTCCACAGCCCCGGCACAGGTCCACAGCCCCGGCACAGGTCCACAGCCCCGGCACAGAGACACGTGCCAACATTCAGCAACATCAACGCTCCACCAATTATGTTCATCACTCATTATTAATTCTAAGCTCTCTAATAAAGCATACAACACATTGGTAACAATGCTCTATTATCTTAGCTACTAAAAGGAAAAAACAAGATCATTAACACAAAAGTAGGCAAAACTGCTACCCCATGTCAGACACACACAATCTGGTTGTAGACCAAAATATACCACATTGAACACTTTTTAGGCTTGTAGACTCCCGGCAACAACTCTTGTGTTCTGTATTCATCTATTTTTATACTAGAATCTTGGTACTGTAAATTATTTACCATATTTTGAGTATCACACTAATAATCAGAGCAAAAGTCAAAATACATTTAGTACAGTAATTAAATATTATTGTACATACAAAACTAAGATTTTAGGTAATAGAAATACAATTCTAAATGTGCAAGTGCGAGGTAGATACCGGGTATTTAAAAATAAATGGTAGAGATAAAGTACCAGTAATGATGAGTAAAGGCAGAACAGAAACAAGAGATGTAACAGAATAATGAACAAGATTCATAAGCAACATAGGCAATATCACTTTTGTTTTCGTCAGCTGTACACCTACTCAGTTGAGCCAGAACTGTAATGATTACCTTGTGTTGGTTCCAAGGATCAATGCCCCCCATGGCCCAGTCTCTGACCAGGCTTCCTGGTTCCTTCCTTCAATCAGACTTGGATGCAGCTGCTCACAACCTAATGTATCAATCACAGTCTGCTTGATCAGGATTCCTTTTAGGTGGTAATCAAGTTCTATTTTGAAGACAGTGAGAGGTCAGCCAATTATGCCCCTTATGTGTGGAGGGAGTGTGTTGAAAAGGACCTTTAGCCTTTGATGTTGATAGAGTTCTCTCTCAGCATACCCACTGCACCTCTACTTTTCAATGGTACTATATAAATTTGCCACAAATAAGGCTAAAGATTTTTATTCTGGTAAGTAGATGAACAAACATCAGAGAGATAAAGACATAAATGACAAGAACAGCATATGAGTAGCCACATGAGGAATGCTCATATATAATGAACAAGAAAGCAAGAGCAGTATTATAGTTGCATGGTGAAACATGAAGAAATGTTTGGTAAGACGGGGATGAGAGTTTGTGTGGAGTTGTCGTCGTCATCTTAACCCCCCCATTTCCCACTCTTATTGAGTCACCCAGTCATAGACACTATACAGCATCATACAGAAACAACTAGTATTGATTGTAATGAAATGCCTCTTTCTGGGTTATTGGCTAATTGCTCATAAAATTCCTACTTTTTCCTTGATAACTTCCTGAAGAGTAGTCTGACATAACACGGGGTAAATGGATGATTTACTTCTTGTGTCTACACAGGAGTCGTGATATGTTTCTCACTTGCAGTCAGAAAAAGGAACAATCGCATAAAAGCTGATGTGCACTTCACGTATAATTGTGCCAAAAGTAGCTTACAATTTATTTGATAGACTGCTCATAAAATCCCCTGAACATAAAGATTCTATGAGCTTCAATTTATATATGTGTTGAGTTCTGTTGGATATAAATTCATAACAAAAACAAAAAGTGAAATTGAAAATTATGCATGAAATGAAGATGGAGATATAAATGTTAACTATATTAATTCTATGCAGCTTTAAAAGTCAATGAAACAACAAAGGCGATGTATAGCTTGCTAAAGAATACTTCAACACCAATGATTAGAGGCACAGAATATTTCTTGCAAATTAATATAGCGAATAGCACAAATATGCAGGCACAGGTTAATTAACAGCCTTGAGTATAACAATATCAACTAAACCTGATCTACCTGCCGTTGGAGTGTTGAGTCTAGGCAGAAGGATTGTCTAAATTCCTTCTATTCTTTATAAAAATTTAAATTACCACCGACGCTTTGACCTGTCGGTAACTAAATGAAACATTTCACGAGTAAATGACACCTTTACAAGTGAGCTAAAAGATAAGCTTTACAAGTGAATTCGCCACTGACCAGACAAAACTGAAGTGTATAATGTTTGAGCTTATTATGACACTTTTATATAGTCAAATATTTGGAATATCTCTTCTGATACTGCAGGTTTTCTTTATTGTAAAGCTCCCCATTATAAAGGAAGTTTGCCTGCCTCATGTTTACCAAACATGACCTTTCCTAAACATGTTCCCTTCACTCTACAACATGGTTCTGAGAACAGCAATTTCTATGCAAGTCACAGATCCATAAAATAAAAACACGAGTGCTCGATTATATATGTTGTACCTAATAGCCAGAATATACCACTTGGCCTAGTATGCAAGACCTGATTTGCCTAACAGTGATTTTTGTTATTTTCAAATTTCTTTTAAAATTGGTTCATTTTAATTAATATTATATTAACCCATAAATGGCGCAATACATACATATTCGATGGGAGTAATTGTCACGGAATGGTGCACATCGTACACATACGATTGAGGATTCCGCACACGATTTAAACGTCCCGCGGCTACACAGCGTTCACATCAGCTTCCTCAAGGCTCTTGTAAACAGATGGCATTTTTTTTTTTAAACTGTGGGCAACATTCTTGGGTGTTAGAACCTCAGTACTGAGTGAGCAACCAATGCTGGTGCATGCAGCATGAGCTAACAGCACTGCTGTTCAGCTTGTGACCACAGCATCGTCTAAAAATGTCACAATACCTGTATATACGTAACTGCTATTATTTAGCGATGATAGTGTTACAGAAGACCCTTGACTGTGATAAAAATGACCAGGATTCTGATAATTGCATGATTGTGGTGATAATTAGTGCTGTGCATAGTATTGTGAGAGGAGTAATCTGGTGAGGTAGCATCGTCTACTGACTGTGTGTGGCCACCTTTTATTGTCTGGACTCACCATACCAACTTAGTGGTTTGCTATGGTGAACATAAATGTAGATACTTATATATAAAGTGTGTAATAACAGCAAACGGAGTATGTTGAGAAGCGCCTTTTTGGTAAGGGCGGTGGCGTCGTCTGGTAGCTGCTGTGTCACTTGTCATGCAGTTTTTTGTGGCCACTATGTTGTTTGGGCACCATACCAGCTTAGTTGTACAGTTATGGTGAATAAAACATGTAGATATTTATATATAATGTGTGTGTATATAGTGTAAAAACAGCACAAACTGTATAGTGGGAGTAGGAATGTTGGCGAGTGAGGGAGGGAGCATCAGCTGACTGTGTGGTGACCTCAATTATTGTCTTGACTCACCATACCAGCTTAGTTATACAGTTGGTTCACACATTTTATTATATAAATATATCGCACTATACACTATTGAATAATATTACTGTAAAAAAAACTATATACAGTATATCAATCATGGAAGGAAGGAATTATCAAGGGAAAGCGCCAAGCCATTACGTCTATATAGCACTGGGAAGGGGTCAGGATAAGGATTTGGGATGGGACTGGGGGAAGGAGTGATGCCCAACCACTTGGACGGTTGGGGATTAAACGTCGACCTGCATGAAGTGAGACCGTCGCTCTATCGTCCAGCCCAAGTGGTTGGGCACCACTTGGTGAAATAGTTAGGTAATATCATCTTTGTGGCAACTCCCGCCTGTCAGCGAGGGTGGAGCAGGCCGCCACAGGACGCCTAGTCTGTCAACGCCTCAATTTTGCCAGACTTCCATGCCCTAGTGTGGCCAAAATGTTACCTACGATTCTGTTGTTATTTTTCCCATAATCACCCTGGAAACAAACTGAAACTGTTTCTATTTTCCGCTTGTTACAACTTGTAATAAAGTTGTTACATCTTGGCTTAACGTGTTTATGACGTATTAGAACGTTGCTACAACTTGCTATATTGGTTGTTATAACTGGTTAGGTGTTAAAACTTGTTCGAACGTTGTACCAACGTCGTAATTTCGGTGTGTGTTTGGCGGGCAGGGAACACAAATGAACACTTTTATAAGACGAAAAAAAAAATTGCATTTTTTTATTTATTGCGCCTGGCGGTGTTGAAGGCTATTAATAACTGAGCAGCACGGAGGTTAACAACATGAATTACTGACTTAGTTATGTTAGGTTAGGATAGGTTAGGTTGGAAAAGAGGCAAGTCAGTACATGATCTTTTAGATAGGGCCAAATTCCCAATACACCAGTTCAATAGTAATAATTGTGTCAGGGTTGAGGAGGTCCTACATTAAAAAATCCTAACCTAACGTAACTGTTAAAGAGGCATTAAATAAAACCTAAATGTTGAGAGGCGTTAAATAAACCGAAAATAATAATAAACCTAGAGGCATTAAATATGCCAAAACTAGCGGATAGAAGAAAAAAAAGGCAATATGATCACTTTCAAAATAATGGCAGGAATTTACCAAATTGACAAAGGAATTCCTGAAACTGACAACCTCATGAACAAGAGGTCACAGATTCAAGTAAGGAAACAAAGATGCCAAAAAAAATTTAGAAAGTTTTTTTTTTTTTTTTGTAAACAGAGTGGTAGACGGTTGGAACAAGTTAAGTGATTAAGTGGTGGAGACCAAGTGTCAGTAGTTTCAAAGAGTTATGTGACAAAGAGTACTGGGAAAACAGGACACCACGAGCATAGCTCAGATCATGTAACTACACTTAGATAATTATACACACACACATTGTATGGTGCCCATATCTCAAGAAGCACATCAATGAATTGGAAAAGGTACAATTGCATTCTACAAAATGGCTGCCAGAACTGAAAAACAAGTTATGATAAGAGGCTAGAGATGTTAAATATGCCAAAACTAGAAGATAGAAGCAAAAGAGGCAATATAATCACTTACAAAATAATAGCAGGACTCAACCAAATTGACAAAGGAATTCCTAAAACTGGCAAGCTCAAGAACGAGACGTCATACCTGGAGCATACCACGAGAAGGTTCTGGGAGTTCGTCTACTCCCCAAGCCCAGCCTGAGGCCAGGCTCGACTTCTGATAACTTTGTCCAACAGGCTGTTGCTTGGAGCAGCCTACAAGCCCACATATCCACTGCAGCCTGGTTGGTCCGGCACTTCTTGCAAGAACTTATCTAAGTGCTTCTTGAATACATCCACCTTTGCCCCAGCAATTTTTCTAGTGCTTGCTGGGAGGGTGTTGAGCAGCTGTGGACCTCTCATGTTCATACAGTGCTCTCTGTGCCTATTTTATTATGAAGGTTCTGTGCCTATGGCATCTCTACTCTTCATTGTAGATGAAGAGTCACAATAACATGGCTGAAAAATGTTCATCAAACCACACTAGAAATTGAAGACGACGACAATGTTTCAGTCCATCCTGGATCACAATCAACTTGATAATGGTCCAGGATGGACCAAAACATTGTCGTCTCTTCAATTTCTAGGGTGTGGTTTGGTCTACTCTTCATTAGTTCTCTATTCTGCATTTCCTTCCATGTCTTTTGCTCCAGTATGTTGTTATTCAATTGGTGCAAATTTGGGACCTAGCCTTCAAGTATCTTCCATGTATATATTATTTCCATTATTATATTATAACAGTCTCCGTGGTGTAGTGGTAAGACACTCGCCTGGCGTTCCGCGAGCGCTATGTCATGGGTTCGTATCCTGGCCGGGGAGGATTTACTGGGCGCAATTCCTTAACTGTAGCCTCTGTTTAACGCAACAGTAAAATGTGTACTTGGATGAAAAAACGATTCTTCGCGGCAGGGGATCGTATTCCAGGGACCTGCCCGAAACGCTTCGCGTACTAGTGGCTGTACATGAATGTAACAACTCTTGTATATATCTCAAAAAAAAAAAAAAAAAAAAAAAAAAATTGACACCTTTCTCATCTCCTTTCCAAAGAGTACATTTTGAGAGCTTCGAGATGGTCCCAATAATTTTGAAGTTTTATCGTATCTATGCATGCCTTATATGTTCTCTGTATTCTCTCTAATTCACAGATTTCTCCTTCTCTGAAATGGAAAGTGAGTACCAAGCAATACTCAAGATGGGACAGCACTAGTGATTTAAATAGTATCAGCAGTGCTGTGGGGTTTCTGGATTTGAATGTTCTCATCATCTACCATATCATTTTCCTGGCCGCCACTATACTTGCTTGGTTATGTTCACTAAATATCAGGTCATCAAACATCATAATTCCCAGATTTTTTACATATTGCTTTCCTTCTATGAGTAGGTCTGATTGTGTCTTGTACCCTATATTTCATTTAAGCTCTTCGTTTCCACCATACCCAAGTACCTGGAAATTGTCACTGATAAACTTCATGTTATTTTCAGTTGCCCAATCGAAGACTATCAATATCTGCCTGCAGTTTTTCAGTGTCTTGTACAGAGGAAATTTTCATGCCGATTATTGTATAATCAGCAAAGGATGACACGAAGCTGTGACTAGTATTTTTGTCTATATCCGAGATTAGAATAAGAAATAGCAGAGGTGCAAGGACTGTGCCCTGGGGTACAGAGCTTTTCACTGCACTTGGGCTTGATCTTATTTGATTGACCGTCACTTTCTGCATTCTGTGTGACAAAGTTGAAAATCCAATGCACAACTTTACCCGTTATTCATACTGATTTCATTTTATGGGCTATTCTGTGATTTTATCATAGTGGTTGAATAACTGACTATTTTCCTTTCTTGCAGTAGTTGTGTCTGTTTAAGCATTTCCGTGATTTTTTCCTTCTCCTGAACAATCGTCTGCATTCTATTTCTAGAGTGGTCCTCTTTTTTACCCTCCTCACAGCCACATGCTTCAAGCAGACCTTGTATGCTTCAGCTGTCAGTCAAGCTCTTCCCAGTGTGCGAGTTTTGTCGCTTAAGACAGTCTCCCAATGAATGTTTGCAAGATCTATATTTTTTCCCAGTCAATCCTATATATTGTTGAAATTGAATTGATTGAAGAGCCCTTCTTGCTTGTTGGTTCTCATGGATCTACTACTGTACCATTATTAATGTTAGTTTGCACTTCAATGATCTTATGGTATGATTATGTAGTATGAAATTATAATGCCTCATCATTGTTTGTGAATATCAGGACTAGTGTGTTTTTGTTCCCAATTGGTTCCATAATCTGTTGGTTGAATGAGAATTTGTCACAGAATCTCAACAGTTCTCTGACCTGCAGTTGATTATTTCCAGGTTGGTTTTCTCCTATATTATAGTTTGCCATTCTCCATCTTAAACTGGGTAGATTGAAGTCTCCAAGGAAGATAATATCTGGAACTGGGTTTCTAGATTATCAAGGCTATTCTCTATTTTGTGCATCTGCTCTGTGAATTCCTCAACCGTTGTATCTGGCGGTTTATATATTAGAATAATAATTAGTTTTTTTTTTGTACCTTGATTCCAAGTACAGTATCTCTACCACCTCATTGGTTGAGTTTAGTAACTCTGTGCATACGAGATCCTCTTTAATATACAGGCCTACTCCTCCACTGGACCTAATTTCTCTATCACATTTATATAAATTATAATTTGGAATCCAGATTTCACTATGTTATCTTCCATACGAGATGCCGTGAATGCCCCAAATATTGAATTCCACTACTAGAAAGCCATTTATGAACATAACTTTATTTCTTGATTTTGATTTTAGGCCTAGCATGTTTGCAAATATGAATGATTTTTCATATTGTGTGTCACTAGATTCAAGCTAAGGAAACAAAGGTGCCGAAAAAATATTAGACAATTTTCTTTTGCAAACAACGGTAGACGGTTGGAACAAGTTGAGTGAAGAGGTGGAGGAGGCCGAAACCGTCAGTAGTTTTGAAGTGTTATATGACAGAGTGCTGGGAAGACGGGACACCACGAGCATAGCTCTCATCCTATAATTACACTTGGGTAATTACACCTACACACACACTCACATACAACATATACAAGATTTCCTCCAAATAATGAAATATCTTGTAAAATTACGAAATGAAGAATTCTGTTTGATATTCCAGTTTATATGGCTGTGTGACTAATGCCAAAAGGAATACATAAATCTAAATCACTTAAGCTTGGGGTCTGAGTTGATATTCACTCACAGGTTTAGACACAGGTAAATGTTCTCCTCGTGATACTGCACTGCTTTATGTTAGGCTTTTTTTTTTTTTTTTTTGCCAAATACAGAAATACATTAACTTTCAAAGATATCAGTAAAGGTCAAGTCTAACTGGAAGCTGGAAATGTACGAACAATGTTCCTCTGCAGCTGACAACTGACGACGGTTGTACTGTAAACAGTCCGAGGCTTGGATCACTAAGATACCTTTCATCTTTTTCTATAACTTTTGTTTTGAAAATAATGTTTTTACTGACAATAACTCTTGACAGGTGAAGAAGTTCCTGACAGCTAAGCCTTCAGGTGAAACTTTTGTGCAACTCCAGATATTTCTGGTTTTACTTTTAAAATACACATTATGCAATGACAAATAAAATTCATCTGAAGTAACCATCTTTAACTGCCTAACCTCACCTTCCCTGAAAATGAGGTGTAATATACTCGGTGGATGCCAGACTATAAACTCAAAGCTAATCAAGACAAAAATTGTGCAGAGGTTACAACACTACATTAGTAGGAATGGTTCCACAAGAGGTGGAACAAGGCTATGTGACCAGTACTGTGCACACAAAGACGTGGAACAAGATATTGTGACCAACACGGCTGGTACCGTGCACACGCTCACAAAGGCCACACTCAGATGTGGAACAAGATAATGGTGACCAACACAGTCGGTACTGTGAACACGCTCACTAAGGCCACACTCAGATGTGGAACAAGATATTGTGACCAACACGGCTGGTACCGTGCACACGCTCACAAAGGCCACACTCAGATGTGGCTATGGAATGTCAAGAGAGGAGAGGATGTAAAGTGATGAAAATCAATCCTGTAAAAAGGGGCTGGTAACAGAAAATAAGAACACAGTATAATATAAACAAACAAGAACGCAATCAATGTAATACCATATAAAACCTTCAAGGGAGCACATACAGGACTATATTTATGTAGATAAGCCAGAGATGGAAGTCTTTTAATGGCAAAAAGAATGTTTTGATGAAGGAGAATGTTGAAATATGCACAGATCAAAACATATGGAAGTGGTTTTGCAAAATTATTTTCATTTAAATTCAGAGAAATAAAAAAAGATGTACATGATATATATACAGAAAATAATCTATTATAAACATACAGCAAAATTTGATGCAGAGAATACAGATCAGCCTATTGCTGGATATTATATACACAAGTATCCCACTGAAGCCATAACAAGAAAACATAGGCATATGATTTTCTGATATGGTTTACATTATTTGTCAAGCAGAGAGAGACCATATGCAACATGCAGTCTTCACTCTAGGCGATGAAGGACTAACCCATGCATCAAGATTCATATAGCATACGTAATAACTGGCAGCAGCCTTAAAGGTGTAAGAGTTATAATGCAGATGCACAACTATTTGATGAAAATATTCGACATATAACAAAGGCTAGACATAAACGACAGACAGTTGGGTTTATAATCATGAAACACGATGAGCTTTATCGAACTGGACACAAAATAGTGAACAAGAGCAACGTAAGCAACAATCAACAAATGTTAAAAAAAAAGAGCGAAACAATTCCTTCAAAAATATGCACAAGAGACTGCCTTCTTAAAATGCACACTCGACCACAATAAAGCACATCATGACAGGTGTACTGCACATCTTCACAATGCTTGCCACTTTTATTAACCCACTTTTCTAACAACAGAATAAAACAAAGACCTAACGACTACAGACAAACATTATGATAATACAATCTTTCTCTTCATCTTGACAGAACCATCAGTACAATGATCACAGAAAGGACAAAAAAAATAATAGCAGCTGAATGGAATTAGTTAGGCGAGTTACAATTGAAACTTGGAGATCTTACACCTATGCCGGGAGTGTTGAAGGACACGTCCGCGGAGTCTCTACAAGAAGCAAGCGTATACAACAGTCTTACCAATATTACACCCAAAGTTTGGCTGCTCGTTAAATGAGCAGACAATAATTCATGGTCCTATAATGTCATTCATGAATTAGTAAAGCTCTTTAGAAATAATATGTAATCACATATTATATATATGTACAGTATGTGTGTTATTACCAATTTGTAATTACATATATGTATATAATAAATGTGTGTGTGCGTGTGTGTGGGGGGAAGGGGATGTATGTATGTATATATGCATGCATGTATGCATGTGTGTGTGTTTCATACATATACAGAAAACATACATTACTAAGGATGAGTTATGAAATTATGCATGAACCTATTTCAATATCATTATAAAATGACTAAATGATTCTGCTACTACTCATTGCAAGTCAACATCACTGTCGTCATCATTGGTGTGGGTTTCCAATGATAAACACGGCCGCGCACACTTGTCCAGTAGCTGTAAAGAAAACAAATGTATATAAAATATGCACATGGCAATAGACGTTAATAAATTATTTATTATCTGTATGCAAGTCACACACACTAAACATTCCCCTCTACTTTTGAACACAATGAATCATTAGAAATGCACGATATATCCATTACAAGTACAGTACTGTTTCAAAAACTAATTTGGAATTTATAAATTAAAATTTTCCTCCCATAAAAGACAAGGTGTTGAGTACAGCATAAACAATCAATGATGAGTCTTGTGATGAGTCAATACAGTATACATGAAATTGTTTTCATGTATACTGTATTTCAGAAAGTTTTTAAAGCCAAAACTTATATGATAGACCCAAGATTCATCACCAGCAGCTAGCCACTAGATGACTTTATCTTCCCCCCCCCCCTCCAAAAGACAAGTTATGAATGCAATGAAACCCCCTTTCCCGACCCGCCTCGATAGCATCCCGATGATTGGGCCCCGATACCACAGACATCCCCCACAATGCTACCAGGACTATAGACTTGCATGGGCCTCCTGGGCACCTGGATCAAAATCTAATGCACTCAGAGGCGTGTAAAACATGTGTGCCAGAGAACAACCAAACATTAAGAAAAGTTGCCAAAGTCTGGTCAAAGGAAAATAAATAACACATCTTGAAAAAGTGAGAAATAAAAGAAAGCTATGCAACAGTAGTTTGACAATGGTAAAAACCCAGCACTGGCATAATGAAAAGCCTCTTTCTGGTAGAGCCCCAATGACTCCTTGATACTAATCTCGCCAAAATTGCTCCATTCTAATGGGACACATCAGATGCAGAAGTTCTGTTTAGCCTAGCTTAGGACAAGAGCCAGAACCTGACCCCCCACCCCACCCCGCCCCTCACACAGGTGCATAGTGACAATTCGTAACCCTACCAAAATGTAAAACATCCAGAGAGTCAGCAAAGCTTTACAGACAACTAGAAGGTTCAATGGAAATGAAGCCTTGAATCCACAAAACAACTCTGAAACGAATCACATGGATCAAGAGATTCACTCAAACTAGCTCGAAACTCAATCAGTACTGATTGCCACAACTAGATGGCCCAGCCACTGCCCAAAGCTGGCTCCCCTGGTCAGTTCTGGAACTGATGAACAACCCAACAATGAACCCATGAGTCTGGAGGGAATCAAGGAGCCACCAGGGCTCTACCAGAAAGAGGCACTTCATTACATTTACCATTGGGTTTTTGGGGGTAGCTCTCCAACAAAAACCAAAGCCCCGATACAACCACAAAACACAAGCCAAGACCCAAAAAGAGCAGTCTGCAAGCCAGGAAGACCCCAGAACCCCAGAAGGGGCAGGACCGGGGCACACAGGAGATAACGAAGGGCCTCCAGAACCCCCAAAAGGGACCAGAGAGGAAGGAAACCTTGAAAATGAAACTAAAGAGCCCAAAGGAACCCGGAATCGAACCAGAGGGGAAAAGCCCACCCACCACATTTGCCAATGGAAATGCACCAGAGAAAGGCAGGGCAAAACACAGCACCCAGACTGAACTCCCAGTGAAACAGCCAGAAATGGACCGAAAACCGAGGGACAAAAGAACTGGGAGCAAGCATAGTAAACGGCCAAGGACACTGGGCCCGAACAGACAGAAAACACAAAACCGAGTGAAAAACAACACCTAAGCGAACCCAGAGGAACAGGAGAAGGGCAGAACACCCTTTAAAATGAAAGCAAAAACCGAGAATGACAACTGGAGAATAAAACCTCTAAAGGTGAAAAACACCCCCGAAATGGAAGCGCACACACCCAGGCACAGGTAAACAAACAA
Organism: Procambarus clarkii; assembly: GCF_040958095.1. Classification (NCBI taxonomy): domain Eukaryota; kingdom Metazoa; phylum Arthropoda; class Malacostraca; order Decapoda; family Cambaridae; genus Procambarus; species Procambarus clarkii. Next base: position 24,694,797 of record NC_091202.1, on the reverse strand, counting down.
ACCACAGCACCGCCCTGGTGACCAGACGGGGAAGCGATCCGCAGGACTGAAAATGGCCACCATAACAAAAGGAGACGTGGCTGATGCAAGAGATCCGAAAAACACTCCAGCAAATGTGAGAGAATAAGCAGACAAAAGGGAAAAAAAAAAAAAAACGCCCAGAAGGCAGAAAATCCAGGCAGCAAACAGCCCCTAAAATGGCTAGTGGGCAACTCATTCACTCCACAACCCCGGGAACCTGCAACAGAGGCCCCGGGGCAGAGCTGTCCTCCACAACCTCCACCCCCCTTAGAAAATGCAGAATCCAGAGGGAAGGCAGCAAAGAACGGGCCACTGGTAAGACCCAGAAGCCTCGGCAGGAGAAGCAGGCTCGAATGCCTGCATGGAGGTCTGCATGGACGACCGGTGCGGCAATAGAGTGTGATGTTTGTTTGTTTCCTTGGGATTGGAGGGAGTTTATGGTTTTAGTTGTTAGTTTCTTACCAGGTGGTGTTTGTTTTTGTTATGCCTACCTTTCTGGGTGCCTAACCCTGGTCGATGGCAAATAAGGAAAACCCCCAACCACAGGGAGGGGGAGGGGAGTTTTCCAGGGCCATTGCTCCCTGCAACCTCTCTGATGGGGCCAGGTTCTGGCTCGTGGTTCTTGGTTGGTCAAAGTCCATAGCTAATGCCACGATCTAATATATCACACAGTAGCCCGATAGCTCCAGAGAGCCATAGGGGCTCCCACAGGAAATTCACTTTCGCAAACAGAGAGGTACACGTTGGAACACGTACACATACAGGTACAGGTTGGAACAGGTTAAGCGAAGAGGTGGTGGAGGTCAAAAACGTTTGTTGTTTCAAAGCATGATAAAACAGTACTGGGAAGATGGGACACCACGAGCATAGCTCTCACCTGTAACTACACATAGGTAATTACACTTTTGTAATTATAGATATTTATCTTGCAGTAACGACTACCTTGTTTTCGTTGAAGCAGATGCTTGAATTTTAGGCATATGGTTTTTGCTGGGTTTTCCACAGTTTTGTGGCCAATCTCTGACCACTTACCTGGTTGATACCTGGTTGATGGGGTTCTGGGAGTTCTTCTACTCCCCAAGCCCGGCCCGAGGCCAGGCTTGACTTGTGAGAGTTTGGTCCACTAGGCTGTTGCTTGGAGCGGCCCGCAGGCCCACATACCCACCACAGAATGGTTGGTCCGGCACTCCTTGGAGGAATTTATTCCCTTGCCTCGTAGAGCAAGGGAGATTCTGGATCTAGCTCCCTGTAGCTAAGGGATGGGTTTCAGTGACATGCTGTGATGGACAAAGGCTTGGTCATAACAGAGCTAGGCTTTGGGAATTGAGGAGTTCCTCTCAGAAGCAAAAGGAAATTCATGAACTCCACACTGGTGATGGTCAGATACTGTAAAAACTTTAAATGCAGAGTGCTAAACCACAAATATGCCACAAACAAATAGGCTGCTGTAAGAGAGGGTAGTTCAACAATTACAAAGGTGCAACGAAGTCATGCACTACACATCCAAGAGAGGAAATGCCACAGAACCCAGGAGGATGAATACCAGAGGCAACAGGAGTGACCAATGGTGTAAACAAATACTGCCATACAGCCAGGAAAACTGCACGCATCAAAGTCAGGCTCTGAATTGGGTGCAGAATCCATAGAATCCCATCCAGCAGATATATGGCATAAGCAGCCTCTCTGATGCACTGATAATGCATTGTCCAAGCCCAGCAGAACTTCTGGTGACTTTTCCAGGCATGAGAGTATAAGAACAAGACTCAAACACCAAAACTCATTACAATGAGTACATAAATGGTCACAGAAAGAATGAAAAATCACTTCATGCCACTTTCAAGCACAAAGGTTCTATATCCTATAGTACAGTGATCAGCTCAGTCAGATCACAACTGAGAGGTCCCAGATTTGGGTCCTGTGGCAAAATATATTTCCTTTTAGCTGATGCCTCTGTTCACCTTGGAGTAAATAGGTACCCTAAGAGTTAGAAAACTGTTGGGAGTAGCATCCTTGGGAAAGACAGTAATTGGCTTAGAGGGATCTCAACGAGCGTAATAAGGTGTGTGAAGGATCCACCTGGTGACAGGAGGGAGGTGGCACACCAGGACTCGTTCAATAGTCAGCAGGTTGATTTTACAAGTTTTGCAAGTTAGTTTTTTACGAGTTATGACTTTTCTAAATATTTCACAGGCAAGTTGGTGTTGGTGGTCTTCCTCAGTTGTGAGTCGGCACATGATCTTCACATGTTACTCCCCCCCCCCCCCCTGCCCCTTTAAGGCAAACAAAAATCACCGACATGTTACACATAACTGGCGAGCCGAGATAGTTACAAAAGTCTGGCATGCTAAGGATGGCCCTACTGCACCAGTGCCTTAAGATGAGCTGAGCTACTGAGGAAACCTACCAAGAAATAGATGCAGAAGAAAGGCTCAGGATCAGTTATTTCAGAGATGATATATTACTGTACCTCTCTAATCTTCAACATTATAGAAAAAATCTATAATCTTTAATGTTTTCACTTACTTAAAAATATCCTAAATCTGTGTAACACTAAGGCACTCAATCTTATTCATCTTCAACACCAGCACTATTGAAGTTTGGTGTGCAAATATGTTCCTTGTCACTCGAGTCGCTTGATGATCCACTAGGTTTAAAAGCCACAGTACCATCTACCAACATGCGCCCCCTAATGATCAACATTTCCTGCAGAAATTTCCGAAAAATTAAAAAGGATCATACCTAGTTTGACTAATACAGAGGAACACAATAAAAGAACATTAGAACAAAAACTTGTTAGAATGAAGAAAAGTGTGTAAATCCCCCCAAACTAAAATGATTATCAGGAGTTCACTGTATAAAGTGTGTAATCTGTAGTTCATCAGCCAAGGCAAGCAAATTGTATAGTACTGTACCAGGTAAATACTAATAATAACTGGCAAATACCACAAATGACAACTCACATTGTTTTGTTGGATATTTCATCATCATAGTAAAGTAACCAATAAATTTATCAAGTTGGGAAATGAAAACCAGTCTCCATGGTGTAGTGGTAAGACACTCACCTGGTGTCCGTGAGCGCTTTGTCATGGGTTTGTGTCCTGGCCGGGGAGGATTTACTGGTCGCAATTCCTTAACTGTAGCCTCTGTTTAACTCAACAGTAAAATGGGTACTTGGTTGTAAAAACGATTCTTCGCGGCGGGGATCGTATTCCAGGGACCTGCCCGAAACGCTACGCGTACTAGTGGCTGTACAAGAATGTAACAACTCTTGTATATATCTCAAAAATAAAAAAATCCTAACCATATTTTTGAGAATCATCACGACCATTGGCCTGGGCAATACATTACCAACTTTAATTCACATCATCATACTATTTCCCACTATCAAGGTGAGGGGAAAAAACATTGAATGAAAGGAAAGGTATGTGACTCGCCAGGCTCTGTCCGACTCGCCAGGCTCTGTCCCACCCGCCAGGCTCTGTCCCACCCGCCAGGCTCTGTCCCACCCGCCAGGCTCTGTCCCACCCGCCAGGATCTGTCCCACCCGCCAGGATCTGTCCCACCCGCCAGGATCTGTCCCACCCGCCAGGATCTGTCCCACCCGCCAGGATCTGTCCCACCCGCCAGGATCTGTCCCACCCGCCAGGATCTGTCCCACCCGCCAGGATCTGTCCCACCCGCCAGGATCTGTCCGACCCGCCAGGATCTGTCCGACCCGCCAGGATCTGTCCGACCCGCCAGGATCTGTCCGACCCGCCAGGATCTGTCCGACCCGCCAGGATCTGTCCGACCCGCCAGGATCTGTCCGACCCGCCAGGATCTGTCCGACCCGCCAGGATCTGTCCGACCCGCCAGGCTCTGTCCGACCCGCCAGGCTCTGTCCGACCCGCCAGGCTCTGTCCGACCCGCCAGGCTCTGTCCGACCCGCCAGGCTCTGTCCGACCCGCCAGGCTCTGTCCGACCCGCCAGGCTCTGTCCGACCCGCCAGGCTCTGTCCGACCCGCCAGGCTCTGTCCGACCTGCCAGGCTCTGTCCGACTTGCCAGGCTCTGTCCGACTTGCCAGGCTCTATGTGACTTGCCAGGCTCTATGTGACTTGCCAGGCTCTATGTGACTTGCCAGGCTCTATGTGACTTGCCAGGCTCTATGTGACTTGCCAGGCTCTATGTGACTTGCCCAGTGACAAGAAAATTTACAAGTATCACAAAATTGGGCAGAGTGACAGTGGAGAGTAGACCTGGTCAAAACATGCTACCACTATACACTCTGGTCCAAACTTGCCACCACCATACACCATGGTCCAAACTTGCACCACCATACACCATGGTCCAAACTTGCCACCACCATACACCATGGTCCAAACATGCCACCACTATACACCAAGGTTCAAACACGCCACCACCATACACCATGGTCCAAACTTGCCACCACCATACACCATGGTCCAAACTTGCCACCACCATACACCATGGTCCAAACATGCCACCACCATACACCATGGTCCAAACTTGCCACCACCATACACCATGGTCCAAACTTGTCACCACCATACACCATGGTCCAAACATGCCACCACTATACACCAAGGTTCAAACACGCCACCACCATACACCATGGTCCAAACACGCCACCACTATACACCATGGTCCAGACACGCCACCACTATACACCATGGTCCAAACATGTCACCACTATACACCATGGTCCAAACATGTCACCACTATACACCATGGTCCAAACATGTCACCACTATACACCATGGTCCAAACATGCCACCACTATACACTCTGGTCCAAACATGCCACCACTATACACCATGGTCCAAACATGCACCACTATCCACCATGGTCCAAACGTGCACCACTATCCACCATGGTCCAAACATGTCACCACTATACACCCTGGTCCAAACATGCCACCACCATACACCATGGTCCAAACAAGCCACCACTATCCACCATGGTCCAAACAAGCCACCACTATCCACCATGGTCCAAACACGCCACCACTATACACCATAGTCCAAACAAGCCACCACTATACACCATGGTCCAAACACACACATTCCCTAATGTACTCAATTATTTAACTTCATACTTCCTCCTCTTTACTTTTCTTTAATAAAATATTTCTTTATACAGCACATGCACCTTAAAATGTAGGGAAATTTATATGGAGTCACAAAATGGTATGCAGATAAATAAAGCAAAGTTATATAATATTGAGAATGGTCCAGGATGGACCGAAACGACGTCGTCACTTCACTTTCTAGTGTGTGGTTTAGTCAACATAAAATATTGTACTGTATATTGAAGTGATATATAAAATTGTTTTCATGTATACTGTATTGTAACTCTAAAGCAATATAAACCTTAAAATACAAAAATCTGTATTATGGATAACCCTCATTTATTCCAGTATATTGGAGGGGAGGGTATCTCGCCAATGTAATGTTTTTTTTTTATCTGCGACTAGTGCGTAAGAAATCTTGACACCCTCCAACAAACCCGGTAGATAACTATACCTCACGCCAAGACCCGGAATGAACGAGGCAGATGAGAACGACAGTCATGTTGTCGCAGCCCAGTCCACCCATTTGACAGTCCGGAGCCAGGCACCTCGTCATCAGATCCTCACACACATCTTCCGGCTCCATTCCCTGAGACAACCGTAGTCTCACAAAGTTTACCACTTCCTGCAAATATAATTAGGGGGTCCTTATTATATACTGCAGGTAGAGATGTAACAAATGGACAAGTGATATATGGTAGTTTATTAATATCCATAACCTTCTTTCACAATAACATCATTATTTAACAGTTTTCCTCTGAGCTCATGCCGCCCAACTCCCATAAAAATAGGACACAGGGTAATGATAATGAATGAACATATTGATCCTATATTTACTGGTACTAGTAAACAATTACAAAATATGTGTGCCAGTAAAAAACTTTAGAAGTGAATTATGCAGCCCAAGTACAGAACAACTGTACTCACCTAATTGTGCTTGCGGGGGGTTGAGCTTTGGCCCTTTGATCCCGCCTCTCAACTGTCAATCAACTGGTGTACAGATTCCTGAGCCTATTGGGCTCTATCATCTATCGATGATAGAACCAGTGAAGAGCAGAGGTGCCATAGGCACAATCAGAGAACACTGTATAAACATCAGAGGTCCGCGGTTGTTCAACGTCCTCCCAGCAAGCATAAGAAATATTGCCGGAACAACCGTGGACATTTTCAAGAGGAAACTAGATTTATTCCTCCAAGGAGTGCCGGACCAACCGGGCTGTGGTGGGTATGTGGGCCTGCGGGCCGCTCCAAGCAACAGCCTGGTGGACCAAACTCTCACAAGTCAAGCCTGGCCTCGGGCCGGGCTTGGGGAGTAGAAGAACTCCCAGAACCCCATCAACCAGGTATCAACCAGGTATCAACCAGGTATCAACCAGATGGTAATTAATCAACACAAAAATGATCTACAAAGACTGGGTTTCTCCTACTAAATTATTTTTTATTTTGAATTCTTGTTTTAATTTACACATTTTTAGAACAGTAAGAGCACTGCCTCTCCTTTGACAAAAGGTAGGACATTAGGCTGAGGAACTACCATCTACCCAGTATTTTGGAAACTGTCTTTGATCTGAGGGGACCACAGCTGCTGGAGTCCTCGACAGCAAGGGGAGGCACATAGGGAGCCAGATGTGGTTAAAGTTTTTAAGAATTGCAAGTTCATGAAACTTATGAACAAATTTTTCATCAAGCTTTTCATCAAGAACTTTTCACACTAGAGATGCTATACCGATGATGATACTTTTCAAAACGCTTGTGCTCTCTAGAGTGGAGTACTGCTGCACAATGACAGCCCCTTTCAAAGCTGGAGAAATTGCTGACCTGGAGAGCATGCAGAGATCCTTTACTGCTAGAATCCACTCAGTAAAACATCTAAACTATTGGGACCGACTAAAGAGCCTAAATCTGTACTCCCTTGAGCGCAAGCGGGAGAGATACATAATACGTAGAAAATATTAGAGGGGCTGGTCCCAAACCTGCACACAGAAATAACATCACATGAGACCAGAAGACATGGCAGGATGTGCAGAATACCCCCGTTGAAAAGCAGAGGTGCAACAGGTACTCTGAGAGAAAACTCTATCAACATCAGAGGCCCGAGACTGTTCAACGCTCTTCCACTACACATAAGGGGCATAACTGGTAGACCCCTCACAGTGTTCAAGAGAGAACTGGATAAGCACCTCCAAAGGATACCTGATCAACCAGGCTGTGACTCATATGTCAGGCTGCGAGCAGCCGCGTCCAACAGCCTGGTTGATCAGTCCGGCAACCAGGAGGCCTGGTCGACGACCGGACCGCGGAGACGCTAAGCCCCGGAAGCACCTCTAGGTAACCTCAAGGTAACCTCAAGGTAAGCTTACCATCTTTAATAACTTTAACCCCTTCTAGTTTTCCATTTGTATTAAAGACCGAGTAACACAAAGATAAAGAGAAGGGAGAACAAAGGAAGCAAATATTGTAAGAGCAGCATAGAGAAAATGAGAAACGGGGAAGGAGTGAGTATATTATTGAGTAAAAAGTGTTGACATTAAGATCATAAGTACAAAGGTAACTGCAGAAGGCCTATTGGCCCATATGATGCAGCTCCTATTTATAAACCACACAATCTCATTCATATACAGTGGAGACTCGAGCAACGAATTTAATCCGTTCCGGCACCGAGTTCATCATGTGAAACGCTCGTCTTTCAAAACAAATTTCCCCGTATAAAATAATGGAAATAAAATGAATCCATCCCACCACCAAAAAATATCAACATGATATACGCTTTTTAAATAATGGAGCAGCCTACCTGACAAACTGAACGAACCTTTATGACTTTTAAAAAAAAAAATTATTTTTCATTTTTTATAGAAAATGGAGCAGCCTACCTGACATACACTGAACGAACCTTTTTGACACTTGTTCTTTTTTCAAATTTTTCAATTTTTTTTATATTTTCTAAAAAAAATTCATTGCTTAGCAACATTACAGCAGTCACCCCTTTACATCCCAGCATCACTAGCATCTTTTAAAAAAAAAAATTATTTGCATCGTCAGAGGCGTCTGAGAATTTACAAGAGCCAGCGGGAATGCTAGGAAGCACCACATGGTTTTCTCATCATTAGAGTGGAAGCTCATCAATCGAGACAAATTTTCAGCGAGTGGCTTGCTCGTTATGTACTTGAAATGCTTGTAGACGGAGCCACTTGTCACTCGAGGCTCCACTGTATATGTCTAAACTATGCTTGAAACAACCAAGGGATCATACTTCTATTACATTACGTGGTAATTGGTTCCACAAATCAACAACCCAGTTAATGAACTAGTATTTACCCAGGCCTTTCCTAAATCTAAAACTTACCCAATTTATACCTATTGTTTCACGTCACAAAATTTAACACTGACGTGTAATATTCCACAGCACAACTCAAGGCATTCTGTGAAATTCAAGTTTGCTAGAATGACAGTGATGCAGCTATCGGGAAAAGGCAAGCTATGAACCATAGCAGGGTCATATGTCTTGTAATCCTCATGACCCCAGTCTGCTCCCTCCTTCCCCGAAATGAGAGTGGAAGGTGAGGCAAACGAGCTCGCACTAGTTTCATGAATTTTTGATCATTTGTTAACATTGTTAGGGATTTTGAGGCATTGATAACTAGCAGTGCTTCATTTTGTTTCACTGACTTTGTGGGTGCCTCTCTGGTGATTGTCGACATGATTCAAATTCACTGAACATTTTATCATAGTGCTGCTGTTCCCTGCTCCAATTATAAAGGGGACCAGGTTCTGGCTCGTGATCCCCAGTAAGTGGAAAAGAACCTCACAACCGATGCCAACTAGTAGTTTGCACTATATTAACATTGAATCTTGAGGGATCCTCAAAGGGCTTCCCCCTTGAAAAAACTGGATACCCACTTTCAGTTAATTAGGTAAAGTGAAGAAAGGGAGAAAATTTACACAAAAAAAAGCATTGAATATAATGAAATGCCATTTTCTGGGCGAGTCCCGGAGACTCCTCTGAGCTTACCGGGCTGATATTGTTGTATTAGGCCATGGCATCAGTCAATTTGATGGAGTTCTTGCCTACCAGGGACCACGAGCCAGAACCTGGCCCCCTCAGAGAAGCACGAGCAGCAATGACTTATGGAAATCTCCATGTGGTTGGAAGCATACCATGTCTGCCATTAACCGGGTTAGGCACCCAGAAAAATAGGCATCCCAAAACTCCACCTGGTTAAAAAATTGCTACCGAATGCCAAACTGTCAAGCACAACTCAACAATCTGAAAATAAGCAAACAAGCATGACCTCACAATCACCACCGTGCTGCTGTCTGTGCAGTTTCCCCCCTCTCAGAGACGGGGGTAGGGGGAGCCCCAGCCTTCGCACCAGCTATCTAACCCCAGTTCAGAGGGTGAATGTCAAAAAACGCGAAAGAAATGCCAACCGAAGGGCGGGAGGTTGCCAGGGAGCCTCCGGGACTCGCCCAGAAAATGGCGTTTCATTGCATTCAACACTGGTTTTAGGTGGAGAGCCCCTTCGGCTTCCCAGAGCTACCTAATCAAAGACAAATAAAAGAGGGACTTACCCGGAAGGCAGCCACCACTTGCGCTTCAACTCAAAGTTGAGACAACTGGCTGCAACCTGCGACCCAAAGCGATACACACCCGATTAGGGCCAGGAACACTAACAAGATAACAGGCGGCCAAGACTCTGTTCAACCTCCAAAATCTCTGTGCCCGAATGTCAGCCCAAGACATGTTACCAAAAATGGCAGCCAAAGCAGCAAACTTGCGAACATCATGGGCATGAGGATAGACCGCAGGCTGGCTAGACCAAATAACCCTGCGGAATACTTGGAAGACTCAAGCCCTGGAACAGGAAAGAAGGGAAACCAGGTCAACCCAAAGCGAGTTCCCAGCCACCGAAGCTATGGCGCACAAGTATCGGCGAAGAGCCATAACCAGACACATGATGTACCCCTGGTCGAACAAACCAAGCATCAACAATCCAAGGACCTCTCTGGAAAGCAATCATTCTTCGAGAGAAAAGAAAGAGACTGCTGCAAACGAACAAACCGATCACCAGGACCGAAAGAGCAGAAACTCCTGCATCAGAGGAGAGCATGAAGCTCCTCGACCCGACCCCCAGAGGCCAATGTCAATAAGAAAAGAGCCCTAGCAAAACAAGCCTGAACTGGAAGGGGCCACCACAAACCAAGTAGAGAAAAGAGAACACCCGGTCCAACGACCAGGACGGTTCAGGCAGCGTATGAGCAGGCTGGAGGTGAAACAACGCACGAGACAGCTTGCAAAATAGAGAGGAAGTAACATCTACCCTGAACGCCAACCCCTAGCAGATGCAAACGGGTCACCACGACCCGGGTAAGGCATGTGAACATGCAAGGTGCCAGATTCAAGCTGAATGGTAGGCAGCGAAAGCGGTAAGCTTGCCGCCTCATAACAAAATGCAGCCAGTCCCTGAACCCCCAGATGAATCAAGATGTGCCAATACGAGTCCCGGAGTTCCAGAGAAACTATCCAAGCACCCAGCTCCAACAAAAGCCAGATCTGGGACAGTAGTCATCAGATAGGAGGGCCAATAAATCCAGGGGTTCAGGCAGGACAAGTCCAGGATGAACCACAGATCAGCACAGTCCCATTTCAGGAATGAAAACAGGCGGGAAACCCACCCGAGGGACGTCGACGTTTCGACCATGCCCAAGTGCACCTACTCCAGGATAACCCGACAGAGGGCAGGGGAAGAGGCCTGCCCCACCAGCCCCCAACCATCCCAAAGGAGGAGGAGCCACCCAATGCCACCGCAGGCCAAAAGTTTCGACCCAAAATGCCCACAAATCGTGTAACCAGGCGTGAACAAACAGCGCGAGCCTCCCCACCATCGCCCTGTCAACAGGGCGACCCGAAAAAGAGCCAATGCCCCTTACGAGAAGCCAACCAATGCTCAGAGCGAGTACCGCACCGACCAGATGCCGCCGGCTTTGAAACTGGCACCGCTGGTCTACTACGACCGAAGGCACCCCGAACCCTGGCACGACCCTTCCAGGCAGGACCACCACATCCACCCTGGAGAACTAACAAGTCCGACATAGGCCAACAGCTAGACGAAGCCGCCTGCAGATACTGCCCAGTCACAGACTCTGCAAATAGCAACAGATAAAAAGGTGACGAAAATAAAAGAGCCAGGGCCAACACGAATTCAAAGGAGTGAGCGAGTACAGCCTGTCGGCACACGAGGCGAGAAGCAAAGAACAGGACACCGCCTCCCTGAGATTCGGCGCAAACAATTTCAACAAGGCAGCCTACGAGCCAAGCCGCCAAGGCAAGCGCACCGGACAAAGGCCCGATACCTAGCGCCTCTACATCCTCCTCAAGCCAGTCCAAAGACAGTTCAAGAAGGGAAAAGTAATTCAAGACCGAAGCCAACTGCCGACAGGTAAGCAAATCCTCAGTTACCAGGGTCGCCTGAAAGGACGTGAACCTGCACGTGAAGCTTCACCTGGCCGATATCCTCAGGAAGAGTAGGGTGAACAAGCACGCATCAAGGCATTCAAACTCGCCACCCCAAGTAAACCTGAACAACAGCAGACGTTTCCCGCTATTCAAGCGTGCGGGTCCGACAGAATGCATACCATGCCCCCAACGAAAAGAAAGGACAGTCTGCCAACCAGGAAGACTCCGGCACCTTGTAATGCACTCAAAAGGAAAAACTGCACCGAACTCAAACGAGGAAGGATCAATTATCGAGGTGAAATCCAGGTCACGCAGGAGGTACACTGCCATGGCCTCCCAAACCTCCTTAGGCGGGATGCGGGAACCCGAGAACCTCCCGAAGAAAGGGACCAAAGAATCCAAGGGAACCAGAGCCAAACCCAGGGAGGAGCAGAATTCGAATCAAACTCGCACAGGGAGGGGCGGGGGGGATAAGAAAACTCCTTCACCTGTAACAAACCCCGCGCCAAGGGTGCCAACACCCAAGCGGAGTCAAACAGGGCCAAAGTCCCCCAAGTCAATTCCTCTCCAGCTCTGTGATCCTCCACGTCAGGACCCAAGGCAGAGCTGTCCTCCAAACCCTCTGCTGAAGAAAAGGCAGAGTCCACCGGAAAGGCTGGGAAGAAGGTGGCCCACAGGTCAGACCCAGAAGTCCCAGCAAGAGGAACAGGCTCAAATGCCTCCCTCACCGAACCAGATGGGGCAGCCCCCGAAACTGCCCAAGTCTCACCACCAGCTAAACCCTGCCCCGACTCCAAAACCCTCAGACGTTTGAGAGCCGACAGCAAGGGGATAGGGAGGGGGAAGCAGAACGAACAACAACAGGGAAAGGACCAGGGAGCACAGACGAAACCAAAGTTGAAGTGACTGATGCTCCCAAGTCCAGGTCTCTGTAACCCAAGCCGGGCAGCCTCAGGGCATCTGGATTGGCAACCAACCTAGTGCATTGCAGCAACCTAACCCTCGCATGCAATGCCACTGCTGTCTGCACCTGAAGATCAATATAAGTGGACACCACTTGCAGGACTTAGGGGTCAAAGGCATTGTTGACCCAACAGGCAGCATGACGGAGGCAAAGATGGTGAAAGTCACCCCTGAGACAAGGAGACAGATCGGCTTTCGATGAGATTGGACCCAGAGGACGCATCCATGGGACCAATGAGCCCCAGTGGGGTTTTCCAGGGCCCTTAGGCTGACTGCTAAGGGATGCCCAGGCAAGGTACTGCTAACCGGTTGGCCCAAACTACCAAGAGAACAACTAAAACTGAACCCCCTGCGATGTGCACAATCACAGGGACCTAGCGGGGGAACCAACAGAATAACAGAGGGAGGACTATGACCAAGGGATGAGCCACTACCAGGTAAGAAAACAAAAAGAAAAGAAAAACACCACCAAAGCACAACGTCTCCAGGAGGAGCAGAACCAGCTGCTGTGTATAATGGGAGAAAAGTTGCACAGTACCTTGCGCCCCTACCAGCGACGATATCACCTACTACCCAAGGTCAAACAGCGGCTATGAAAACCCCAGCTGACCCCATAGGCGGGTAATCACCGAGTAGCAAAAGATCCCTACAGAGGTAGTCCTCGAACGACTTGTGGAAGATAACCCCCAAGCCACAAGGGCAGGAAACCTGCCCTTGTGGTTTTGAGGTTACAGGTCCCTGTAAGGTTACAAGGAACCTAGGAAAGGTGGCCCTAGGAGCATGCAGCCACAGTACTCTGTAAATTACTCCTGGCTCGCACACCATCACACAGCAGACCACCATCACAAGGGCAAAGCACTGCAGAGAAACAGGATCCAGAGTCGAACGATCGCCACAACACATTACCTGGTTGATACCTGGTTGATGGGGTTCTGGGAGTTCTTCTACTCCCCAAGCCCGGCCCGAGGCCAGGCTTGACTTGTGAGAGCTTGGTCCACTAGGCTGTTGCTTGGAGCGGCCCGCAGGCCCACATACCCACCACAGCCCAGTTGGTCCGGCACTCCTTGGAGGAATAAATCTAGTTTCCTCTTGAAAATGTCCACGGTTGTTCCGGCAATATTTCTTTATTAGCCTCAGAACTGGGGTTGGATAGCCGGTGCGAGGGTCTGGGGCTCCCCCTTTCCCCTCCCGGGAAGGGGGATGAACTGTGCAGACAGCAGTGCAGTGGTGATTATAACGTCATGCCTGTTTGCTAGTTTTCAGATGAGGAATTCTGCTTGACAGTTCAGCTTTTGGTAGCAATTTTTTAACCAGGTGGAGTTTGTTTTGGGATGCCTGTCTTTCTGGGTGGTTATCTTGAGGTTATCTTGAGATGATTTCGGGGCTTTTTAGTGTCGAAGCGGCCCGGTCCTCGACCAGGCCTCCACCCCCAGGAAGCATCCCGTGACAGCTGACTAACACCCAGGTACCTATTTTACTGCTAGGTAACAGGGGCATAGGGTGAAAGAAACTCTGCCCAATGTTTCTCGCCGGCGCCTGAGATCGAACCCGGGACCACAGGATCACAAGTCCAGCGTGCTGTCCGCTCGGCCGACCGGCTCCGTACTGCTAACCTGATCGATGGCAGACATGGAATGCTTCCAACCACACGTGGGTTTCCATAGGCCATTGTTGTTCATCCCTCTCTGAGGGGGCCAGGTTCTGGCTCGTGGTCCCTGGTAGGCAAGAACTCCATTGAATTGACTGATGCCATGGCCTAATACATACATATCAGCCCGGTAAGCTCTAGGGAGCTGGAGGGGCTCTCCACAGAAAAGCATGTCCTGTAACCTCATTTCAAACACTATGTAACCCAAATATAAAATCCTATTAAATCCAATATACAGTAAGTATTAACTTGTCTTTAACTTACTTTAACTTGTCTTTGCTCTTAACTTACTTTAAGAGCAAAGTATTACTGAACGAAATACAGAACCTGGCACAGGTTCTGTATTGTACTGTATTTCAGTATTACCAAAATACAATACTATAATGAATTACATTACTACAGGACTATAAAAGTTATGACACAAATACTACCCAGTATACTGTATTACTGCATTAAAAAATTTGAAAAAATTACTTGATTGGTCATGACGTCCCATATGCCATCACACGCTAACAAGATGAATTCCCAATCTTCTGATATCTCTCGTGTTATGACATCTGGACATGCTGAAGCAAATCAGAACAAAATGTTAATCTTAGGAGGGCTGAAAAATTAACCTAGGATATGAGTTAACATATAACTTTAATTTATAAAGGTTTGGGCTTGCAGGTATGTTGATCCTCAGAATCACTGACAGGTAATATTTAATCTATGTACTGTATATATATTAAATAAGAAAAAATCACCTAACTCCAAGACAGCTACAGTACAAGTATGATAACCAGCATTGAACATCAGGAAACTAGGATTAGCTAATGAATTACAAATATATATGTACTTCAAAATACTGTACAATGCTGCATTCTGAAAGTACACAGACCAAAAATATTTGAGAATTTCAAAACAGAGAAAGTGATAACCTGACACATTTGAAGTAACAATCAACGTAACAGTATTTAAATAATAACCAAAATAAGAATACTATTAAGATCATTATCCCACTAAACCTTATTCTTACCAGTAACAATTTGTTCTTCAGGACTTTTCAGTTCATTCTTCTTAAAAACAAAATCACCCAAAGCTCTTGACAAAGCTAAATTGCCATTAACTCTATTCAGTTCCACCCATCCCCCGGCTGCTGTAATTCTCCGTTGCTCTGATGCTAAACTTGGCTTATGGTCATTGCTCAGCTCTTCAACACGCCCTCCAACACTTGCTATAGCTCGTGAATCTCCAACATTACCCTGAGGAGCAAAAATAAACAGTGTTGAATGTAATGAAACGTCATTTTCTGGGCGAGCCCCAGAGGCTCCCCAAAGCTTACCAGGCAGATATGTATATACAGTACTGTACTGTACTGTATTAGAGCGTGGCATCAGTCGATGGAGTTCTTGCCTACTGGGGACCTTGAGCCAGAACCTGGCCCCCCTCAGAGAGGCACGAGGAGCAATGGCCTATGGTAACCCCCCATGTATTTGGAACCATGCCATGTCTGCCATCGACCGAGGTTTGACACCCAGAAAGGTAGGCATAACAAAACAAACCCCACATGATAAAAATTGCTACCTAAAACAGAACAGGGAGGCAGAACTCCCAAATTAAAACAAACAAAAACAAAGCAATCAAGCAAACGTCACTAATGCCATCGCACCGCTTGTCCATGCAGCCCCCCCCACATCCCCCACTCCCTGGGAGGGAGCCAACGGACCAATGCTGACTTTCTGTGGGGAGCCCCTACGGCTCCCCGGAGCTACCTAACCAAAGAAAAACGGCAAGAGAGACTTACCCGGGAGACGGCCGACACTCGCATCTTAACTCGAAGTCAAGACATCTGGCAGCAATCTGCAACCCAAAGCGACACATGCCCTACTAGGGCCAGGAACGTTGACCAAGTAACATGCGGCCAAGATCCTGTTCGACCTCTAAAATCCCTGTGCCCGATTGTCGGCCCAAGATATGCTACCAAAGATGGCAGCCAAAGCAGCAAACTTACAAACGTCATGGGCACAATGATAAGACTGCAGACTGGCTGGACCGAATAACCCTACGGACGACCTGGGAGACTCGAGCCCTGGAACAGGAAACGAGGGAAAACCGAGTCAACCCAAAGTGCATCCCCGGTCACAGAGGCCGTGGTGGGCAAATAACGATGAAGAGCCGCAACCAGACACAACACATGATGCACCCCCGGACTGACCAACCAAGCATCAATGACCCAATGACCCCTCCGAAATGCTGCCGACTCATTCTTCGCCAGAAAATAAGGAGACTGCTACAAATGAACAAACTTACCGCCAGGACTGAAAGAACAGAAACCTCTGCACCGGAGGAGAGCATGAAACTCCCTGATCCAACCCCCCAGAAGCCAATGCCAACAGGAAAAAAAAAAGAGCCATGAAAAAATCTTGTACTGAAGGGCCCAACACAAACCAAGGAGAAGAGAGAAAAGAGAACTCCCTGTCCACAGACCGGGATGGCTCAGATGGCGCATGAGCAGGCCAGAGGTGAAACAAAGCACAAGAAAGCTTACAGAATGGGGCAGAAGTAACATCCACCCCAAACGCACACTGAAGCAGCTCCGCCAGCGCCGCATGATACGAGGCGGCAGTATTAGGCATCAAATAAAAAAGTCCAAGTCCCTATAACCCAAGCAGGGCAGCCTCGGGGCATCCGGGTGAGCAATCAACCTAGCACACTGTAGCAACCGATAACAAACATGCAATGCCGAAGCCGCCTGTACCCGAACTTCAATATCAGAAGATTGGGTAATCTGGAGCACGAGCAAGAAACAAGACTCTCAAGACCCCAGGTCAAAGGTATCACTGACCCAACAGGCAGCATAACGGAGGCAAAATTGGTAAGTGTGATCCTGAGACAAGGGGACAGAGCAACCATCAAACTCGCACTCGGGCAGTTGGAACCCAGATGGATCCATAGGTCCTAAGAGCCCCAGTGGGGTTTTCCAGGGCCCTTAAGCTGACTGCTAAGGGAAGCCCAGGCAGGGTATTGCTAACCAGTTAGGCCCAAACTACCAAAGAACGGCTAAAAACCTGAACCCTTGCGACGTGTACAAGCACGGGGGCCTAATGGAGACCCACCAAGATAACAGAAGGTAGAGAAACCAAGAGGGCTGACCTCCACCAGGCAAATTAACAAAAAGAAAAAGAAAACTCGGAGAAAGCACAACATCCCCAGGAGGAACAGAACCGGCCACCGTGTATAATGGGAGACAAGCTGAACAATACCTTGTGCCCCTACCAGCAACAATACCACTTCCTACCAAAGGCCAAACAGTGGCTACAAAAAAAAATAGCTGACCCCAAGGGCGGGCAATTGCCGAACAGCAACAGACCCCTACGGAAGCAGTTCCCGAACGCCCTGTGGAAGGTAACCCCAAGACGCAAGTGCAGTACTTAGAGGGTACCAAGGGAAGGAGGCCCTAAGCACATGCAACCACAGTACTGATGAATTACTTCTGGCCTGCACACCACACACTGCAGAAATACACCACAAGGCACAGAACTGCAAGGAATCAGAGGCCAGAGTCGACGACCGCAACAGTCAATATCAGTCTAAGAACTGATTGCTGGAGCGGCCAGCTCAGACGAGGCGGCACGACAGCGTTAGTGACGTTTGCTTGTTTGCTCGTTCTAGTTTGGGAGTTCTGCTTCCCTGTTCGGTTTTAGGTAGCAATTTTTACTATGTGAAGTTTTTGTTTTGTTCCGCCTACCTTTTTGGGAGCCAAACCCAGGTCAATGGCAGACAGGGAATGCTTCCAAATACATGAGGGTTACCATAGGCCATTGCTCCTTGTGCCTCTCTGAAGGGGCCAGGTTCAGGCTCGTGGTCCCCAGCAGGCAAGACCTCCATCGACTGATACCATGGTCTAATACATATATATATCAGCCCGGTAAACACCGGGAAGCCGTAGGGGCTCCCCCACAGAAATTAACCTGCATTATTACCTGCTTGATTAAAATAACCAAATTTCATGTCATAATATATCAAATAAATTTTTGCTGCACCATTACAAATTATACATTTGCCATTACACGGCAGTGAAAAAATATACAAGTTAATACAGCCATGTCGGCATTTTATACAAGAGTACTGTCGTAGTACAAGCAGAGAGGACCCCATACTGGCAAAATGTTTTAAAAGGCTAAGGAATAACACCATGAGCTGCAATATCTCACTCTATAAACTGTAGAATGTTGCTGACCGCAACCGCAAGTCGAGCCTGGCCTCGGGCCGGGCTTGGGGAGTAGAAGAACTCCCAGAACCCCATCAAGCAGGTATCAAGCAGGTATGACCAATCTCACAACAAAGATTATACTAAAATAATATTGTATATGACCTTTCACTGGTTCAATGCATGTTTATAAATGAACATAAGAACACAAGAATAAAGGTAACTTCAGAAGGCCTATTGACCCATACGAGGCAGCTCCATTTATACCCACCCAATCTCATTCATATTTATGTCTAACCTATGCTTGAAACAATCAAGGGATTCTACTTCTATTACGTTACGTGGTAATTGGCTCCACAAATCAACAACCCTGTTACTGAGCCAGTATTTACCCAGGTCTTTCCTAAATGTAAACTTAACCAATTTATAACCATTGTTTCAGGTTCTGTCTTGTGTTCATTCTTTTAATACCCTATTAATATTCACTTTGTTGTGTACATTCATCCACTTGTACACCTCTATCATGTCACTCATAATTCTTCGCCTTTCTAGAGAATGTAATTTAAGCTTTTTTAATCTTTCTTCATATGACAGGTTTCTAATTTGGGAGATTAATTTTGTCATCCTACGCTGGACACGTTCTAGTGAATTTATATCTATTCTATAGTACGGCGAACAAAACTGGACTGCATAATCTAAATGGGGCCTAACCAGAGCAAGATATAGCTGAAGGACACCACCAGATGTCTTATTACTAACACTTCGATTAATAAATCCCAGTGTCCTATTTGCCTTATTACAAACATTTACATTTGATTTTTTTGGTTTTAAATTCTTACTGATCATAACTTCCAGATCCCTTTCGCAATCTCAACACCATCTAGCTCGTATCTTGTAACTATCATTATCATCTAGCCTCTTAGGTAAAAAGCCACAATCTGACAATCCACACACCCCAATACAGATTTTTCCCTCTGCCTGAACATTACGTTTCGAGGGACACCAGTAGAAGAGAAGACTTGTCTCGCATTCTAATTCCTCCTGAGACTCCCCTTTTTCTGTACTGAGGGGCAGATTCTGATCCTGGTCTCTGGGAGGTGCTCATGATTTGTTAAGAATCTGATGTGGTATCTGCGATATTTCTAATTATCTAATTTGGTAGATTATTCTCATTTGTTCTTGTTATAGGGTTCATTATGATGATGATTTTGTAATTCTCTTCTGATATCTTTGATTTGTGTTATTTCAGATATCATGTAGGGAACCAAGTTGAATAAAGCTTGAAAACCAAATTCAAGCATAGTATTTATCACTATCCAGTTTAATTTATTCAATCTGGAGAAGTCTACTATGGACAAGCTACTAAGGTCCACTCGTCTAGATATTGATTCTACCTCATCTACAACAGCCAATGAGTGGAAGGACTGGCACTGCAAGTTTGAAAACTTCTTGCCGAGTATGGGGAAAATGCTCCCAACAAATTCAGAACTGTTTAGAAATTTATCAAGGATTATACGACCTTTGAAAATGTCACATCTACATTACACTGTTTGTGAAAACTGCTAACAAGATACTGTATTTGCTAGACAGTTGTTAGCTACACTGCTGTAACAGCCTAGTAAGACCCTTGAGTTTGAAAGAACTACATAAACTCAGCAAAGATTGTAATCTGAAACCAATTACTGCAGAATAGTATTGCAAAGTAATGATCTGCAATCCTTTCACAAATGGCATTTCCTCACTACCAATTCATCAGTGTCTTCTTGATAATATGGGAAATACCATCCTGCCCCTTTAAAAATGTACAGAAATGCCAGATGCAAGGGAAGTTAACCCTTAACATGCTCGGGGTATAATATCCTTTCTTCCCCACAGGCGCATGTAATTAAAAAAAAAAAATTATTTTTTCTTCCTAACCTGTTAATTTGTGTTCACTGATCACGGGAAAAATAATAAAAAAATAGTAAGTGGCATATATTGCCCGCTATAGGGCGGGGAAGTCTGGCAAATTATAGGCGCTGACTCAGCGTGCGTCCCAGGCGATCTGTTGCTTGCCAGCTGTCAGGCCGGAGTTGCCACAAAGAGATAATTACCTAATTATTTAAATGTCTCTGATTGATTTTTCATAGTTTTTTGCGGTAATATTATTCAATAGTGTGTAGTTTGATATATTTATATAATAAAATGAGTGAATCATTGCTGTACTCAAAAATATAGTGTGCATATTGTTGATTCAATTATGTTCATCAATCAGTGAACAAATACTTTGTCGGTTATTACACTATAAGCACAGGTTATATATAAGTATCTGCATGTTTTGTTCACTATAACGAACCACTAAGTAGCTATTATGAGTCAAAAAGTAACGAGGAGTGACCGCCGTGTACCAGCCAGCCACTCCCGCCCTCCCTTAAGTCATCTGACTCACCCACATTCTCCTCCCACAATACTGTTTTTGCTATAATTCACTATATACAGACATTATAAATAAGTATCTACATGTGTTGTTCACCATAACTGTACATCTAAGCTTGTATGGTGAGTAAAGGCACAAAGACGTTGGACCTCACACAGTCAGCTGATGGCTGCTGCCCTCAAGGCCAGACGCACTAATATTTCTCCTCCAACAATACTGTGTGGTGTTATTACGCTATATACACACATTATATATAAATATCTACCTGTTTTATTCACCATACTTGTACAAATAAACTGGTATGGTGCCCAAAGACCATCGTGGTAACCAGTAAACAACACCGCCCTCACCAAAATGGCGGCTCCCAACCTTCTCTTGCTGTTTATACCCTCTATACACACGTTATATATAAGTATCTACATTTGTGTTCATCATAGCGAACCACTAAGCTGGTATGGTGAGTGCAGTCAATAAAAGGTGGCCACACAGAGTCAGAAGACATCGACACCATCATCTGTCCCACAGCATTACTCCTCCCTCCATGGCGCTCAGCGCTAAATATCACCACAATCCTGCTATTATCAGAACCCTGGTCAGTTTTATCACAGTCAGGGGTCTTCTGTAATAATATCATCGCTACATAATAGTATGAATAAGTATATTTTGGCATCTTTAGGCGATGCTGTGGTCACACGCTGAACAGCAGTGCTGTTAGCTCATGCTGCGTGCGTCAGGCTTGGTTGCTCACTCAATACTGAGGCCAATAACACCTGGGAGTTTGGCCCACGATTTTTTTTTTAAATGGTGCCTGTTTACAAGAGCCCTGATGATGGTGTGGTGAACCCCGTGTATCCGCGGGCCGTTTAAATCTTGCGTAGTACTCCAACACGTCATATGACGTGATGCGCACTTTAAGGGTTAAGCAGGTGCCTGCACACTGACCCTTGTATATCACGGGTGAGAAAGGATATAGGATGCCATTAATTTTAAACCTAAGGAATCCTGTCACTATCCATGTATAATCCCTGAAACATACAAGGCACCACCCATACATAAGGTCATGTACATCACCATGTACAATTTTTTTTTTTTTTTTTCCAGGAAGTATACAGCTAAATTAATCAACTACTATCAATAAGTCTGGCACAAAGACCAAGTCTCAAGCACTACTTGGACAATGGGACAATTCAAAATGAGGACAAGATAACTCTGATGAGGAAACCGAAAATGCAAAACAGTGCCAAGATAGATACCCTTGAAACAGTGTCGGAAGAACTTAAGACACTAAATACATTCAAATTAGATAACACGAACACAATCACAAAGCACAACCAAGATTCGTACAACAATGTCTTAAGGAACACTAACCCCTTATCTAGAACAGTGAGCCAGTCCTCACATATGAGAAGAGCATCGTATGTGGCACCAAGCATGCGAACAAGGACGCGGGTCGGCTGGATTCCCAGATGATCCAGGTTGCGACCTGGTGCTGCTCACGGATAATGGCATGATGATTGATTGTTCATCATCTTTTGTCTTTACTAAAGACATGCACTTTGTTTTGTTTTGAAAGTTCTTTCTAGGCAGTTCTGCATGGTACTGGATCAATCTCTGATTACCATGCTCTTTCAACTCTAAGTACACTATTCTAATCTTGATGTTCAGTAGGCCTGTGCAAGTCTTGATAACATTGTCTCAGTGCTACCAGACCCAATGCTGCAGGGAGCTACTGAGGAGCCAGCCCAGAAAAGCATGGCACTAAATTTGAAAAAGATTCCCTTGGAAGCACTGCTTTAAAAAAAAAAAAAAAAAAAAAAAAAAGGATAAGGCTTGTCAAATACAAAATTAAGAAAAACCACTCACGCAGTACACGGTTCCATTACGAAGAAGACAGCATATAGCTGTAGTACCCGCCAGCTCATCTTTTAGCACGTCATCCGTCTGCATTAAATTGTCCAAATCCAAGAAACCCTGAAAAGAAAAATTGTGTAATGCAATTAATCAATTAGCCGCATATCCCTCGTGCATTATAAAGGTGGAGAAGTGGGCTAGGAACCCATCTTCCCAGTACAAGTCAAAGTACAGTAGCCTTAGATGTGGGGCCCGGACACGTGCCTGAGCCCCACAAGTCCCCCCCATTTGCTGCCCGAAATGCTGCGCATACTAGTGGCTTTACAAGATTGTAATTACCATATTATGTATCCTCACAATCCCAAAATACCTTCTTGTATATAAATAAATAAATAAATAAATAAAAGTCGGAGGCAGGTCTGCATGGCTGTGTGCAGTGTGAGAGGAACATACCAGGAACACAAGTTAGAATTGGAAAAAGATTTTTGAAATAGTAAAGTTCGATATGTTATGTATACGAGACACGAAGATGTGGAAACGTTGACGAGTGTAATGAAATAAATGTTAAAAGAATAGGAATAAGAATAAATTGTATTAAAGTGGAGAAATGTTACTATTGGAGTACCACAGGGTTCACTTCTTGCACCAGTAATGTTTATTGTCTATAGGAATGGTCTACTAGAAGGAATACAGAACTATATGAACATGTTAACTGATAATGCAAAGCCACTAGGGAAGATAAGAAACTTGGATAACTGTCATGCCCTTTAAGATGACCTGGACAATAAAGTGTATGGAGCAACACTTGGCAGATGTCGCCCGGGCACCGGCGAGAAACAATGGGCAGAGTTTCTTTCACCCTATGCCCCTGTTACCTAGCAGTAAATAGGTACCTGGGTGTTAGTCAGCTGTCACGGGCTGCTTCCTGGGGGTGGAGGCCTGGTCGAGGACCGGATGTGGTGGAGGCTGACTCCATACATAGTTTCAAATGAAGATATGATAGAGCCCAGTAGGCTCAAGAATCTGTACACCAGTTGATTGACAGTTGAGAAGCGGGACCAAAGAGCCAAAGATCAACCCCCGCAAGCACAACTAGGTGAGTACCCCTTTCATCACTGACCTCACTACATCAACCTCACAACAACTTATGTCACTGCTCTCACTTTGTGCCTTTAAAAAAGCACTAGACTTCTGTATCTGTTAGACATCATGATGTAGTTGAAAATTTATTCAGTCAACTTTCATTTTTGTGTTTCACCTGAGCACTTTATGACTTCTTCCATCAATTACATCAATTATTAAAGAAGTAATATAAGTAATGATCTGATGAATGTGTCCTACCTGTTTGATGGCAGCCTCAATGTTCCCGGCTTTATACTCTGCCTGCTTTACGATACTCTTGTGCAAGTGCTTGCCTGCGTGCTGAGCAATTCTAGAACCTGTAACGAATAGAAATCATTCTTTACTGCAGTCTTTCTTAAATACTTAAGGTGGGTCCATTAATCTCAATTTTGCATGGCAATTACCCAATTGTATCTTAAAACTTACATATATACTTAAAAAATATACAGTACTTAATTAAGTAATGATACTTACAAAATATACTTAGTACAATACCTGTATTGTACTTAAAAATTAAAATACTTAAACTTAAATACATACATAAAATAAATACATTAAAATAAATGGAGTACTTAAGAATATAATCATTTAAACAAAAATTATTTGCAAACTTTTAAATTTAAATAAATCTAAGCTATTTATCATAATCTAACCTAAATACCAATAACATAACCAATTATTATTCAATCCTGCCTAACATAGGCCAAATTAGGCAAATTTTACAGTAGTATCGTAAATAAGCAATAACATTAACAAGTTACAGTAGTCACAAAGATGCTACCAGGCGAATACTTGCCCACGCTTCTACCTACCTGTATATGCCACGACAAACAGTGACAGCTAAGCTAAGGTGCATGCACAGGTTGGAAACATGACATACAGTACATGTATAAGTGCATGCATATTATATACAATGAGGCCTCGACTTACGATGCTAATCCGTTCCCAGAGACGGATCGTAAGTCAAAATATCGGAAGTTGAAGCGATTTTTCCCATAAGAAATAAAGGGATTTGAATTAATCCGTTCCCCACCCTCCAAAATATTAACATAAAAATACATTTTATACTGAATACAATGTTTTTTTCTAACTACAATACAGTACCAAAGTTACTCTTACCTTTATGGAGGGCTTTTGATGGTGTATGGAAGATGGTGATGAGGGGGGAGGAGAAGAGTTGTTACTGTTTGGAAGGGGAGTCCCCTTCCATTATCACATCAGGCAGTGATGTTTTCTCTGGGGTACTCTCTCTCAAGTTTTGCCTGAATACCACTAGGACCTGGTTGTGGTTCAGTGCTTGTTTGTCTCACTACAAATGTCAAGAGACATTTGTTTTTCCATTCGTATTAACATTTGTTTGTAATGTTGCATCACTTTAGCACCCATAATGTCCTTTTTCTTAGCTAGTATGGTGGATATCGTTGACTGAGATTTGTTGTACTGCCTAGCCAGTTCACCTACCCGCACACCATCTTCATATTTACGAATGATCTCTTGTTTCTGCTCTATGATCATTCTTACATGGGATCTCATATGTTAAGCCTTACCACTGACTTTCCTGGGACTCAAGGCGTATTATATAATAATTACTTTAATGGTCAAAATGCAAAAAATCACCACAAAAGCGGAATAGGCGCGATCGTCACTAAGCGGGCAGCTGTAGTAAACTGAGGCAGGTCGCACTGCTTGACTGGGAACCACGCGCTCGGCCGACCCAAACATGTACCAACAAATATCAGATGTCGACGACACCATCGGATGTCGAGTCGCATTTTTCGGTGAAATTTATATCCTAATTTGAAATTATCGTAAGTAGGGGCAATCGTATGTCGAGGTGCCACTGTATATATATATATATATATATATTATATGCAATTGACGATCACTAAACACTGATCATTTGTATGCGGAAAATCCACAGAGAAATGGGAAAGAGATAAACGTTTTGGCCGATCTGGGCCTTTGTCAACACCTGACTTACTTTCAGTCAGGTGTTGACAAAGGCCCAGATTGGCCGAAACGTTCATCTCTCTTTCCCATTTCTCTGTGGATTTTCCGCATATATATTATATATATAAATAAAATGTGTACCTACAGAATATGCATTATCATCATCATTACTCAAAGTCTTACCTCCATGGCCATCATATACACCAAAGAAGGCCGTTCCTGGTTCATCTGGGAGTGAAAGTATTGTGGTGTGTGCATCTTCCATGTTGACACGCCATCCTTGCATGCACGATGCACCAACACGTAACCAAGAGTTCTCACACCGGGAGGTTTCTTTCTGTGTCACTGGTTCACTCAGAGTCTGCCCCATTCTGCTCCGGGAAGAAAAATAGTAATGAAGCAGGATATAAATGGAAGCTCAAGCCCATGTATTCCTCTTGACTAAGTAACAATTCCACTTACCTTCATAAGGTGAATTATACTGCTGTATGCAATGTTCAAAAATAATGGTATTTATGTGTATAATGTTTATTTTAAATGGCAGTCCTCAATCTGTATTGAAGTTGCATTACTGGAAAAAAGAGTAAGAACTGACCAGTACAATTAAACTTAACCCTTTTGTTGCAGTACTCACCTAGTTGTGCTTGCAGGGGTTGAGCTTCAGCTCTTTGGTCCCACTTCTCAACTGTCAATTAACTGGTGTACAGGTTCCCGAGCCTATTGGGTTCTATTACATTTACGTGTGAAACTACATATGGAGTCTGCCTCCACCACATCACTAATTACTGCACTTCATTTATTAGCTACCCTGACACTGAAAAAATTCTTTCTAAAGTCACTGTGGCTCATTTGAGTACAGTTTCTGAGACCTGTACTGTACTCAGTTTCCACCTGTATTCACCTAGTTGTGCTTGCGGGGGATGAGCTCTGCTCTTTCAACCCGCCTCTCAACTGTCACTCAATCAACTTATTATCCCCCCCCCCCTCCACCACACACACACATCCAGGATGCAGCTCGTAACAGCTGTCTAACTCCGAGGCACCTATTTACTGTTAGGTATCAGAGGCATCAGGGTAAAGAAACTCTGCCCATTTATTTCCGCCATCACCAGGATCGAGCCTGGACCGTAGGATTACAAGTCCAGAGCGCTGTCCACTCAGCCACAGGCCCCCCTATGTCCACTTGTTCATGTTCCATCCATGCTAAATAGTTTTTCTTTCTCCACCCTGTCAATTCCTCTGAAGATGTTGTAGGTGGTAATCATATCTCCCGTAACTCTTCTGTCTTCCAGGGATGTGAGGTTTATTTCCCGTAACCTTTTCTCATAACTTATACCTCTCGGCTCTGGGACTAGTCTGGTGGCATACCTCTGAATCTTCTGTAACTCTGTTTTGTGTTAACTAGATATGGACTCCAGGCTGGAGCTGCATACTCCAGGATTGATCCAACATATCTGGTATACAAGGTTCTGAATGATTCCTTACACAAGTCTCTAAAGGCAGTTCTTATGTTGGCCAATCTAGCAAATGTCGCTGATGATATCCTTCTGATGTGGGCTTCTGGGAACAGGTTGGGTATATCAACCCCCAGATCTCTCTCTACTCAACTCTTGAAGGATTTCACCTCCCAGATGGTACCTTGTGTTTGGCCTCCTACTACCTTCATCTAGTTTCATTACTAACCTTACACTTTACAGAAGAGCTCTGGGAGACATGATCACTACATACAAAATTCTTAATGGAATTGACAGGGTGGACTATTTAACATGGGTAGTATATGTACAAGGGGACACAGGTGGAAGCTGAGTACCCAAACGAGCCACAGAGCCAATGAGCCACAGAGCCAATGAGCCACAGAGACATTAGAACTTTTTCAGTGTCAGAGTAGTTAGTAAATGGAATACATTAGGAAGTGATGTGGTGAAGGCTGACTCCATACACAGTTTCAAATGTAGATATGATAGAGCTCAAGAAGCTCAGGAATCTGTACACCAGTAGATTGACAGTTGAGAGGCGGGACCAGAGTCAAAGCTCAACCCCTGCAAGCACAACTAAGTACAACTTAAGTACTTACCTAGTTAAACTTTAGTAGCCATTTTCAAGACCATTCCTCTAGTTTGTCCAGGTTGTCTTGAAGTCTCTGTTTATCTTCATCTGTCTTGATTCTTCTCATAATTTTTGTCATCACCAAACATTGACAGAAATGAGTCTATACCCTCTGGAAGCTAAATGTTTTTGTAGAATGACTTAATGTTTGTCTTCATGAAGACCCGCTCCTTCAAGAAGGACAGGAAGAGCGAGATGTGGAATATTAAGGTTACATAGGTTGCTAAGAAGGTGAGTTCCAGCTGAGTAAGAGTGGGCAATAAAGGTGTATTCTACGGTTTCTTGTTGTGGGCACCACCAGCAAGCAGGAGTCAATCATCTTAAGAAGAAATAGATGGGAAGGAGGTTGTGTATGACCTATATGTAAACGCTTACGACAAATATTGAGTATCCAGGTGTTATGATGGGACCACGAGCTCAGAGATGCATCAGAACGTAAGGTTTCCCCATCTGTCATGTCTGAAGTAAAGGGCCTAATTCGGAAAGCAGGAAGCAGAACGAGCTTTCTTGAGGGGTGGAAGTCTTTCCTGACGGTCTAGTGGGAGGGTTGCTAGAAATGTTAAGAAATGTGCTCAAGCCACCACCTCATCTTCAATTTCGACTATGGTGTGACTTCTGTCCGAAAAGGGAGCATCAGGTTTAAGGAAATTTTACCAAACTATAAGTTCTGCCTCCGGAATTGAATTCGGGGTCCAATCAGTTATGAGCCATGCATGTTAAACATATTATGGGATTTGAACAGAGGGACAGCGTGTTCTCAAGACAGAATATTTTGTCTTGCATCACCTTACGCAGTCTCCGTGGCATAGTGGTAAGACGCTCGCCTGGCGTTTAGCAAGCGCTTTGTCCTGGGTTTGTATCCTGGCCGGGGAGGACTTACTGGGGGCCAATCCTTAAAAGTAGTGTCTATTCACCCAGCAGTGAATGTTTACCAAACAGTAAAATGGGTACCTGGTTGTTAAACGATTTGGCGGCTCGTATTCCGGGGAACGTTAGGATTAAGGATGCCACGCATGCTAGTGGCTCTACAAGAATGTAACAACTCTTGCATATATAAATAAATAAATAAATAAATAAAAATGTAAGTTTTAATGAGTGGTTTCAGCGCGGTGAAGCCGGGTTAGTGAGGCTGAGCCGCCATGTACAGACCTCCAAGACGCTCACTCACCATGCTATCTTGTTGTTGTTGTTATAGATTCAGCTACTCGGAACAAGTTCTAAGTAGCACGGGCTATGGTGAGCCCGTAGTGGACTTACCTGGCACAGGAGCGGGGCAAGTAGCACGGGCTATGGTGAGCCCGTAGTGGACTTACCTGGCACAGGAGCGGGGCAAGTAGCACGGGCTATGGTGAGCCCGTAACTTATACCTGGCACAGGAGCGGGGCAAGTAGCACAGGCTATGGTGAGCCCGTAGTGGACTTACCTGGCACAGGAGCGGGGCAAGTAGCACGGGCTATGGTGAGCCCGTAACTTATACCTGGCACAGGAGCGGGGCAAGTAGCACAGGCTATGGTGAGCCCGTAGTGGACTTACCTGGCACAGGAGCGGTGTTGACTCGTGCACCACGCTAATGTCACTTACGTCTTAATGAGGAAGAGTGAGGAGGAGGTGAGGAGGCTGAGTGACGAGGAGGGACGACGAGAGGCTGAGTGACGAGGGGCGACGACTACGAGGGACAGTGACGAGGGCGGAGCTCCCGTCCTCCTGACCACATGTAAACACTGACCCGCGTTCGAGTCCCGCTCCCACCGCCTTAATTCACCACTTCTCATTCACTCGCTCTTGGGATTTTCCTCCCAACATTGTATTTATATTTTGGGGGAATATTATGTGTTTATTAGAGAGGTAGAGGAGAAAAGTGAGAGTATGAGTGAGGAGTGAGAGCGTTCACTAGTGAGGGAAGGTGAGGCGTCGACGGCTGGTCCCTGCTGGTGAGTCTTGTGTCCCTGGTCCTTGGTCCCTGCTGGTGAGTCTTGTGTCCCTGGTGCCTGCTGGTGAGTCCTGGTGCCCCTGGTCCCTGCTGGTGAGTCTTGTGTCCCTGGTCCCTGCTGGTGAGTCTTGTGTCCCTGGTCCCTGCTGGTGAGTCCTGGTGCCCCTGGTCCCTGCTGGTGAGTCTTGTGTCCCTGGTCCCTGCTGGTGAGTCTTGTGTCCCTGGTCCCTGCTGGTGAGTCCTGGTGCCCCTGGTCCCTGCTGGTGAGTCTGGTGTCCCTGGTCCCTGCTGGTGCCCCTGGTCCCCCTGGTCCCCCTGGTCCATGCTGGTGAGTCTGGTGTCCCTGGTCCCTGCTGGTGCCCCTGGTCCCCCTGGTCCCTGCTGGTGAGTCTGGTGTCCCTGGTCCCTGCTGGTGCCCCTGGTCCCTGCTGGTGAGTCTGGTGCCCCTGGTCCCTGCTGGTGAGTCTGGTGCCCCTGGTCCCTGCTGGTGAGTCTGGTGCCCCTGGTCCCTGCTGGTGAGTCTTGTATCCCTGGTCCCTGCTGGTGAGTCCTGGTGCCCCTGGTCCCTGCTGGTGAGTCTGGTCCCCCTGGTCCCTGCTGGTGGGTCCTGGTGCCCCTGGTCCCTGCTGGTGAGTCCTGGTGCCCCTGGTCCCTGCTGGTGAGTCCTGGTGCCCCTGGTCCCTGCTGGTGAGTCCTGGTGCCCCTGGTCCCTGCCGGTGAGTCCTGGTGCCCCTGGTCCCTGGTCCCTGGTGGTGAGTCTTGTGTCCTGGTGCCCCTCACCCACGGTCCCTGCTGGTGAGTCTTGTGCCCTGGTGCCCCTCACCCCTGGTCCCTGCTGGTGAGTCATGTGTCCTGGTGCCCCTCACCCCCTGGTCCCTGCTGGTGAGTCTTGTGTCCTGGTGCCCCTCACCCCTGGTCCCTGCTGGTGAGTCTTGTGTCCTGGTGCCCCTCACCCACGGTCCCTGCTGGTGAGAATTGTGTCCTGGTGCCCCTCACCCACGGTCCCTGCTGGTGAGTCTTGTGTCCTGGTGCCCCTCACCCACGGTCCCTGCTGGTGAGTCTTGTGTCCTGGTGCCCCTCACCCACGGTCCCTGCTGGTGAGTCTTGTGTCCTGGTGCCCCTCACCCCTGGTCCCTGGTGGTGAGTCTTGTGTCCTGGTGCCCCTCACCCCTGGTCCCTGCTGGTGAGTCTTGTGTCCTGGTGCCCCTCACCCCTGGTCCCTGCTGGTGAGTCTTGTGTCCTGGTGCCCCTCACCCCCTGGTCCCTGCTGGTGAGTCTTGTGTCCTGGTGCCCCTCACCCCCTGGTCCCTGCTGGTGAGTCTTGTGTCCTGGTGCCCCTCACCCCCTGGTCCCTGCTGGTGAGTCTTGTGTCCTGGTGCCCCTCACCCCTGGTCCCTGCTGGTGAGTCTTGTGTCCTGGTGCCCCTCACCCCTGGTCCCTGCTGGTGAGTCTTGTGTCCTGGTGCCCCTCACCCCCTGGTCCCTGCTGGTGAGTCTTGTGTCCTGGTGCCCCTCACCCCTGGTCCCTGCTGGTACCACACCCAGTCTGCTGCCCACCCACGGTACCTTCTGATACCACTCCCAGTCTGCTGCCCACCCTCGGTACCTTCTGATACCACGCCCAGTCTGGTGCCCACCCTCGGTACCTTCTGATACCACGCCCAGTCTGCTGCCCACCCTCGGTACCTTCTGATACCACGCCCAGTCTGCTGCCCACGCACGGTACCTTCTGATACCACTCCCAGTCTGCTGCCCACCCTCGGTACCTTCTGATACCATGCCCAGTCTGCTGCCCACCCTCGGTACCTTCTGATACTACGCCCAGTCTGCTGCCCACCCTCGGTACCTTCTGATACCACGCCCAGTCTGCTGCCCACCCTCGGTACCTTCTGATACCACGCCCAGTCTGCTGCCCACCCACGGTACTGGTGGGTAGCAGACCCCCTGCTACATACCATCAACAGTACCTGGGGGGCGACAGGCCCCTGGTACTACTAGCCCACAGTACTTGGGGCAGGGGCAGCAGGTCCATGCTGTTACCCACCCACAGTATGGGGGTAGGGGGGGGGGCATCATGCCCAAGCACTTTTAAACTCATAATTGATATATTATCAAGTTTGGAATTTCATTACATCACGATATCTTGCAAATAGCCTACTTAGGGTGGCATTTTTATGATAGTACTGTACTGTGTTTCTTTTCAGACAATGTCAAAATTAAGTGGTTGGCGCTATCATGTATTCATCGGAGGTCTGGTGGGATTCATCGGTGCTGCCCTCTACCCTATCATTATCTACCCAATGATGAATATCGATGCTTATAGTAAGGTTTATTCAAGGTTTATTGCTTTGGATCCTTCATTGAACTCCTTGGATCTGTGTAAAGCCAAAATTTTACTTCCTGGATAATACAGGTTCACTCGACCCCATCGTGTCCCATACAGCAGTTCCTAGTATTCAACAAGGTATTGGGATTGCATTATTTCTAAAACCATACAAGTAAAAAATGCCAAAATCAAACTTGAAGGTACAGTGGGAAATGTTGTTGCATGTTACAAATAGCTGACTTATGACTGCCTTTGTGGAACACATCCTGTTCATAAGCTGGGTGCTTCCTGCAAAACTGAAGTTCCTTAAAATTGTCTCCAAGGTGCTTGCTTCTATTACCACTTCAAACTTAATTTAGTGGAGCAAAATCTTAATAAGACCTACACACTTTATTTGAGTAAGTGCAGTATTTAAAAAAAAAATAGCATGTGGGAGAGGAAACATTTCACAACCAAAGGTACTATTATCCAAAGGGTTTTAGTCCCAATGCTGTTGGACATGATGTGATTGAGTTTATTTTGTTCAATAAATGTTGTATTTAAAGTTAAGTTTAGATTAAAAAAAATCTGCAAAGACATTATCAATGCTTTTCTACATAGTAATAAATAATCAAATATTTGTGATTCGTCAATAGTAATCAAATGCATGTGATTAAAGTGTTTCTGAGCTAAGGTCACTCAGTCAGTTCCTTTTGACAAGCTCCCGCTCTCCTAGTGTCAGAGCCTATATGCAGCTTAAGTCAGTGTGACCATCTGTCAACTCTGATACAGCCAGGATTTTTCACCTCGCCCCCACCAGGCTATTTGAAGGAAGGAACAGACAAGAATTTTCAATCCAGCCTTGAATGGCCATTGTATTGAAATACTTTCTTCGAACAGTACTGTGCTTGAAATTAAATGGAGTAACAAGCATTGCTCTGGTTCTGTTAAACACCCTTACATAGACTTACATTACTTACATAGGCAAGGAAGTAAATGAGATGTATGCCAAATTTCACTAAATCTACGATGAAGGCACACAAACATTCATGCCAAAACAGAGATGCAGGACCAGAAAACAGGATTGGTTCAACAGAAATTGTGAGAGGGCCAGAGAGGAAAAGACAAGAAAATGGGTTCCAAACATACCAGCATTACAAACAAGCAAGAAACAATTACACAGCAGTAAGAAGAGAAAATTCATTAAAAGCAAGCTGCATGTAAAAGATAAAATCTAGAGATTGAGAACGGGGAACAGGACTACTGAGAATGAAAAAGAAATGTGTGAAATGTTAAATAAACAGTTCCAAAGTGTGTTTGTACAAAATGAAGATTTCAGAGAGCCGGACCAAATACCAATTCCAGAACACGCCATAAAATACATAGAGGTATCTCAAGACAAAAAATTCCTTGTGGAGCTATGAAGCAATAAAGCTGTTGGACCTGATGGAGTTTCACCTTTGGTGCTGCGAGAAGGTGCAACTGAGCTGAGCATTCCACGCCAATTAATAATCCAGACGTCCTTGTGTTCAGGAATCTTAGTAGATATATAGAAAAAGGCAAACATGGTACCAATTTATAAAAATGGTAGTCGAGAGGAACCTCTATATTATAGACCCATGTCATTAAAAAACGTGGTCGTCCAAACACTGGAAAAAAATATTTAAAGCCAAATGGGTTGAATATCTAGAGAGTTATGACAATAACGGACAGACAGTATAGTTTTCAAACAGGAAGATCCTGTGTAAAAAATCTACTTAGCTTTTAAAATAGAACCACAGAGATACTACAGGAAAGAGGTGGTTGGGTTGACTCTAACTTAAAACAAGGCTTTTGATAGTCTCGCACAAGAGGCTGTTCTGGAAATTGGAACATGCTGGAGGGATGACAGAAAGACTTCTGACATGGATGGAATTTATTTTAACTGATAGATGAGGGCAGTAATCAGAGACAATGTATCTGACTGGAGGAGTGTTACTAGCAGAGTACCAGTACTTGCACCAGTAATGCATTACTGGTGCAAGGTGCATGGTGCATTCAGTACTTGCACCAGTAATGTTCATCATCTACATAAAAATCTACCTGAAGGAATACAGAATTATATGAACATGTTTGCAGATGACGCTAAGATACAGTACTGGGGAAGATAGGAGACGCAGATGATTGCAATGCCCTACAAATTGATCTTTTGTGATCTAGATAAAATGAGTGCTTGGAGTGTCAAGTGGCAAATGGAATTCAATGTGAATAAATGCCATGTTATGGAATGTGAAATCTGAGAAAATAGACCACATACAACTTGCAAATTATATGGAAAGGAATTACAGAACTCTTAAAATAGAACGAGACCTAGGGGTTGTTATGGATAGTAAGCTGTTGCCAGAGGAACACATAAAGAACATTGTGAGAGGAGCATATGCATCGCTTTGCAACTTCAGACTTGTTTTTAATTATATGGATGGTGAAATACTAAAACTGTTCATGACTTTTGTGAGACCATAATTGGAATGTGCAATAGTTTCATGGTGCCTAAATCTCAAGAAGCATATCAATAAACTGGAAAACATGCAACGGTATGCTACAAAATGGCTTCCGGAACTGAAAAACAAGAGTTAAGAGGAGAGACTAGAGGCATTAAACATGCCGAAACTAGAAGATAGAAGAGAGGTGATGTGATTACCACTTACAAAATGCTAACAGAAATAGACCAAATTGACAGAGGCATTCCTGAAACCAGCAACTTCACGAACAAGAGGACACAGATTCAAGCTTAGAAAACAGAGGTGCCGGAAATATATTAGAACATTTTTTTTTGCAAACAGAGTGGTAAATGGTTGGAACAAACTAAATAAGAAGGTGGTGGAGGCCAAAACCGTCAGTACTGCACAGTAGTTTTAAAGCATTATACGACAGTACTGGGAAGATTGGACACTACGAGCGTGTCCCATCTTCTCATCCTGTAACTACACTCTGGTAATTACTCTTGCTGGTTGCCTGCCTGGCTCTTAATCAGATATCAGCACCATTTATGTGTATAATCTCCGGGGATATAATGTGTATAATTTCCGGGGAGAGCCACTTGTGGCTCCCTGAATCTCACTGTGGCTGCTCCTATCTACTGTACCAGGTTGCATCAGTTGTGGAGTTCTTGGGCCTACCACAGAGCAGAGCCAGAACCCCCTCTTCTAAGGGGCACAGGGAGAAAATGGCAAAAAAAGAGGGAGCAGGGGTTAAGCCCTTTTTATTTTCTTACCTTGTCCCACTCTTCCTTCATCCCATTATTACTCTCGTCCTATTCGTCCATTGCATCCTATTCTTGCCTTTCCCCTTTCTCTTACCGTCTAGGAATTGCCTACTCTTACCTGCTCCTCACCTCATTCTTTCCTTATTTATTGCCATTCCTTCCTCTCTCCCTCACATACGACTTGATAATGGTCCAGGACAGTCCGAAACGTCGTAGTTTCTCCATCTTCTGATGTGTGGTTTGGTCATCATTTTATCATTTGTGTACATTGATGGGGGAATTTGTTAGGCAATTCTGAGGCTTTGGTTTGTGAATCCAGCAGTGGTCTGTATTGATTCACTTTCTGGAGGCTTTCCTGGTGGGGTGGCAGAGTGTCGCCAGTCTCTGCACCTCTGTTATCTTGAGGTTATCTTGAGATGATTTCGGGGCTTTAGTGTCCCCGCAGCCCGGTCCTCGACCAGGCCTCCACCCCCAAGAAGCAGCCCGTGACAGCTGACTAACACCCAGGTACCTATTTACTGCTAGGTAACAGGGGCATAGGGTGAAAGAAACTTGGCCCATTTGTTTCTGCCTCGTGCGGGAATCGAACCCGCGCCGCAGAATTACGAGTCCTGCGCGCTATCCACCAGGCTACGAGGCCGTGAGGGGGCTAGGTTTTGGCACTGGTCCCCAGTTGGCCAAACAGAACTCCATGACTGATGTGACCTAGTAGTTGGGTGCCGTCTCAGCAAGATAGCTTAAGGGAGCCACCAGGACTCTTCCAGAAAGAAGCATCCCACTACTTGGATACACTACATTCTACTTCATACACTAAAGTCTCAAAAACCTCACTGGATTTTTTTTAGATTCGTGTCATTCTTAAGTTGGAGACTTCCCTTACATTGAACTTCTTGTACTTGTTACACTGTTCTCCCTACAATCGTTATTCTATACTCCCTCTATTATTATACTGTAATTGGTACATGCACTAAACATCACTCCCCCCCCCCCCAATCCCCTCCTGTACTCGCTACACCTGCCTATTTTCATAGCACTCCTGTACTCATTGCATAGCCTGTTCTAGTTAAGACACAGTAAAGCATTGAGAGATTCAGTGGTCCGATGATAGCGCTTGATCACATTTTATATTTAAAACACGTTTAGTTCTTAATGTGTTGTCCTTTTCAGAAAAAATTCAGGCAGAAAACAGAAAGAATGTTAACCAGCAAGAAATCCAACCAGGAAGTGAGTATTATGCATCTTATTGCCACCAAATGTGAGGTGCTTCTCAACATGTTTTCACGTTTATATTTAAGGAGGTACAGGAATTGGATGTGAGACTGAGTTGGTACAGTACACCAGTTGGATGTGGAGGTTGAGGAGGTACACCAGTTGGATGTGGAGGTTGAGGAGGTACACCAGTTGGATGTGGAGGCTGAGGAGGTACACCAGTTAGATGTGGAGACTGAGGAGGTACACCAGTTGGATGTGGAGGTCACATGAGAGAGCCAAATAAGAAAGGATACATAGTAAGATGTGTATGTGTGTGCTCCGTAATTTTCACAGTGAGTCATTATGAGAAGTAAGAGAACATTAATTAAGGTCAAGAGGTAACTGGCGAGACCAATAATAATGTTAGATAACACAAGGAATATTTGTTTTCTTCCTGGCTAATTTTATTTTCTAATTACTTATGTATCCAAAGTAAAGAAAGTGGCTATTATGTTCCCTGAACGTTTGCTTTGACCTTTACCGCATACAATTTAGGGAAGACATCTTGAAGGTACAGTACTGTACCCGTTTAGGGCCCTAACAGCTGAGTGGACAGCGCTTCAGATTCGTAGTCCTGAGGTTCCGGGTTCGATCCCTGGTGGAGGCAGAAACAAATGGGCATATTTTCTTTCACCCTGATTCACCTGTTCACCTAGCAGTTAATAGGTACCTGGGAGTTAGACAGCTGCTATGGGCTGCTTCCTGGGGGTGTGTAACAAAAAGGAGGCCCTGGTCGAGGACCGGGCCGCGGGGACGCTAAGCCCCGAAATCATCTCGAGATAACCTCAAGATAAGATACCCGAAGGCTGCCGACTTACGAAACATTGTGTCGCCGCTCTAGATTAGGACACTATTGTTTTCAAGTACTGTAGCTTCCAGACGTCTTCTCTCGGCTCTTTGAGTCAAAGGTCAAAGCCCAGTTTGAAGTGAATAATAGCCATTTTTTATACTTTTGGGCATAAGCAATAAAAAATATACAAATTACTGTACCAAGAAGAACAATTGTTGCATTGTTATTTATTTATCACATTTCGGTATCTTATGCTTGTCTAACACATGCCATTTTCTTCTTCAGATATGAAGGTATGGACTGACCCATTTGGAAGAAAATCTTAATACTGTAGTCTATATTTAACAAGAGTTGAGTGTATAAATAGTTCAGTAATATTGACGTGCTTGTTCTATAGATTAAATAAACTTGCTGATATTTTTCTAGACTGCTTATTAATTATCATGCTGTTGGTTATAAAAATTGGGCATAAAACTTATCTAAGCCCATGGGAATCAGTCCTTGCCACTTCTCTTTCAGTACCGAGAATCTGGGATAAGATGTACCCACTTAGACACCTCTTATGCAGCAGTGTTGGCTGACGCATATCACAATGTAAGGCCTGTAAGCTGAATACAGGCAGCCCTCATTTGCTCAGAATTGGAGAGCGTGTTTTCACTGGTATGCATGTAATTACTTTATACAAAAACTAATGGAATGATCCACAGGTCTACCACGTTCAGGACAGTACAGTACCGTATTGAACGTCAGATTTCCATAATTGCTACGCTTCTTGTCATTTATGAACTTTTGAATTATATTCTAGCATCATTGCACATTCCAAGCATTCTGGACTTCATTATTAACTGCATATTGCTGGGAAGTGGAGAATATTGATATTTTTGCTTTATTGAGTAAATAGTGGAAAAGAGTCCTTGGGAAGCTACAAAGTTTAGCTCTGGTATCACCAAGAATGAACCCAATACATTAAACTTCCAAGAACAATCCATCTGTTAGCAGGCACCAAGATCGGAATCTGGCTCACTCTGATTCAAAGGGAAACTTGGGGATCAGAAATCAAATCAAATTGAGAAAAATTCTGGTGTCCCATTACTGTAAGATTATCATGCTCAATATTCCCATCAGTACTTTGTTTGGGGTCTCTAAATCACCCCAATTTCTGCTTGTGCCATACCTTGACTGCTGCACCTGTTGTGAACCTGGTCCTCCCCCCCCCCCTCTTCAGTTCTTTTATTGCAAATATAACCTGTATACACGACTCAGTCCATAAGCAATGTCCCCTGCCCCCCATGTGTTGTTCCTACTGTGCCACCACAAAGGGGTTCCTCTTGTGAAGTTTGGAAGGCCTTGGTCCATATTGAAAAGGTTTATACCCCATGTGGCTCTTCTTTCTGACCATCCCAGTGAGGTTAGGGCTCATCAAGCAGCGACCGCTTGCCTGTCCTCTCCATTATCTCATTTTCTGACTTTCCTTCCATTTCAGTCTCCCATTGAACATCCTGCAAATAATTCCTAACCTTCTTGTAGTTCCCCTCTTTTGAAAAAAAATTATCTATCCCTCCTTGTCCTGTTTTCAACTATCTCTTCTAGTTCTACAATGTAATCACACCACTAACACAGTGGTCACTGTCTCTTAGTGTTAGCTCATATTTTATGTTTTGTATGTGGTCATTTTGGTTAAACACCAGGTCTAGAGTGGCTGGTAGCTCACTTTTTTCTCTTGTTGGCCTCTTGATATGCTGCCACAGGAAGTGTTTGTAGTGTATACAAATCTTGCTCTATATTTCATCTCCCTCGTGAGGATCTTTTGTCGACCAGTCTGTTTCCCTGTGGTTAAAATCTCCAAGAGTTAGGATCTTTGCTCAGGCTCACCTCGCCACTGTGGCCACTACTTCTATTATCCTCAAGCATGTTTCATTGCATTTATAATATTCCACCCTTTACCTTCCTGTAGTTAATGATAGATTGTAAATAACACTTACCACTGTCTTTACCACTCCATTTCTTGTCCCTCTTTTCATTTCCCTTTACTCATCCTCTCTCTCCTAACTTCCTCTCTTCCCTGCTCATGTCCTGTTGTATCCCCCCCCCCCCCACCTATCCCTTAATCTTCTCTCTGCCAGTATATACATCACTGGAGGATTTCTTAGGAAGGTAACTTTCATTGATCTTTGTCACCCATGTTTGACCCTTGCTACCCTACAGTGTATTTACATGTTCAAAGCTTGTTCTGCTGCATTTGGCTTTGGTCGACTCACAATCGGGGATTCCGGGTTTGTTTCCTGGGTAGGACAGAAAAGGTTGGGCATGTTTCCTTTTGCATAATAACTCTGTTCACTAGCTTCTTAGAGCTGCCTTAAAATGTGTATTTACTAGAACATGACAAGGGTACACATACCCACTTGAGAACCCCTGCCCTGTCTTCACCTACATGCTTTGTTTCATGTTATCTAGATCCCTTACAGTTCATCTTGTGAGGTGTTATTATGTTAACTTCCATTTTTTATTGTGGCTGCCAGAGGCGGCTAGTTTATTGTGCACCCCATACTCATCCTGTGAGAGCGGTGGTGCAAAAAGCATTACAGAGGGTACAGAAGGTCTTTTATCAGACCTCAACCTAGATTATTACATAAACAATTTCATCTATCCTTCACAACTTTTAATTACGATGTCAGCCAGTTACAGAGAATATTCTATTTCACGAAAGGTTATCCTAGATCTGCACCTATTGATTATTATGGACTGTGTGGTAGTTGAGCCCATGTTGGTAGTTGATGTCATTGTGGTAGTTGACTTTGGCAAGGTATTTGGTATCATGGTAGTAGTTGGCATCATGGAGGTAATTTGTCTTAGTTGGAGAAAATGTCACAGTGACAGTGTTGGGGTGACGACTAATACGGTAGTGTCAAATTGATGGTTGGTGTCGTAGAGATATGGTAGTTGGTATAGTGGTGGCATGTGATAGTGCAGAAGTTTATTTTGTGGTGCTGGTTGATGTTGTGGTTGTAGTTGGTGTTGTGCTGGTAGTTTTAATCATGGTAGTAGTTGTTGTCACAGTGGTATTTGGTTTTGTTATCATAGATATTGCAGTGGTTGTTGGCATGGTGGTAGCTGATGGTGCTGTGATGGTTGATGGTGTTGTGGCAGTAGTTGTTGTTATGGTTGTTGTTGTGGTGGTACTTGGTGTCTTGGTTATAGTTTGTGATGTGGCCATAGATGTTTTGACCATAGCTGGTGCCATGGTAGTTGTTGTTGTTGTTGTTGCAGGAGTTGTTATACTGGTAGATGGTTCTCTGGTGGTGGAGTTTGGAATTGCAGCAGGCATTGTAGTTAATATTATGATGGTAAATGGTGGTGGTGTGGGTGTTATGGTGGCTAGCACTATAGTACTAGTTGATGTGGTAGTTGGTGTTGTATTAGTATCTAGTAGTGTGGTTGGTGCTGTTGTTTGGGTAACCAGTGGTATTGTAGCTGTTGTATTAGTTGAAGTTGGGGCTGTATTGTGAACTGTAGATGTTGTGGAAGTAAATGGCAGTATCCCTAGGGCAGCATCCTGTGCGATGGAAACCAGTTCTGCGTTAATTATATCATCGGTTGGAACCGAGGTTGTTGTGAAAGTGAATGTTATATGGGCTGTGGTGGGAGTTGGTGTTGTGTTGGTTGTAATAGCAGTTATTGTTGTCGTGGTGGAAGCTTTTGCAGTGGGTGTGGTGAGATTCATTGTTGATATTTGAGTTGTTGGCAATGGGAAGGTTACAGCGGTGAACGATATTATGTTGGTAGCTTCAACTCTAACTGATTCGGTACTGGATGGTGCAGAGGTTGCTATAGACTCTAGGCTTGAGGATATCAAGTCACTTGGATTTGATGATGTGGAGTTTTTCGTACTTAGAGTAGCAGGTTCTGCTGGACTTGGTGTGATAGATCCTTCTGGGTCTGGCAGGATAGATCCTTCTGGGTCTGGCAGGATAGATCCTTCTGGGTCTGGCAGGATAGATCCTTCTGGGTCCTGCAGGATAGGCCCTTCTGGGTCTGGCAGGGTAGGCCCTTCTGGGTCTGGCAGGATTGATCCTTCTGGGTCCTGCAGGATAGGCCCTTCTGGGTCTGGCAGGGTAGATCCTTCTGGGTCTGGCAGGGTAGATCCTTCTGGGTCTGGCAGGATAGATTCTTCTGGGTCCTGCAGGATAGGTTTTTCTGGGTCCTGCAGGATAGGTCCTTCTGGGTCCTGCAGAATAGGTCCTGAGTCCTGCAGAATAGGTCCTTCTGGGTCCTGCAGAATAGGTCCTTCTGGGTCCTGCAGGATAGGTCCTTCTGGGTCCTGCAGAATAGGTCCTTCTGCGTCTGGCAGGATAGATCCTCCTAAATCTGGCTTGGTAGGTCTTTCTGGATCTTCCGTGGTGGGTCCTACTGGACGTGGCGTGGTAGATCCTCCTGGATGTGGCGTGGTGGTTCCTACTGCACGTGGCGTGGTAGGTCCTACTGGACGTGGTGTGGTAGGTCCTACTGGACGTGGCGTGGTAGGTCCTCCTGGACGTGGCGTGGTGGTTCCTACTGGACGTGGCGTGGTGGGTCCTACTGGACGTGGCGTGGTGGGTCCTCCTGGACGTGGCGTGGTGGTTCTTACTGGACGTGGCGTGGTGGATTCTACTGGACGTGGCGTGGTGGGTCCTACTGGACGTGGCGTGGTAGGTCCTACTGGACGTGACGTGGTGGGTCCCACTGGACGTGACGTGGTGGGTCCCACTGGACGTGACGTGGTGGGTCCTACTGGACGTGGCGTGGTGGGTCCTACTGGATGTGGTGTGATAGGTCCTACTGGACGTGGCGTGGTAGGCCCTACTGGACGTGGCGTGGTAGGTCCTACTGGACGTGGCGTGGTGGGTCCTACTGGACGTGGCATGGTAGGTCCTACTGGATGTGGCGT
The DNA here is from genome assembly GCF_040958095.1 of Procambarus clarkii. NCBI lineage: Eukaryota > Metazoa > Arthropoda > Malacostraca > Decapoda > Cambaridae > Procambarus > Procambarus clarkii. The sequence continues at coordinate 24,652,562 of NC_091202.1, read as the reverse complement.
GGTAGGTCCCTCTTGAGGTGGTGATATAATCACTTTTGGGCTCAGTGTGGTTATGACACCCAGTTCTGTGACAATAAAAAAAAAGTGGCATAAAGAATAATAATAAATGGAGGTGTAAAACAAGTTAAACTAAGAGGTGCATTACTGTGCAAGATTGGGCGAGACTAACTCCAAGTGTCTGGCCTCCAACCTCGGATAATACATTCTATTATAGCCCGAAATGCTGTGCGTACTAGTGGCTTTACAAGAATGTGAACACATCATGCTATGTACTCAAATAAAACCAATGTAACTTCTTGTATATATATAAATAAATAAAGGCAGAATAACCACAGTGAAATTGGCAAGAAGACAGCTCGTCTTTTGGATTGGAGTGTACTTTTGCCTGGTCAAGACATTCTCAGTCTAGATGTTGAGAATGCCTTGACCAGGCAAAAATGCACTACATTTTTTTTTTCCAATTTCACTTGTTATTTTGTATTGAATAGATGAGTGTTTTTGATCTTGTTGCATACACACATTTTATATGTATATATGTACAAAAGTTCTTACATTCTCGGAAAGTCACTCGCAAGCATAGCGTTTCGGGCTGGTCCTTAATCCTAATTTTTCCCGGAATACGACCCGCCAAATCTTTTAACAACCAGATACCCATTTTACTGTTGGGTAAAATGTTTATTAGGTTTATTGGGTTTATTAGCATATAATAAGCTTACCTCTTCAAAAAGAAGGCAATGAATTGAAAACAGGGAGAAACAGAACTTTTATAGGGAACTACTGTATGGTAAAAAAATCCTTATTTCCTGACTAACTACTAAGTTTGAATGCTGTCCTAAAACCCAGACTATTTCCAATGCAAAGATGGGTGAGGCTAGCCCCAAGCGTCTGGCCTTCATGAACTGTTGCAACTAAAAATCACCTTTTTGTATCCTTTGAGCACATGAGTTTTTACGTTAGAATGTTAACATTGATCTTGTTCTGCAGTCAATACTGGTTCATTTAGACTCAACAGTTGTGTTTGCCAGCTCTAAACCCTCTCTCAGAGTTTACATGTGTTTGTGTTTAATCAAATTATGATTTCAACATACAACGATGACTCCTAAACACCTGTGACTGGCTCTTGTGGGTTATGAATTGAGAGTGACAAAATGTTATACATTGGCTTCTTACTATCACAGCAGATGCAGCCATCCAGTGAGCAATGGTAGTTCGTCAGAGGTATGGCACAGTATCTCGAGTCTATACAGATTCCGGGACAGACAGCTGTGGTAGGACAAGCAAGCAGCTGCGTTGTGCAACACTTGCAAGCGTAGCCACCACAGACACCAGCTGCCTCACGCTCATTCACGTGGCACACTATCCTGCACACTCCCTGGCTCTCATCACATGAAGGCGTCGAACTGCACTCTGTTAAACAATTCCAATAATCTAAAAGATGCTCAGTAGTGAGTGAAGCATCATCAAGTTTCTGACATTTACAACTTGTGTTACTACATAAACATTAACATTCTATTTCTTGGAACAAAGACAAGAAAGATATTATATACACATAGAAAATAAAGGAAGGTCGGCTTCCAAGCCCCCAGTAGAATAATACCTACTGGGATGTGAGGTATGGAAGTGTAAAATTCCAAGGGTAGGTTTGGACGCCGTAGGCATGAGAAGGGAACATACAATAAACATACGAGATCTGTGACTTGTCAACCTTCTGCCAACAAATTTATGAAACATCGCTGGAATAACAGTACAAACTTTAAAGAAGAAACTTGATTACTTAATACTGGAGTTGCCAGATCAGCCTGACTGTGATGACACTGTGGTCCTACAGGCTACCATTACATTTTATTTAAACTTTGTTACAAAAAAGAATATATATGTGTATATATATCTAAAAAAGGGTACCACCTCTGGTGCAAGTGTAGGGACCCATAGCCTCGGAGAAGAAAATAATGAGTACTGTGTCAGAGAAAACCTTGTGGATCCTCACTGAACACTGATATTTTCTTCTCCTACTACCCCTATTCTTTTAGGATGTGTGTGTATATATATATACTGTATCTAACTTTATTTTAAAATTTCATTACACAAAAAGGGTTACAACATTGGTTACATGCAGGGTATAAGGCTACTTGTCACAAGTTGTATAGCTCCTCCAGCTCCTCAGATGGCGGGCAGGAACCATGGATGCAGTGAGCATTTCCTCTCTGGATCGCCACACTAAGGCGCTGAAAGAGAAAACTGGTGGCTCTAGGGTCTCTAGTTGTTTCAATTAGCTTGGACCCCAGCTCCAAAAAAACTTGCAGCACTTTTACCGCAGGCACCAAGTGTCTCTGAGGCAATGGGGACAAAATTGTAGTGGTGATCAAGGTCTCTGTATTTACGTGACTTGGCTGCTTTCCGGTAATTGGCAGCATCTCCTGCCTGTACAGCACTGAAGTTAACATAGGTGATACCTGGTTGATACCTGGTTGATGGGGTTCTGGGAGTTCTTCTACTCCCCAAGCCCGGCCCGAGGCCAGACTTGACTTATGGGAGTTTGGTCCACCAGGCTGTTGCTTGGAGCGGCCGGCAGGCCCACATACCCACCACAGCCCAGTTGGTCCGGCACTCCTTGAAGGAAACAATCTAGTTTCCTCTTGAAGATGTCTACGGTTGTTCCTGTAATACTTCTGATGCTCGCTGGTGTTGGCTAAGGTTGAAACGCAAGTGTAGTCCCACACCAACTGTCTACCATTCTTCCAGGGGTTCACTGTGATCCCATCTGAGCGACCGATAGGCTCATCAGAGTTAATTGCGGGATATATATTTTATACAGTATATATATACTGTATATACATAAGAATAGGGATGGTAAAAGAAAATATTAGTGTGTTCAGTGATAATCCACAAGGTCTTCTTTGAATATATTTTACTTTTTTCTTCGAGGCTATGGGTCCCTACAATTGCACCAGAGGTGGTACCCCTATGTATATATACAGTATCTTCATGAATTTTAACTTCATGAAGTCGGTAGAGGTGAAATGTTCAGATGTAAGTCCATAGAGTTTTACCATTTGTTCATTAAATTACTGAATTCCGATACTGGCAAGCAAGATTTCCATTCTGGTGGCTGCCAGCACTTATTAATAGTGAAAACTTTTGGGATCGATCCAGACACAGCCAAGTACACCATCTAGACATTTACAAAATCGAATGATTTTTTTCATGTGTTGTAAGGAAGGAACGAATGTCTCAGACACCTTATGTACAGTTTGGTAGACTAGAAGTGGAGTTCGGTTAATGTCAACCAAATTCACACCACATACAAAATACATTAAAGTAGAGCTTTCTTCTAAATTATCATGTAACCAGGAAACATTTCAGCAGATGCAAATTAATGGAACAATATTACACAATGGCAATTACCAGCTGTGGTGTACCTCTGCTACCCACCACTGGTACACGAGTGACCTCACCTCCAGGACCCACCACTGGTACACGAGTGACCTCACCTCCACCACTGGTACACGAGTGACCTCACCTCCAGCACCCACCACTGGTACACGAGTGACCTCACCTCCAGCACCCACCACTGGTACACGAGTGACCTCACCTCCAGGACCCACCACTGGTACACGAGTGACCTCACCTCCAGCACCCACCACTGGTACACGAGTGACCTCACCTCCAGGACCCACCACTGGTACACGAGTGACCTCACCTCCAGCACCCACCACTGGTAAACACGAGTGACCTCACCTCCAGGACCCACCACTGGTAAACACGAGTGACCTCACCTCCAGGACCCACCACTGGTAAACACGAGTGACCTCACCTCCAGGACCCACCACTGGTAAACACGAGTGACCTCACCTCCAGGACCCACCACTGGTAAACACGAGTGACCTCACCTCCAGGACCCACCACTGGTAAACACGAGTGACCTCACCTCCAGGACCCACCACTGGTAAACACGAGTGACCTCACCTCCAGGACCCACCACTGGTAAACACGAGTGACCTCACCTCCAGGACCCACCACTGGTACACGAGTGACCTCACCTCCAGGACCCACCACTGGTACACGAGTGACCTCACCTCCAGCACCCACCACTGGTACACGAGTGACCTCACCTCCAGGACCCACCACTGGTAAACACGAGTGACCTCACCTCCAGGACCCACCACTGGTAAACACGAGTGACCTCACCTCCAGGACCCACCACTGGTAAACACGAGTGACCTCACCTCCAGGACCCACCACTGGTAAACACGAGTGACCTCACCTACAGGACCCACCACTGGTAAACACGAGTGACCTCACCTCCAGGACCCACCACTGGTAAACACGAGTGACCTCACCTCCAGGACCCACCACTGGTACACGAGTGACCTCACCTCCAGGACCCACCACTGGTACACGAGTGACCTCACCTCCAGCACCCACCACTGGTACACGAGTGACCTCACCTCCAGGACCCACCACTGGTACACGAGTGACCTCACCTCCAGCACCCACCACTGGTAAACACGAGTGACCTCACCTCCAGCACCCACCACTGGTAAACACGAGTGACCTCACCTCCAGGACCCACCACTGGTAAACACGAGTGACCTCACCTCCAGGACCCACCACTGGTAAACACGAGTGACCTCACCTCCAGGACCCACCACTGGTAAACAAGAGTGACCTCACCTCCAGCACCCACCACTGGTAAACACGAGTGACCTCACCTCCAGCACCCACCACTGGTAAACACGAGTGACCTCACCTCCAGGACCCACCACTGGTAAACACGAGTGACCTCACCTCCAGGACCCACCACTGGTAAACACGAGTGACCTCACCTCCAGGACCCACCACTGGTAAACACGAGTGACCTCACCTCCAGGACCCACCACTGGTAAACACGAGTGACCTCACCTCCAGGACCCACCACTGGTAAACAAGAGTGACCTCACATCCAGGACCCACCACTGGTACACGAGTGACCTCACCTCCAGGACCCACCACTGGTAAACACGAGTGACCTCACCTCCAGGACCCACCACTGGTAAACAAGAGTGACCTCACATCCAGGACCCACCACTGGTACACGAGTGACCTCACCTCAGCACCCACCACTGGTAAACACGAGTGACCTCACATCCAGGACCCACCACTGGTAAACACGAGTGACCTCACCTCCAGCACCCACCACTGGTACACGAGTGACCTCACCTCCAGCACCCACCACTGGTAAACAAGAGTGACCTCACCTCCAGGACCCACCACTGGTAAACACGAGTGACCTCACCTCCAGGACCCACCACTGGTAAACACGAGTGACCTCACCTCCAGGACCCACCACTGGTAAACAAGAGTGACCTCACCTCCAGCACCCACCACTGGTAAACACGAGTGACCTCACCTCCAGCACCCACCACTGGTAAACAAGAGTGACCTCACCTCCAGGACCCACCACTGGTAAACACGAGTGACCTCACCTCCAGGACCCACCACTGGTAAACACGAGTGACCTCACCTCCAGGACCCACCACTGGTAAACAAGAGTGACCTCACCTCCAGGACCCACCACTGGTAAACAAGAGTGACCTCACCTCCAGGACCCACCACTGGTAAACAAGAGTGACCTCACCTCCAGGACCCACCACTGGTAAACAAGAGTGACCTCACCTCCAGGACCCACCACTGGTAAACAAGAGTGACCTCACCTCCAGGACCCACCACTGGTAAACAAGAGTGACCTCACCTCCAGGACCCACCACTGGTAAACACGAGTGACCTCACCTCCAGGACCCACCACTGGTAAACACGAGTGACCTCACCTCCAGGACCCACCACTGGTAAACACGAGTGACCTCACCTCCAGGACCCACCACTGGTAAACAAGAGTGACCTCACCTCCAGGACCCACCACTGGTAAACACGAGTGACCTCACCTCCAGGACCCACCACTGGTAAACACGAGTGACCTCACCTCCAGGACCCACCACTGGTAAACACGAGTGACCTCACCTCCAGGACCCACCACTGGTAAACACGAGTGACCTCACCTCCAGGACCCACCACTGGTAAACACGAGTGACCTCACCTCCAGGACCCACCACTGGTAAACACGAGTGACCTCACCTCCAGGACCCACCACTGGTTAACATGAGTGACCTCACCTCCAGGACCCACCACTGGTAAACACGAGTGACCTCACCTCCAGGACCCACCACTGGTTAACACGAGTGACCTCACCTCCAGGACCCACCACTGGTAAACACGAGTGACCTCACCTCCAGGACCCACCACTGGTAAACAAGAGAGACCTCACCTCCAGGACCCACCACTGGTAAACACGAGTGACCTCACCTCCAGGACCCACCACTGGTAAACAAGAGTGACCTCACCTCCAGGACCCACCACTGGTAAACACGAGTGACCTCACCTCCAGGACCCACCACTGGTAAACAAGAGTGACCTCACCTCCAGGACCCACCACTGGTACACGAGTGACCTCACCTCCAGCACCCACCACTGGTAAACAAGAGAGACCTCACCTCCAGAACCCACCACTGGTACACACGAGTGACCTCACCTCCACCACTGGTACACAAGAGTGACCTCACCTCCAGCACCCACCACTGGTAAACAAGAGTGACCTCACCTCCACCACTGGTAAACAAGAGTGACCTCACCTCCACCACTGGTAAACAAGAGAGACCTCACCTCCAGCACCCACCACTGGTACACACGAGTGACCTCACCTCCACCACTGGTACACAAGAGTGACCTCACCTCCAGCACCCACTACTGGTACACAAGAGTGACCTCACCTCCACCACTGGTACACTAGAGTGACCTCACCTCCACCACTGGTACACAAGAGTGACCTCACCTCCAGCACCCACCACTGGTACACAAGAGTGACCTCACCTCCAGCACTGGTACACAAGAGAGACCTCATCTCCAGCACCCACCACTGGTACACAAGAGAGACCTCACCTCCACCACTGGTACACAAGAGTGACCTCACCTCCAGCACCCACCACTGGTACACAAGAGAGACCTCACCTCCACCACTGGTACACAAGGGAGACCTCACCACCACTGGTACACAAGAGAGACCTCACCTCCAGCACCCACCACTGGTACACAAGAGAGCCCTCACCTCCACCACTGGTACACAAGAGAGACCTCACCTCCAGCACCCACCACTGGTACACAAGAGAGACCTCACCTCCAGCACCCAGCACACAACACTGGTACACAAGAGAGACCTCACCTCCACCACTTGTACACAAGAGAGACCTCACCTCCACCACTTGTACACAAGAGAGACCTCACCTCCACCACTGGTACACAAGAGAGACCTCACCTCCACCACTGGTACACAAGAGAGCCCTCACCTCCACCACTGGTACACAAGAGAAACCTCACCTCCAGCACCCACCACTGGTACACAAGAGAGCCCTCACCTCCACCACTGGTACACAAGAGAGCCCTCACCTCCACCACTGGTACACAAGAGTGACCTCACCTCCAGCACCCACCACTGGTACACAAGAGAGCCCTCACCTCCACCACTGGTACACAAGAGAGCCCTCACCTCCACCACTTGTACACAAGAGAGACCTCACCTCCACCACTGGTACACAAGAGAGACCTCATCTCCAGCACCCACCACTGGTACACAAGAGAGACCACCTCCACCACTGGTACACAAGAGAGACCTCACCTCCAGCACCCACCACTGGTACACAAGAGAGACCTCACCTCCAGCACCCAGCACACAACACTGGTACACAAGAGAGACCTCACCTCCACCACTTGTACACAAGAGAGACCTCACCTCCACCACTGGTACACAAGAGAGACCTCACCTCCAGCACCCACCACTGGTACACAAGAGAGCCCTCACCTCCACCACTGGTACACAAGAGAGACCTCACCTCCAGCACCCACCACTGGTACACAAGAGAGACCTCACCTCCAGCACCCAGCACACAACACTGGCAGTGGCCTCTACAGCCTCTGGGGACGAGAGCCTCGCCGGCGGGACACGAGGTCTTGCAGGAGCCTCCACGCTTCCTGCACTTCTTCTTGGTTTTACATTCTGTTGGAGCCCAGAGTGAGAGAAGAATTATACACACATAAGACACTAGTCATGCCTTCATTAACCTAATCCTTCCAATCACACACACACACACACGCGCGCCTTCAGGAACCTGTGTAAGGAATCATTCTGAATCTTGTATACCACATATGTAAGACCAATCCTGGAGTATGCGGCCCCAGCATGGAGCCCGTACCTTGTCAAGCACAAGACGAAGCTGGAAAAAGTTCAGAGGTATGCCACTAGACTAGTCCCAGAACTAAGAGGCATGAGTTACGAGAAAAGGCTGCGGGAAATGCACTTTACACCACTGGAAGACAAGAGTAAGGGGAGACGTGATCACTACCTACAAAATTCTCAGAGGAATTGACAGGGTTGAAAAGGATAAGTTGTTTAACACGGGTGGTACGCGAACAAGGAGACAGGTGGAGACTGAGTACCCAAATGAGCCACAGGGACGTTAGACAGAACTTTTTCAGTGTCAGAGTAGTTAACAGGTGGAATGCATTAGGCAGTGATGTGGTGGAGGCTGACTCCATACACAGTTTTAAATGTGGATATGATAGAGCCCAGTAGGCTCAGGAACCTGTACACCTGTTGATTGACAGTTGAGAGGCGGGACCAAAGAGCCAGAGCTCAACCCCCGCAAACACCACTAGGTGAGTAAAACTAGGTGGGTACACGCACATGCATGCATACACACACACACAAGGAGTGTGTGTGTGTGTATACAAAACAGTAACAGGAATTGATAAAATCGATAGGGAAGATTTCCTGAGACCTGGAACTTTAAGATTTAAACTAGCTAAACACAGATGCCAAAGAAATATAAGAAAATTCACTTTCGCAAACAGAGTGGTAGACGGTTGGAACAAGTTAGGTGAGAAGGTGGTGGAGGCCAAGACCGTCAGTAGTTTCAAAGCATTGTATGACAAAGAGTGCTGGGAAGACGGGATACCACGAGCGTAGCTCTCATCCTGTAACTACACTTAGGTAATTACACACACACACACACACACACACAGCTGGAAAGGCGGGATCCAAGAGTCAATGCTCGATCCTGCAAGTACAAATAGGTGAGTACACACACACACACACACGTCATTAACGTTAGGACCTTGCGAGAATGACCAGTTAATCATCAAGAACTTTACTAATACATCCCGTCCATAAGTAAATCAATAAATAGGCGAGAGACTAACTGGGAGGCGGCGCGCAGCACCAGCAGGAGGGACCCCGGCAGCCCTTAGTGATAAGGCGCTCGTTGGCAGCACAGGCCGCCTTGCACGAGCCGCGGTGCTTCCTGCACTTCTTCTTAAGTTTGCACTCTGCAGGGTAACAAGGTTCACGTTACATATACCAGGCACTCGAGTGAAACATGTTGGGGTTAACAAATACATTTCACTCTTGGGATGGGGGGGGGGGATGTTTGAAATGTTGTAAACAAAAATTATACTCACTGGCACCAGGAATAAACAAAATTAATTTTAACATTGACATTTTGTTTATAATTTTACTCTTAAATTATTTATATGAGTGTTTATAAGAGTAGTATTGTCAAAACAGTTTCCCAGTGGACGTTATATATGCAAGACAAACAGTTTAACGTTACCAACGTTAAATTAACGTTGAATACTGTGTCCACTGGGCCATTCCTAGCAATGGTGGCCTGTCAATCACTTCATTCCTAGTAATTACCTTCTCTAGCACAAGCTAGAGCGCTCTCCTGCACCAAGGAATAATTAAAAACAAAAAGAAACAATTAAAAAACAAAAAATATGAACCAGCGTTTCTACAATTATTTTTTTTTTTTGAGAAATTGAATTTAAAGTCCACTATTTAATATACATTATATAATTATATAATTATATAGCATTGTGTTGCATATTGTTCCCGAATTGTATATTGTATAACAAATTCTGCTATTATTCACGTGAATAGTGAATTCTTCAGGATATTGTATAGAATATTGCACAGTGTATATTGTATACTGTATATATTGTGTACACAGTGTATATTGTATTGTATAAGATTGTATAGTATTCAGTATAGCGCACCTAAGTTGCCTTACCCATGGAATACCAGGACGCAGCTTACACTCCTTGGTGTGTTGGGGTCAAGCCTTGAGCGACCCCGTGGTCACTTGTTTGACCAGGGCAGTGCCTCGCGGGCTGCCCACTCTCCTACAAGCTGCTGCCGACCTCTACAAGAACAGTGACTACCACCGCGCTGCTACAAGCATATATAAAGACCTGTCCTCGCTGGTGTGTGTTGTAGAGGGGCTTCGGGGTCTCTACAGTCTCTCGGTAGGGACCTGACCGCTCTAGACCCCGCCCTGTGATCAGGACCGTGGCCCTGGACCTCGCCTCGAGCTTGTGGTCAGGACCGTGGCCCAGGACCTCGCCTCGAGCTTGTGGTCAGGACCGTGGCCCTGGACCTCGCCTCGAGTTTGTGGTCAGGACCGTGGCGCCAGTCTCTGCAAGAAAGTTGGTCGTGTTCCTAAGACCGAGTACTCACTGTGTGGGGCGCAGCACCAGCAGGAAGGTCCTCGACAACCTCTCTTGACGTAGCGCTCACTGGCTGAACACTCACTCTTGCAGCTACCGCCTTGATTCTTGCATTTTCTCCTAATGGTGCACGCTGCAATGGAATAGTGGTGTCAAGTGGAGGGATGAGTCGCACTAATGTGGCTTGACATGAGGACCAAACCACACATCAGACAATGGAGAAACGTCGACGTTTCGGTCCGTGGCGTTATTCGGTTCAGTATATGTGAGCAACCCGTCCTCGACTCATGTCCATTACATTCAGCGGTCAACCCCACAGACGCATTCATAAATTTTAATATGCTGTTCATTCAAAACGGAAATTTTCTCAAGTATAAATTAATATTATAATATATTAGCATATTGTGTATATATAGGCATAGGATAGGTTAGGTTAGGTGTTTAGGTTCTGTTGGCGATTATTTGTATTTGTAGTACGTGGTTGAAGCATTTATAACGTTGTGGTTCGAACAAAACTCGTCAGTGAAGCACTTGTTCCGGATATGTTCGAACGTCAGCAGTTGTGAGTCGTGTGTAACCCGCTTTTCATTCATAAACAGGGGGTTTGACGGGTGCATGGAATCACTTTTGGATCTTTGTTTGGAGGACGGGCTGATGTGAGATATCGGGTCAGACACGACTTGTTAATGGTCCAATTTGACGGATCGAAACGTCGTCGTTTCTCCATCTTGTGATGTGTGCTTTGGTCATCACGTAGAGTGAAGTTGGACTCTTGAAACACGTGTGATTATCTCCACCATTGTGGCAAACTACCTGTTTCCTTTCCTTATTATTTTTATGAGCATACTTGTCATGTAATTTATATTAATGTAGTTGTAAATACTCTCTGCAAGCACCTCCATATTCTCCTCTTTAGTTCCATATTCAAAATAATAGCGAATTAGTACGATAATTATCATACTACATAACAAAATAGCGAATTAGTATGATAAATGGTAATGAAAAACGGTTTACACACGACTCACAACTGATGACGTTCGAACACTTCCGGAACAAGTGCTTCACTAACTACTTTTGTTCGAACCACAACGCTGTAAACAGCCCGTCCTCCAAACAAAGATCCAAAAGTGATTCCATGCACCCGCCAAACCCCCTATTTATGAATGAAAAGCGGTTTACACACGACTCACAACTGCTGACGTTCGAACATATCCGGAAAAAGTGCTTCACTGACGAATTTTGTTCGAACCACAACGCTGTAAATGCTTCACCCACGTACTACAAATACAAATAATCACCAACAGAACCTAAACACCTAACCTAACCTATGCCTATATATACACAATATGTTAATATATTATAATATTAATTTATACTTGAGAAAATTCCCGTTTTGAATGAACAGCATGTTACAATTTATGAATGCGTCTGTGGGGTCGACCGCTGAATGTAATGGACCAGCCCGTCCTCCAAACAAAGATCCAAAAGTGATTCCATGCACCCGCCAAACCCCCTGTTTATGAATGAAAAGTGGTTTACAACCGACTCACAACTGCTGACGTTCGAACATATCCGGAACAAGTGTTTCACTGACGAATTTTGTTCGAATCACAACGCTGTAAATGCTTCACCCACGTACTACAAATACAAATAATCACCAACAGAACCTAAACACCTAACCTAACCTAACCTAACCTATGCCTATATATACACAATATGTTAATATATTATAATATTAATTTATACTTGAGAAAATTCCCGTTTTGAATGAACAGCATGTTAAAATTTATGAATGCGTCTGTGGGGTTGACCGCTGGATGTAATGGACTTGAGTCGAGGACGGGTTGAATGGACTTGAGTCGAGGATGGGTTGCTGTAAATGCTTCACCCACGTACTACAAATACAAATAATCGCCAATAGAACCTAAACACCTAACCTAACCTACGCCTAACTATACATGGAATTTTTATGTATAATAATATTAATTTATATATGAGAACAAACCAGTTTTGAATACACAGTATGTTAAAACTAATGAATGCGTCTGTGGAGGACGGCCGCTGCTTTAACCAGCCTAATGTGAGGACGGGTTGCAGGATCAGCTCACCCACTTACATCCAGGAGTGGGTGCAAATGGGGACCTGGATGAGTTTCTAGCCAAAGGTATCACTAAATTTCCTAACCGGTTTCGGTTCCAATAACCTATATGCGGGTCCAATACTTAACCTGAACCTAACTCACAGTAAATACAAATGGATAACTAAATTTGACATAAAATTGTCCTTACCTTGAAGCAGCTGCTTATTCTTGGCTGACTTGAGGTCCCTCTGGATGGTTGGTCCCGCCTCCGTCTTGTGCTGCTTCTTGGCTTGTTCTTTATCTTGACCTTCTCCATTCTTGGGTATGCCTTTGTTCTTCTTCTGTCTACCTTGTTCTTTCTCTTGACGTTCTCCATTCTTGGATATTTCTTTGTTCTTCTTCTGTCTACCTCGTTCTTTATCTTGGCGTAGACCATTCTTGGATATTTCTTTGTTCTTCTGTCTACCTTGTTCTTTATCTTGACGTAGACCATTTTTGGATATTTCTTTGTTCTTCTTCTGTCTACCTTGTTCTTTCTCTTGACGTAGACCATTCTTGGATATTTCTTTGTTCTTCTTCTGTCTACCTTGTTCTTTCTCTTGACGTAGACCATTCTTGGATATTTCTTTGTTCTTCTTCTGTCTACCTTGTTCTTTCTCTTGACGTAGACCATTCTTGGATATTTCTTTGTTCTTCCGTTTCTCTTGTTCTTTACGATGCGTATTCTTATGTACTTTTACCTTCCCGTCTAATCTGCGAAGTCCATTCTTGTCTGTTATTGTGTTCCGTGTTATTGTGTTCTCTTGTTCTCGACGACGTTCATTTTCGAACACTCCTCGGTGATCTGTCGCTTGTTCGCACATTTTTGTTCTTATTGGCTGTTCATTGTTATTGGCTTTGGTTCTATCCTTGTGTTTGTGTTCTGTGGTTTCCTTGTTCTTCGGAATGTTCCTTTGTTCTTTATTTGTGAGAGTTGTGTTGCTCGCTTTCTTGAGCATTGACTTGTTTTTCTTGTTTTGATTCAAGCGATGATTGTCATTCTTTGTTTCTTGTTTGTCTTTAGCAATTCTTATCTTTACTATTTTCTTCTGAATTTCTTTATTATTTGTTTCTTGACCGTGTTCATTGCTTACTTCTTTGGGTTCTTTTTCTTTTGTTTGATCTTTGTGTTCTATATTCTGTTCTTGAGTTTTATGTTCTTTCTTCTGTGGTGGACCGTTGTGTTCTTGGTTGTGGGGTGAGGCTGTGTGGTGTTCACTCCTTCGCTTGCCACTCTGGTCTGTGTCTTGGTCTTGTTCTCTTGTTCTCTTGTTCTGTGTTCTGTGTCTCGTCTCTTCTTTATTCTGTTTCTCTTTCTGTCTTGCTCGCTTCCCAGGCTTTCTCGCTCCTTTATGTCTGTTGTTTCTCCCTCGTTCTCTATTTTGTTTACGCTGTCTCGTCTTCTCTTTCGCCCGCTGTTTATTCGATTTGTTTGTTTCTTTCCTTCTATCAGGATTCTTTTTGAAGGTTTCCTTGTGTGCAAGTCCGCGGTGTTTTGATCGCTGGTTGCCGTTCGCTCTCAAGGGTGTGTTAGCGTCGGGATGAAGGGTTGTGCGTTGGTTATGGGGGTCGTTGAGTGCGTGGCTCTCCACTCTTCCGGATCCTTCACTCATCTGGCCTGTGTGTCTGGCCCTCTGGAGTGCTTCCTTGCCTGTCGGTAAAACGTCCCTTGAGTGCCACTTCCCAGGAAGTCTTTGCAACATTCATACATCATAAGTCATTAATCTAAGAATTAACCAAATCCAAATTAGTTACAAAGTAGATGGTAAATTCCTTGGTGTTCTCATTGATAACAAGCTGAATTTCCAAGGGTCACATTCAAAATATAGCTAAAAATGTTTCTAAAACTGTTGGCATTCTTTCTAGATTCAGATATTATGTACCTCGCCCTGCCCTGGTGACTCTCTATTACTCCCTCATCTATCCATATCTCAACTATGGTATTTGTGCTTGGGGTTCTACTACCCAAAATCATTTACGTCCTCTAATTACTCAACACAAAGCTGCTATTAGGACAATATCCAACTCTGGCCCCAGACATCACTCGGTACCCCTATTCAAATCTCTGAATATGTTAGATACTAAGTCACTGCATATTCTCTCATGTGTATTATACATATATAAAACGCTGAACTGTAATGCCAATCCTGTCCTCAAAAGCTTCATAGAAGGTTGTAACAGAACCCATGAGCACCACACCAGAAACAAATACAGTTTTGATATTCCTAGAGTACGACTTAATCAAACTAGAAATGCTCTTCAAATCAAGGGACCCAGAATGTGGAATGACCTTCCCAACCATGTTAAATTGTCAACCAATGTCTGTTTTTTTTTTAAATGACGCTGTTTGTCGACCGAATTGTATTTGTGCTGCTTTTTCAGCCATGTTCCCCCCTTTTTATCTTTTTTTTATTTTTTGTTCTCAACTCATTTTATTCTTTATGCTCAATTAGTATTAAGCTTTAGTCATTTAAGTTTTTCATGCCCGAAACGCTTTGCGTAATAGTGGCTTTAGGCATTGTATGTACTAGCCCTAACTATAAATCCATCACTCTTTGTAAAATCTCTTGTATGTATGTACCTTACCTAAATAAACATTTGATTTGATTTTATTTGATTTGAATTTGAGAGGCGCCGGGTTGTCTGAACTTAGTAATTAAGAACTCACACCTCTAGAGTGTTAATGACCACAAGTTGTCCAGGGGTCAGGTCGTGTGAAGTGACCTTGCTTCTGTTAAGCCGACGGTTGGTGGAGTCATTCCATCAAACAAGCCGCTGGTTAAGGTATGGTTTGTAGAGAGCCTTAGGCTATCTTACATGTGGGTGGAGTTTAGCTCCCAGATTCGCAATAAATATCCAGGGAACTGTACATTCGAGAGCATAGCAGCATCAGCAGAGAACAGAACAGAAGCTGGACGATTGAACAGCAGCCAGTCGAGGCTGTCAGACTGGGTGGGGACTCTGCCTGGCTGTCAGCCCCCTCCACCCCTCTCTATCCAGATTAGACTCAGTCCTTGGTGAGTTGAACGTGACGGTGACTTATTTTGTGTTTCCCAAACTTGAGGTGTTGTGTGGTTATCAGGGGCAGGCAGGCGTAGTGTCCTCAAGGTCTTGTGTAATGGCTCATATTGTATAGTAATCCTGACATAGTGAACATTAAGTTAAATTGCTTGAATTATGATACTTATAATGTTAAATATACTTGATTAACTGACTTTTTAATCTGACTTTGTGTTCCCTAGATCTTGTTTTTTTTGTGATATATTGCAAACTAGAGTGAGTAGCACTCCTGAGTTTACTGAAGAGTATAAGTACAGGCTTACAGCAGATAATATATGATAAACGTTAACATTTGTTAACAGCTTAAAGTACACACAAGTTCCATTTCTTGTCGTGTATGTACTGAGCTAGAATGGATGGTGGCAGCCCTTTCTACTTCTACTTTTCTTCTTCTACCTAACTACCCTTCTACCTCTACCATTACCTCTACCTCTACCTCTACCATTACCACCTTACCCCTCTATTGTCAACCCATGTATGTTTTTTTTTTTTTTTTTTTCAAATCAACGCTGTTTTAATGTAATTTTCTGTAATAATTTGTAATTGTATTTGTGCTGTTTTTTCAACAATGTTCCCCCCTCTTTTACCTCTATTTTTATTTGTACTCAACGCATTTTTTTCTTTTTACCCATTAGTTTTAAGCTTTAGTCAGTAGTGTTTTTTCCTGCCCGAAACGATTGCGTAATAGTGGCTTTAGGCATTGTATGTACTAGCTCTTATCTATAAAGCCAACAAACTTTGTAAAATCTCTTTATGTATGTACCTTTGCCTAAATAAAAATTATTATTATTATTATTATTATTATTATTATTACTTCCTACTCTCTCTCTCCCTCCTCTCCCTCCGCCTCTCGTCAAACTTTCCCATTCAAAGAGACTCCACTTCTTTCTCTTCCCACCTCCTTTCCACCTCTCTCTCTCCAACCCGTCCTCTTAAAAATAACGTCACTTTTCGCTCGTATGCGCACTATGGCCAAATTTGGACGTAATTTGAAATGAAATCGACTCACAAAAGTGACGTACTGTTCCGGAGTCTCACCCCAAACCCTCACTCATTACTACATTATTCATCTCTTTCCTTTCCCCAATTTCATTTCACCCCCGATACAACAAGCCTGACGAGTCTGGCGGTAATCCCATGTGTCAGAGTGGACAGAGATACCAGTAGGGTTCCTGAAGGTAATCCTGACATTTGGAGTAGACAGACATTTAGAATTAAGGCCGTAGGAGTAACAGAACTTTGTTCAGTAACAGGGTCGTGACCTTGGCACCTTGTGTAAATATTTTCTTTTCTTTAATTTACTCATTCAAGAATATGTTTATTCAAATCAAATCAAATGTTTATTTAGGTACGGTACATACATACAAGAGATTTTACAAAGAGTGATGGATTTATAGATAGGGCTAGTACATACAATGCCTAATTTAACAATTTATTATTTGTGATGTGTGTATATGCATGTATTAACACGTGTACTGAACTGGGTGAAAATAGCTTGAGCTACCTCATCCCTTTGTGTGTATTTTACCTCAATACACTTATTTCAATTTCACTCATTCAAGATTAGTGTTTGGGACATTTAAGGTTGGAGACTATTGGGCATCAGTGGCGGAGAGCATCGCATGTTGGTGCAAGTGTCAGTCTTCCACAGGAAGTGATGCTTGATAATTCCTGATGTGGGACTGAATGTGGGCTTCGCGAGTGTCTTAATTGGCGGAAATCTGAAATTTTTTCGGGAATAATAGATATTGTTCTCGTTGTGGGGTTGAGTTTGGTCTTGTGCTAACAGTAATAAAGGGTAGAATTTTGAGTAGAATAGATGTTAATCACACATACAGAAAATCCATACAGAAGATTAATTTCAGCTAATGGTGAAGATAAGAGTCTCATTAACGCTCGCATAATTCAGGGAAACAGAGCATAAATAATCCTATGTAAGAACGAATTACTGGAATAATTTTTGTCATAAAATTTATTAAGAATATGATAGTGTTCAATTTGGTAGTTTGAATTGTTCTATGCCTATATGTGCACCTATGCCTATATTGTGCACATATAGGCATAGGTGAACAAAGTAGAAATGTGCTTAAACTTGTAAGGTAAAATGTGAGAGTATTTAGTCCAAGACGTCAACGGATTTGAGTTATTACATAGTTAACATTGTAGACACAACTGTTGTAACGGTGTGGAGTAACTTATCTTGGACAGCTTGTACAGGACTTGAGAATGGTCCAGGACGGACCGAAACGTCGTCGTCCCTTCACTTTCAAGTGTGTGGTCTGGTCAACAGCTTCTACATCTCATTAGCGTTACCGAGAATTGTGGGATAAAGGTACTGTTGCAGTGGGGGGGGGGGTATTCCAGTTAATCGGGAGACATGTGGGATCAGCTCAATTTCAGTGTCGTTACGCATTAATTGGATTAAAGATAAAGCGGTCAACGGCGTGGATTAGCGACTCTGAGGCCTGGATTAGGCACTCTGAGGCGTGGATTAGCCAATCTGAGGCGTGGATTAGCCACTCTGAGGCGTGGATTAGCCAATCTGAGGCCTGTTATCACCCTACTATTTGGGAATAAATAACCGTTGCCAGTTAGACCCGAGGGCGGGAATTATTTGTGTTTATTCCCTCCCACTTCCGGGGAGACGGGGAACATGGCGTCCAGGAGTTTTCCTTGTGTGGGATACTGCGTGTTGCTCCGTGAGTCACCAGACGGGTGGTAAGGGACAAGGAAAGGTAAGGGACCGACCACCAGTTAATACATGGGGACGAGGGTGTCTCCCCCCGGGGATGGGGGGGGGGAGTCAAGGCTGCCACACATGGGGAGTGGGGGAGGGCAAGTGAGGGAGGAACATAGAAGCTACCTCATCTTTTGTTTACCTCGCCCACACTCCACATGAGGATGAAGGCATGCACTCTGCCCTACCTTGCCACCTACCTCAGTCACCACCTCCCCTACATCTCTATACTTCCTGCCCGTCCCTACCACACACAAAGTTTCAGCCCTGTGCCAGGTAAGTCCATCACGGGCTCACCATAGCCCGTGCTACTTGGAACTTTTAGTTCCCAGTAGCTGAATCTTGAACAACAACAACTACCACACACTCCCCCAGTCCAGTATGTCTTATACAACAGTTCTCACATTACACAAATCACAATAGTGTGATGCATCAAATGAACAGATCCACAAGGGCCGTGATGAGGGTTCCAGGGAATTCCCGGTTGCAATTCTTTTGACCATGTGGACTAGTCGACTAAGGCAGTATCTGGGATCATTCCGGACGTAAGTTCGAACCCTCAACACGGCCCTTGTGGATTTGTTCAGTTCTTACATTTTGTACAGCCACTAGAACCCATATCGTTTCACGCAAGACCTTAATCCCATGTTCCCAGGAATACGACCCGCCAAATCGTTAAATAATCAAGAACCCATTTTACTGTTGAGGCTACAGAGGCTACAGTTAAGGATCTGTGCCCTGTCAATCCTCCCCGGCCAGGATACGAACTCATGACAAAGCGCTCGCGGAACGCCAGGCGAGTGTCTTACCACTACACCACGGGGACTTTTTTTTGGGGAGGAGGGGGGCAGGGATATTCCTGTGCGAGTCCTACCACAGGGACTCTTTATTAGTTAGATTAAGAACCTGCACGAAACGCTATGCGTGTTAGTGGCTTTACAAGACTGTAAGAACAATGTTATGTTCTCTCTCAACCCAATGTATCGTCTTGTATATAAATAAATAAATAAATAAATAAATAAATAAATAAATAAATAAATAAAGCATCAGCCTCTGATCTGAAGTTAGGTTTGGGGCTGTGTCCGCCGGTCTTTTTCTTTAGTCGTTATAACGAGGTAGTTTACCGTCATCGTGTGTGTGTGTGTATTTACTATTTGTATCTGCAGAGTCCAGCTATTAGTTCTTGGACCCCGCCTCTCTAACCTGTCTAACTTTCCTCTGTTATATCTACAACACATACTTCTCTCTAACACACACACACACTCACACACACACTCACACACACACTCACACACACACACACACACACACACACACACACACACACACACACACACACACACACACACACACACACACACACACACACACACACACACGGTTGAGAGGCGGGACCAAAGAGCCAGAGCTCAACCCCCGCAAGCACAATTAGGTGAGTACACACTCACACACAGTATGTGTATGGAGTATGCGGCCCCAGCATGGAGCCCGTACCTTGTCAAGCACAAGACGAAGCTGGAAAAAGTCCAAAGGTATGCCACTAGACTAGTCCCAGAACTAAGAGGCATGAGTTACGAGGAAAGGCTGCGGGAAATGCACCTTACGACACTGGAAGACAGAAGAGTAAGGGGAGACATGATCACAACCTACAAAATCCTCAGAAGAATCGACCGGGTAAACAAGGACAAACTATTCAACACTGGTGGGACGCGAACAAGGGGACACAGGTGGAGACTGAGTGCCCACATGAGCCACAGGGACGTTAGAAGGAACTTTTTCAGTGTCAGAGTAGTTAACGGATGGAATGCATTAGGCAGTGATGTGGTGGAGGCTGACTCCATACACAGTTTATAATGTAGATATGATAGAGCCCAATAGGCTCAGGAACCTGTACACCAGTTGATTGACAGTTGAGAGGCGGGACCAAAGAGCCAAAGCTCAACCCTCGCAAGCACAAATAGGTGAGTACACACACACACACCAAGGAAGCAGCCCGTAGCAGCTGTCTAACTCCCAGATACTGATTTAATGCTAGGTGGACAGGTGTATCAGGGTGAAAGAAACTGCTCATTTGTTTCTCCCTCGGCCGGAAATCAAACTCGGGCCCTTAAGACTACGACCCCCGGACGCTGTTCACTCAGCCACGAGGCCCCATGTGTGAACTCACCTAGTTGTGCTTGCGGGGGTTGAGCTCTGGCTCTTTGGTCCCGCCTCTCAACTGTCAATCAACTGGTGTACAGGTTCCTGAGCCTACTGGGCTCTATCATATCTACACTTGAAACTGTGTATGGAGTCAGCCTCCACCACATTACTTCCTAATGCATTCTACCTCTTAACTACTCTGACACTGAAAAAGTTCTTTCTAATATCTCTGTGGCTCATTTGGGTACTCAGTTTCCATCTATGTCCCCTAGTGTACGTGCCCCTTGTGTTAAATAAACTGTGTTTATCTACCCTGTCAACTCCTCTGGGAATCTTTTATGTGGTAATCATGTCTCCACTAACGCTTCTGTCTTCCAGCGACGTGAGGTTTAATTCCTGTAGTCTCTCCTCATAGCTCATGCCCCTCAGTTCGGTTACTAGTTTGGTGGCAAACCTCTGAATCTTCTCCAATTTAGTCATGTTTGGCGAGATATGGACTCCATGCTGGAGCTGCATACTCCAGGATTGGTCTGACAAATGTGGTATATCCTTATGCATGATTCCTTACATAAGTTTCTAAAGGCCATTCTTATGTTGGCCAACTTGACATATGCCGCTGATGTTTTCCTCTTGATATGGGCTTCAGGGGACAGGTCTGGCGTGATATCAACCCCCAGGTCTTTCTCTGTCTCTTACTCTTGAAGATTTTAATTTTCCAAATGGTACCTTGTATCTGGCCTCCTGCTCCCTACACCTATCTTCATCACATTACATTTGCTCAGATTAAATTCTAACGACCATTTGTTGGATCATTCCTTCAGTTTGTCCAGGTCTTCTTGAATCTTCATGCTGTTCTCCTCTGTCTTAATTCTTCTCATAATTTCGGTATCATTAACAAACATTGAGAGGAATGAGTCTATACCCTCCGGGAGATCGTTTACGTATGTCAGAAACAGGATAGTTAGTAACAGTTGATTGATTGACAGTTGACAGACTGACATCTGCACGGAAGACCACCACTACACCATTTGCAAGGCCAAAATTCAACGTTGTCTAGTCTGCAATAGCAACCACATGGCCACCTCCCATCGACAGGACGACATACGGAAACTTGAGGACTTGAGGCGCCCTAGCTGCCTCCTCCACTCCTGCCCCTTGCCCATTATATTCTTGATTGTCCCTTGATTAATGTATATAGAAACACTGAGATAAGGACTGTTCCTGAACAAATAGCCTGGATGTGTCACAACGGAAAGGTTGATGATATTCTTGAGAGATATAAGAATTTTGCACCAAGATTGTAATATTTTGTTGAATTATCTGCAGGTGTCTTGCAAATTGTCTATACAGTATACCTAGGTCATAAAAGTATTTATGTGTACGTCTGATACCATACTACTTGTGAAGGAGGAAATGTATATGTTTACCTCTCAGAATGTTTGGTAATATGTTTATTGTTTGAGATGTGTGTCTATGTATATATTAACACGTTGTACTGAATGGGGTGAGAATAGCTTGAGCTACCTCATCCCTTTGTGTGTATTTTACCTCAATAAACTTATTTCAATTTCAATTTCAATTTCCTCCACTACTAACGCCGCTCGCCGAGCACCGTCGCCATTCAACATCCAAGCCGGCATTTTCCAGGGGCTACCAGGAGGAGGAAGAGCTACTGCACAGCATCATAGACAATGGCGGGCCAGCCCCCAGCCCACCAACCACTCACTGAACCAGCCGTCACCATCACCACCCCATTACAGCCAACCACCGACCCAACATTCGCCACAGCAATACCGGCTCCAACAGCCACAGTGGAGGAAGCAGCCCCGGAACCGACGACTTCACCTCCGACGACACCTGCTGCAGCCCCGCCCACCATCCCTACAGCTGCACAGTCTGCCGCCCTGCCTCTCTTAGAACTAACTACTACCATCGCGCCACAGACCTTGTACACGCCCACTGAACCGTCTACTCTAGCTACAGGACCTGCCACGACTCAACCTCCTAGAACCACCGCCTCTGCCTTTGACTCAAGCGATTCGTCAGACGAAGATGTGCCTTACCTAAATAAACATTTATTATTTATTTATTGATTTATGTCTCAGCTGGGATCCCCTCCTAAACGGAAGGGCATCTGCAGTCCTGAATATTTCCTTCTGGACACCACGCCCACGACCTCGAACGACAACACAGCAATGTCAACAAGAAGCAAGACTACCGCGAAGCCCAAGAAGACCAACGACTCGAGCCAGACAGAAAATGCCAGAAGGAAGAAGTAAGAAGAGCTCTGAAGTCAGAAGATCGACAAACGAAGACCCAAGGTTGAAGTAGCACCAACAACAACCACCAACTGCCAGCTGCTAGTAACCGAGCCCCCGTGCGCCCAGGGATGCAAATGAACAAAGTGAGCGCCGTGCAGTATCACTGCTAAGTCAAACCCGCGGTGGTTGGCCCACCGAGCTGTGCCACGCTCTCCGACTTGTACCATTTTCCCTGCCCAAGTTGTCTGCACCTTCGCCCCAGCCTTCCATCCCCTGCTTACCCGTCCTAAGGTCTTGGATTCGGATTCGGATTGTTCCATTGTGAGTATACTGTTCCTTGCCTGGCTGGGAAGAGGAGTATACTTACTGATGCAGCAGGTGGCGCCGTCGGGACAGTCATTGTTGTCGGGGAGAGGGGCGGGGCAGACATCCTGGCTCCTCACACACACTCCCCCACCTGCGACACAGCCCTCACCTGTCTGGCCACCCTGTGGGAGGGGAGGCAGTCAGCAGAGCCTCTATACACACACACACACACACACACACACACACACACACACACACACACACACACACACACACACACACACACACACACACACACACACACGCACACACCCTGAACAAAAGGGCGTGGAGGAACTTCCGGAATAACAGAACACCAGAAAGCAGAGAGAGATACCAGAGAACCAGGAATGAGTATGTCAGGGTGAGAAGAGAAGCAGAGAAAAGTTATGAAAATGATATAGCAAACAAAGCCAAGACCGAACCAAAGCTACTCCACAGTCACATCACAAGGAAAACAACAGTGAAAGAACAGGTAGTGAAACTTAGAACAGGCGAGGACAGGTATACAGAGAATGACAAAGAGGTGTGTGATGAACTCAACAAGAGGTTCCAAGAGGTCTTCACAACAGAACAAGGTGAGGTCACTGTGCTAGGAGAAAGGGAAGAAAACCAGGCGGCCTTGGAAGAGTTTGAAATTACGAGAGAGGAGGTCAAGAGACACCTGCTGGACCTGGATGTTAGAAAGGCTGTTGGTCCAGACGGGATCTCGCCATGGGTACTGAAAGAGTGTGCAAAGGCACTTTGCTTGCCACTCTCCATAGTGTATAGTAGGTCACTGGAGATGGGAGACCTACCAGAAATATGGAAGACGGCGAATGTGGTCCCAATATACAAAAAGGGCGACAGGCAAGAGGCACTGAACTACAGGCCAGTGTCCTTAACTTGTATACCATGCAAGGTGATGGAGAAGATCGTGAGAAAAAACCTGGTAGCACATCTGGAGAGAAGGGACTTCGTGACAAATCGACAACATGGGTTCAGGGAGGGTAAATCTTGCCTGACTGGCTTAATAGAATTCTATGACCAGGTAACACAGATTAAGCAAGAAAGAGAGGGCTGGGCGGACTGCATTTTCTTGGATTGTCGGAAAGCCTTTGACACACTACCGCATAAGAGGCTGGTACATAAGCTGGAGAGACAGGCAGGTGTAGCTGGTAAGGTGCTCCAGTGGATAAGGGAGTACCTAAGCAATAGAAAGCAGAGAGTTACGGTGAGGGGTGAGACCTCCGATTGGCGTGAAGTCACCAGTGGAGTCCCACAGGGCTCTGTACTCGGTCCTATCTTGTTTCTGATATATGTAAATGATCTCCCGGAGGGTATAGATTCATTTCTCTCAATGTTTGCGGACGATGCCAAAATTATGAGAAGGATTAAGACAGAAGAGGACTGTTTGAGGCTTCAAGAAGACCTAGACAAACTGCAGGAATGGTCGAACAAGTGGTTGTTAGGGTTTAACCCAACCAAATGTAATATAATGAAGATAGGTGCAGGGAGCAGGAGGCCAAATACAAGGTATTATCTGGGAGAGGAAATTCTTCAGGAGTCAGAGAAAGAAAAAGACTTGGGAGTTGATATCACGCCAGACCTGTCTCCTGCAGCACATATCAAGAGGATAACATCAGCGGCATATGCCAGGCTGGCCAACATACGAACGGCATTCAGAAATTTGTGTAAAGAATCATTCAGAACTTTGTATACCACATATGTCAGGCCAATCCTGGAGTATGCAGCCCCAACATGGAATCCATATCTAGTCAAGGATAAGACTAAACTGGAAAAGGTTCAAAGATTTGCCACCAGACTAGTACCCGAGCTGAGAGGTATGAGCTACGAGGAGAGACTACGGGAATTAAACCTCACTTCGCTGGAAGACAGAAGAGTTAGGGGGGACATGATCACCACATTCAAGATTCTGAAGGGAATTGATAGGGTAGATAAAGACAGGCTATTTAACACAAGGGGCACACGCACAAAGGGACACAGGTGGAAACTGAGCGCCCAAATGAGCCACAGAGATATTAGAAAGAACTTTTTTAGTGTCAGAGTGGTTGACAAATGGAATGCATTAGGAAGTGATGTGGTGGAGGCTGACTCCATACACAGTTTCAAGTGTAGATATGATAGAGCCCAATAGGCTCAGGAATCTGTACACCTGTTGATTGACGGTTGAGGGGCGGGATCAAAGAGCCAGAGCTCAACCCCCGCAAGCACAACTAGGTAAGTACAACTAGGTGAGTACACACACACACACACACACACACACACACACACACACACACACACACACACACACACACACACACACACACACACACACACACACACACACCGGTAATGTTCATTGTCTACATGAACGGTCTACCAGTTGGTATACAGAATCATATGAACATGTTTGCTGATGATGCTAAGATAATAGGAAGGATAAGAAACTTAGATGATTGTCATGCCCTTCAAGAAGACCTGGACAAAATAAGTATATGGAGCACCACTTGGAAGATGTAATTTAATGTGAATAAATGCCATGTTTTGGAATGTGGAATAAGAAAACATAGACCAAACGCAAATTCTCAAATTATGTGAGAAAAATGTAAAGAATTCTGATAAAAAAAAAGAGATCTAGAGGTAGTTATAGAAAACAATTACCTGAAGACCACATAAAGAACGTTGTGCGAGGAGCCTATGCTACACTTTCCAGTTTCAGAATTGATTTTAAATACATGGATGGCGATATACTAAAGAAATTGTTCACAACTTTTGTTAGGCCAAAGCTAGAATATGCAGCGGTTGTGTGGTGCCCATATCTTAAGAAGCACATCAACAAACTGGAAAAGGTGCAAAGACATGCTACTAAGTGGCTCCCAGAACTGAAGGACAAGAGCTACGAGGAGAGGTTAGAGGCATTAAATATACCAAAACTAGTAGACAGAAGAAAGCGAGGTGATATGATCACTACATACAAAATAGTAACGGGAATCGATAAAATTGATAGGGAAGAATTCCTGAGACCCGGAAGTTCAAGAATAAGAGGTCATAGATTTAAACTAACTAAATAAAGCTGCCGAAGAAATATAAGAAAATTCACTTTTGCAAACAAAGTGGTAGACGGTTGGAACAAGTTAGGTGAGGTGGTGGTGGAGGCCAAAACTGTCAGTAGTTTCAAAGTGTTATATGACAAAGATTACTGGGAAGACGGGACACCCCGAGCGTAGCTCTCATCCTGTAACTACACTTAGGTAATTACACACACACACATACAATGAGTTCCTCACAAAATTATAAAGAAATGTGTAAGGAGCTCAATGCCAGTTTCCAAGGTGTGTTGACGACTGAGCCGACAGTTCCCAGTACTGGGGAGGTGTAGACTGTAGCGAGTAAACCTATACCCGCTCCATTATCTCATCATCTTAATGGCATAACTAATTACACAAGCTATAATCCTATCCCTATTTACAGGTAACGGTTTTTCCACCCTCCTATCTTACTGTGAGCTGTAGTAACCGTATATAAGCCAGCGATTTGAGAATAGCAAGCCAGTACAATCTCCAGTCAAGAATGTAGTACTCGGCGTAGGCAGTTCTAATCGACCCCAAGACGCTACAGCTTCGACACAGAGCAGACAGCAGACTACGACCTCATCCAGCTACAACGCTCTCCCACATAGAGCTCCGCGACTCCGGCCACACTCAGCTCTCTGCTCTGCTCCAGGCTTCGTCTCAACGTCTACGACACTGCTGTATCCAGGACTATTAAATAAATATGAAACTCACTAAACACTGCGTATGTATCTAATCAACCCAACAACGTAACATAAACGTACGTTACAGGACCTTAGACGGAGACTGACCAATACTGAGATAACGACCGGGGGGGGGGGGGGGGGATAATGAGACAACTAACATCAATAGATGAAAATCAAACTATATACGATAATATTTCAACGTTGATGTTACAAGAGGCTTCACAGTTCCTCAGTATACTTCTAGCTCTGGGGCCAGGTTCACGAAGCAGTTAAGCAAGCACTTACGAACCTGTACATCTCTTCTCAATCTTTAGCGGCTTTGTTTACAATAATTAAACAGTTAATGAGCTCTGAAGCACCAGGAGGCTGTTTATAACAATAACAACATTTGATTGGGAAGTGTTCAAGCTTGTAAACTGTTTAATAAATAATAAATAAATTAACAAAGCCGTCAATGATTGAGTAAAGATGAACACGTTTGTAATTAAGTACTTGCGTAACGGCTTCGTGAATCTGGCTCCTGGTCTATAATGAGTCAACTGAGAAGGGAGTTTTATCCAGCTGTAGGGAAGATGGTGAATATCATGCCAGTATATAAGAAAGAAGATATGGAAGAAGCAGTAAACTACAGACCAGACAACTGACAAACATCTCCTGCAAGGTACTCGAAAGAATAATAAGGATAAGACTAGTAAACACCTGGGGCTAGATTCACGAAGAAATTGCGCAAGCACTTACGAACCTGAACATCTTTTCTCCATCTTTGGCGGCTTTGTTTACAATTATTAGCCAGTTAATGAGCTCCGAAGCACCAGGAGGCTGTTTATAACAATAACAACAGTTGATTGGCAAGTTTTCATGCTTGTAAACTGTTTAATAAATGTAACCAAAATCTTCAAAGATTGAGGAAAGATGTACACGTTCGTAAGTACTTGCGTAACTGCTTCGTGAATCTGGCCCCTGGAGAGGATCAGATATGTAAACAAACACCAACATGGCTTCAGGGAAGGAAAGTCATACCTAACGAACTTACTGAAGTTCTATGACAAAGTCACAAAAACATGACAACACAGAAGGCGGTTGGGCAGATGGTGTATTTAAGAGTGACTAGAAGAACACAGACGTGAGCAGGAGAGTACCTAACAGATAGAAGTCAAAGTAATGGGGGAGAAGTTGGAGTGAAGTAGAGTAACAAGCAGAATACCTCAGGCATCGTTACTGAGAATGATTCTCTCTCATGTTTATGTAATGAGAAAGAAGGAACTACTATCACGGAGTACAACCCGTCCTCGACTCAAGTCCATTCCATCCAGCGGTCGACCCCACAGATGCATTCATAAATTTTTACATGATGTTCATTCAAAACGGGAATTTTCTCAAGTATAAATTAATATTATAATATATTAGCACATTGTGTATATATAGGCATAGGTTAGGTTGTTTAGGTTCTGTTGGCGATTATTTGTAGTACGTGGGTGAAGCATTTACAGCGTTGTGGTTCGAACAAAATTCGTCAGTGAAGCACTTGTTCCGGAAGTGTTCGAACGAAATCAGTTGTAAGTCGTGTGTAAACCGTTTATCATTCATAAACACCTGGGGGGTTGGCGGGTGGATGGAATCACTTTTGGGTCTTTGTTTGGAGGACGGGCTGGGGCGGAGGCAGTACTATCGACTCTTAAGTCTCACCGAGCGGTGGAAGTAATCCCCGATCAAACCACAGCACATTCAGCACCGCTCCTGTGCCAGGTAAGTCCACTACGGGCTCACCACAGCCCGTGCTACTTGCCCCGCTCCTGTGCCAGGTAAGTTACGAGCTCACCATAGCCCGTGCTACTTGGAACTTGTTCCGAGTAGCTGAATCTATAACAACAACAACAACCCGATCAAACTAAGACTTGCCTGATGCCCAGCGCGGCCAGGGCAGACGGTGTGAAGGGTGAAGATCCAGCCCACGACCAGCCAGCCGGTGGTCTTCATGGCGCCTGTTTCAAAGGTGTTGTCACCTACCAGCGCTGAGCACTGCTGCCGACAGTGTCTGCAGGTGCACTGCCACACGGGAGCCACAGCTGCACCTCCACACACTACTCGTATATCTGTACTGTGATATAATTTGTATCTCCATCATTGTCAGCACACTGCGTAGCCTCTGTTATTGTTGGGTGAATGTGTATCAGGGTCGTCTGGGACAGGTGTGTGGCTCGCCTATAATGGTTTCAAGCTTAACAAGCCACAATGCAGACACTGTTCCAACCGCGCTACCTGGGTGTCCAACGGGTGGTGTACTGACACAAGTCATCAACGGGTGGTGTTCTGACTCAACAGTCATCAACGGGTGGTGTTCTGACAACAGTCATCAACGGGTGGTGTTCTGACACAAGTCATCAACGGGTGGTGTTCTGACACAAGTCATCAACGGGTGGTGTTCTGACACAAGTCATCAACGGGTGGTGTTCTGACACAAGTCATCAACGGGTGGTGTTCTGACACAAGTCATCAACGGGTGATGTTCTGACACAAGTCATCAACGGGTGGTGTCCTGACACAACAGTCATCAACGGGTGGTGTTCTGTTGACTGATGTGTCAGAACCTCACCCGTTGATGACTGATATTCCACTATATTCAACGTATATTCTTCGGGAAAATAATGCAAACGATTATTTATAATCAATTTATTACCAGAAATTTCCACAAATAATGATTCATTTCTTAAAGCATCACTGTCTCAAATGAAGGAGGTACAGACTTGATAATATTACACCATATTAACGAAACCAAACGTAATGAAACTTAACCTAACGTAAACTTAACCTAATGGAACCTTTACCTAACCATAGATTGGGCGTAGATAATAACACAAATTACATAGTGGTTTTGAAGTCATTATCTCCAGGGTACCTCCTATCTGAGGTTAGATCGATTAGCACACGAAGACAGCGCTAGGCTACAAGAATAAAGATGGTTTAGAGAGAAGAGGACAAGAACAGGCTACAAGAATAAAGATGGTTTAGAGAGATGGATACAAGAACAGGCTACAGAATAAAGATGGTTTAGAGAGAGGGAGACAAGAACAGGCTACAAGAATAAAGATGGTTTAGAGAGAAGAGGACAAGAACAGGCTACAAGAATAAAGATGGTTTAGAGAGAAGAGGACAAGAACAGGCTACAGAATAAAGATGGTTGACGGGCAGGATTAAGCTACGAAATAAAGAAGACTGAAACAGGATTAGATTACAGAGTTATGATGATGAGAGCCACAGTTAATAGTGTTCAAATCCTGGAAAGTCTTTCTGTCTACTGGGACTGCAGTAGCAGGGGGCCCGGACGCACACACAGCCAGGCAGCACCAGCGGACCTGAAGGAAAAAGACTCATTAGATCTTTGCCAAGATGTTTGTTGCTGTTTTGTACTTCACACATGTGTACGTTGTACAGCGGGATACATATACGATCATGCGTGTGTACATTCTAGAGCGGGAGACACATACGAACATGCGTGTATTAAGAATACATATACGCTTATATATGTTTTGAGACTGTCACAAACTATTAGTGGGGTTTCTTGAGAATACGAGTGACTGAAGAGAATGATTGAGAATGTAATACCGGGGACCGACACGAATATTAACATCACAGTTAGTTACCCCCATCATGTATAGAGAAATGTCAAATAATGTCATATACATATATACATGTGTGTATATCACGAAAATAAACACGTGATTAAAAATGTGACAGTGTCAGACCACGGAGGAAAATTGAAACAGGAATTTTCGACTCCTTCTGAAGATGTATTAATATACGAAAGTACTTAAGGAAATTCCTGTTTCAATTTTCCTCCGTGGTCTGACACTGTCACATATTTACATATAAAGAAAGAAGAAACACATAGATACATACATAAAATAGTGACCGAGAAATGGACTCAAGTGGAGGCCGGATGTACACAGTCTCAAGTTATCTTTGTTAATAAAACAATCTTCTTGTTATTCATTCTCTTCACCGTGATAACTAAAATATTGGTGTCGTGTCCGCGGAGGCGTGCGAGTCTTATAAATATAGTCGAGGTCAGTGATGCAGATCTCATCAATAACCTTCGTAAAATGCTTTTATGCGACATAAACCTCTCAAAACTCTAAAGGATTTGGCATTAACATAAAATATGCTCGTAGCTTTTTGTTGCCTTTATACACTCTGTTGTGGATTATTATGTCTTGTTAACTTTTCTCCTAAACAATTACAAAGCCTAGATGTAGTACAAAATGATTCAAAGTTTTTAATACCATGTTTTGTGCCAAAAGTTTGAAAAAAGATGGTCCCCCCAGCATCATTAAAATCATATTGAATTGAGATCCATTCTAAACAACTAAGTTCTATCAATCTTGCATAAAAAAAACTCCACAGAGTGTGGCTCACTGGTATTAAATAATCTTTAGAACTGAATGTTTCTCTTAAGGAAGACAAAATGGAGACAACTAATCTTCCGGGTTAAAGAATACAATATATAGATCAACACACGTCTGATAATGAAGATACCATTATCGGCTCCTCTTGCATGATGATAGATGGAATTACTGGCGTCGATTTCACTTTCCCTCCGATATACAAGATTTTGTTGAAGTTCTTGATGTACTATATTGCTCTCAGACTGCTTATTAACAATCTAAGGTTATACTCAATTTCTCCCTTAAAGACAGAGTCTTTGGCTAACTCATTAGCTCTATCATGCATTCAAAGGCCAACATGAGAGGGGAGTCCACATGAAATGTACTCTGTTTCCATCATTAACAATTTTGCTGTATAGCTAGACACAAATACAAGAAATTTATTATCAGATGTGTGGGTTGGGTGTCAGTTCTTCAGCAACGCTACTCATCGTCCGCACAATGTGGTGACTTATAACTAACCTTCCTGGTTAAGGAAGACATGATCTGTTATAGCTCACCGCCAGGAAGTGGTCTTCCGGGAAAGGGAGGCCTCCAGGGGTTTATGGAGAGCGGCAGCGCCTCCGTCAGCAGCACCAGGGAGGACAACCTGAGAAGCGTGACACACATTATTATCTTCAAGACATCTCCAGCAGTTACCTCCCAGCAGATGTAAATGAACCTATTGGGGGGGGGGGTAGATATAGCCTAAGCTACTCTATCCCTTTGAGATGTATTTCTTTCTTGTCTCAATAAACATACTTGAACTTGAATAAACCCATAATCACAGATTAAGGACCTTCCCGAAACGAACTGATAATTTTAAGTAGGTAATTTCTAGCAAATTTTAAAAAAATGTTTACAGGTATAGTGTAAGAAAACTTGACAAAGATTAGTAGGTACATTGAAGTCAAATTTGAGGGTTATCAACAGGTACATTGTAGCATAATTTGAGGATTATTTCAAGGTATAATGCAGTAAAATATGCGTTCAATATAACAACCATGATATAAGTTGATAGCAATGATTACAAAGGTAAAGTTGAATAGTTTAGGTACATACATCGGGGGATTAAGTAGCACAAGATACAGTGCTAATTTTAAGCATCAGGTAGGAAATTATGAGGATGAAATCAGGTACTTTTTTGTTTTATTTTTGAATAAGGCAAAAGCTGGACAGCTTTCCAATTCGTTAAGGAGTGAGTTCCATAGACGGCACACTGGACTTGTGATCCTGTGGTCCTGGGTTCGATCCCAGGCGCCGGCGAGAAACAATGGGCAGAGTTTCTTTCACTCTATGCCCCTGTTACCTAGCAGTAAAATAGGTACCTGGGTGTTAGTCAGCTGTCACGGGCTGCTTCCTGGGGGTGGAGGCCTGGTCGAGGACCGGGCCGCGGGGACACTAAAAAAAGCCCCGAAATCGTCTCAAGATAACCAGAAAGAAACTATTTGCAAACTTTCACAAAAAATTTATGCCATCATTCTTGAACATTTTGAGCTATTTCTAGTTTATAGCATTATTTTATCTGTATTTAAGTGTAGAAAATTCGTAACGAAAGTCCACTTTCTCCAGGGGCAGATAAATGGAATTAAAAGTCCAAATTAACATGAAGCTTTACATGATCAGGATGCACATTTCTTCCGAATATTCCAAGAGTGAAGTTTTCAAACTTGTGTGATAGGTACACTGATCTGCTTCATCTTTTTGAAGTCAAGTCATCCTTTCAAAATCATTTAGCATTGGTTATCTTGAGATGATTTCGGGGCTTTAGTGTCCCCGCGGCCCGGTCCTCGACCAGGCCTCCACCCCCAGGAAGCAGCCCGTGACAGCTGACTAACACCCAGGTACCTATTTACTGCTAGGTAACAGGGGCATTCAGGGAGAAAGAAACTTTGCCCATTTTTTTCTGCCTCGTGCGGGAATCGAAACCGCGCCAAAGAATTACGAATCCTGCGCGCTATCCACCAGGCTACGAGGCTCCTGTGGGTGGTCTGTGGAATGTGAAATATAACTTATTGGCAGGATCAGAGTTTACTTTTTTTTTTTTTTTTTTTTTTTTTTTTTTTTGAGATATATACAAGAGTTCTTACATTCTTGTAACATAACATGTTAACTTCTTGTAACATCTGAAAATAGCCTTGCAACATATTTATCATAAGAGTAAGAAGAAATTGGTAAGGAGTTGTTCAAGAATCCCAGTGATCTAACAGCCGCTCTACACTATTGTTCCTCACCAACCATCGTGTTCCTGACAAAGGTATCAACTGTGAGGGATCTTTCCCATCATTTATAAGTCTGTAAATCTCTAGAATAGATAACTTTCTCTCCTGAATGAAGATCTGTGGAACCAGCTGTAGTTTTCTCTTATTATGAAGTCGACGCTAATAATCTTCGCATCTGACGAAGATAATTCGTCGGATGCGTGAGAATAGACCAAATGCAAGGCATGACGTGCAATTGATAAGAAACAAATCACAATTTAAGGAACATCCTTCTTCATCACAGTGTAACGTGAGAGATGAGGTGCACACAGAGTTGAAGAAACGTTTTTTTTCACTCAATGTTTTTCACTCACAATATCTGTTGACTCATCTATAAGTGACTTATTGGTGGTCCATCACTACATATTGGTACTTTCCACCAAATAGTTCAATACTATCATTTCATGGGGGAGGACTTGCTTGTATAGACATTACCCGGGATGAAGCATTCAAGTTCAGGTACGTTTATTGAGACAATAAAATACATCTCAAAAGGGTAGATGATTGATCGATGAAGATTAAGCTACCCAAAAGGTGGCACGGGCATGAATAGCCCGTAAGTGGTGGCCCTTTTGAGCTATTACCAGTATCAATAGATACTAGAAATCTGTGGAGGTGATACTGCACCCTGCATGATGGGAGATGTCTCCCGTTGGCCAAATGCGAAATGGGGTAGAGTAGCTTAGGCTATTTCTACCATCCTTGAAGCATTAATGGCAACCAAAGTTGGGAAGTCTATCGCCCCTGGGGAGGATTACCTTACCCTGCGGTATACTTTTTCTTTCCAAGGTTCCAAGGATTAACGTCCCCAAGGCCCGGTCTCTGACCAGACCTTTCGTGGTTTGGTCAGGCAGGAGGTTGGACGCAGCTGCGATTTACACACATTACATTATAAATGCATAAATAACAAATAATTTACTATCTTACCATTAATAGCCCAAATTGGCCTAACTAATTTTTAAATTAGCCCAAAATGGGGCAAGTAGCGAGATTAGCGCAGAGCTGTCAAAAGTTTTTTTTTTTTTTTTTTTAATATATACAAGAGTTGTTACATTCTTGTACAGCCACTAGTACGCGTAGCGTTTCGGGCAGGTCCCTGGAATACGATCCCCGCCGCGAAGAATCGTTTTTTCATCCAAGTACACATTTTACTGTTGCGTTAAACAGAGGCTACAGTTAAGGAATTGCGCCCAGTAAATCCTCCCCGGCCAGGATACGAACCCATGACATATCGCTCACGGAACGCCAGGCGAATGTCTTACCACTACACCACGGAGACTATTAGCGCAGAGCTGTCAAAATTAGCCCAACTCGCTACTTATAGCCCAATCTGGAAACATTGGACGGGACACCACGAGCGTAACTCTCATCCTATACCAACACCTAGATCACTACTTAATTGCAAACACAATATTCCGCAGAGACTCACATGAGGAAGGTGAAGAGAATGCGTCGGTCCATGTTGAGAGTTGTTGACGGTCTGACGGCGGTCTGGGAGGCCGGCCGCCACCTCGCCTCACCTATACGCAGTTGCCACTCACTTGTATACACATTTTCACCAGCTATGTCTGTCTGTCATTCAGTAATCAACGAACTCTAACAATCCGTCATTCAATGCAAGTGTGTGTACGCTCGGGATACAAGCGTACACAATTATTGATTATATAGCCTACAGAATGTGAACATTGTAAATGCCCGCTTTTCTGTATTAATATGCGCATATAGCCCTCGGGAGGCTTGCTTTACTTTAGTTCATTAATTATATGCACCCCATGCCCATCTTGTGGGTGGTAGTGGACCCCATACCCATCCTGTGGGTGGTAGTGGACCCCATACCCATCCTGTGGGTGGTAGTGGACCCTATACCCATCCTGTGGGTGGTAGTGGACCCCATACCCATCCTGTGGGTGGTAGTGGACCCCCATACCCATCCTGTGGGTGGTAGTGGACCCTATATCCATCCTGTGGGTGGTAGTGGACCCCATGCCCATCCTGTGGGTGGTAGTAGACCCCCATACCCATCCTGTGGGTGGTAGTGGACCCCCATACCCATCCTGTGGGTGGTAGTGAACCCCATACCCATCCTGTGGGTGGTGGTGGACCCCATACCCATCCTGTGGGTGGTAGTGGACCCCATACCCATCCTGTGGGTGGTAGTGGACCCTATACCCATCGTGTGGGTGGTAGTGGACCCCATACCCATCCTGTGGGTGGTAGTGGACCCTTTACCCATACTGTGGGTGGTAGTGGACCCCATACCCATCCTGTGGGTGGTAGTGGACCCCCATACCCATCCTGTGGATGGTAGTGGACTCCATATCCATCCTGTGGGTGGTAGTGGACCCCATACCCATCCTGTGGGTGGTAATGGACCCCATACCCATCGTGTGGGTGGTAGTGGACCCCATACCCATCGTGTGGGTGGTAGTGGACCCCATACCCATCCTGTGGGTGGTAGTGGACTCCATACCCATCCTGTGGGTGGCAGTGGATCCCCATACCTATCCTGTGGGCGGTAGTGGACCCCATACCCATCCTGTGGGCGGTAGTGGACCCCATACCCATCCTGTGGGTGGTAGTGGACCCCCATACCTATCCTGTGGGTGGTAGTGGACCCCATACCCATCCTGTGGGTGGTAGTGGACCCCATACCCATCATGCGGGTGGTAGTGGACCCCATACCCATCATGTGGGTGGTAGTGGACCCCATACCCATCATGTGGGATGGAAGTTGACCCCATCCTGTGGGCGCTTGTGTAAAGATTACAGTCACCCACATTTACTCAATAGATACAGTGGGTGAGTACAGGACCGTGCCCAATTACACGCTACAGTAAAATCATACAATCACACGCTTGGCACATCTTGCGATCAAGCTCAATTCTAAACCAGACTAAAATAAAACGTTAAAATGCCATACCAAGTGACGCCAACAGAAAAAAACGCGATAATTAATGGAGTTAAAATCTTGAAGGACGTCACGTGCAGGAATTGCCACCGTCAATGGCGAGTTTCCCAGCTGGGCTTTCCCCTGTGTCGGCCACTGGAAACCTGTTTAAGGAGGCTTGACCCTGAGGTCAAAGGTTGGCCCTCCCCAGGAGGTAATACACAGCAATAACACACCAGCCTTTTTATGCAGACAAGTATAGACCTAGAACTAAACCTCTTATCCACTATCTATGACAATCGTCACTTTAATGACCAAAATTGCAGATATTTTACAGCACATGATGTAAACAATGTATTAACACATAATCACAATATCTCTGTGATCAACTTGAACGTTAGATCCCTAGGTAAACACTTCGATGATGTTAGTGCCTTGATTGAAACTATATTGACAACAAATTATCTTTTATTATACTTACTGAAACGTGGTTATCTTGAGTTATCTTGAGATGATTTCGGGGCTTTAGTGTCCCCACGGCCCGGTCCTCGACCAGGCCTCCACCCCCAGGAAGCGGCCCGTGACAGCTGACTAACACCCAGGTACCTATTTTACTGCTAGGTAACAGGGTGTTACGACCCTGGGTTCCTCAGTGGAAACCAGAGGTCAAAACTGAGCTAATAAATGCCTTTAGTATTGGAAACGCATCACGATGTGTCTTTGTTCGTATCTTCCCTGCCAAACGTAGGACGAATCTTGTTGCTCACAAGCATTCAGACTCTTGAGCTTGTTGTGGATTAAGTATAACATTGTTATAAGATTAGCTATCCTGAGAACGAGTGAAGTAACAATATGATGCATAGGGGAAGATTTTTAATGTGTTTAGCTGCACGATCAATTAGGCTCCTCCCGCCACCACACTAGGGGGGAGCCCTGAGCTGGTCAGATTGGGGACTTGTTTATTTTATAATGGTAAATAATAAATTAATATATAATAAATTAATAAATAACAAATAAATTATTATTATTATATAATAAATAATAATAATAATAACAAATAGTATAATGATAAGCAATTATTTTTAATGAATCAAATAGCTAATTAGGATGAATGATAAATAATTATTGACTAGTGCATAACAATAAAGTATTAAGGAATAATTATAATGAATAATCCTTAATGATAAAGTAGAAATCAATTACAATTAATAACTACATCTATAGGTAGTAAATGAAAGTTGCATTAATTTAATTACACTAATTACAATTCATGGGAATATTTCTTAGCTATCTGCAGGCTTATCACTTTGGGGGTTCCGGCGGAGCACCCCCAATCCCGCGAGGGCCAGCGGCGCGGAACCCCCAACCCCGAAGGGCGAACGCGGCGGCTGGCCGCTGTAACTAGGAATGTGTGTCGACCTCATGGGTGCAGTAGTCTGCCCTCGGGCTCCATCCCTTTTCCTTGTTCATCAATGGTGTACCTTGTGCGCCTTCCGTAGTCGGTTCTGGAAGTATTAAGGCAGTAAGGGTGGGCAGAAACGGGCATGCAGTATGAACGTGACGGGCAAGGAACCTACCCCTTAAGGTTACTGCTGGAATTAGTTTGTAAGAGGAGGGGGACATTTCCGGAAGCGAACTGGGCAAGTGTCATTAATGGATAAGGCCAGTGTGATACCCTGCGGAAAACTCTGAAAAGGAACACTGGCACAGGGGATTGGAGTGACTAGAGGGGAAAGGAAGAGAAAAAGATCTTCCAGGAAACTAGTCTGTAGCGAAGTAAGGTAACTACCAAACCGAGCAGAACTTTAGCGGGAAAAACCCAGACAAGTAAAAAAGGTTGGGGGGTGGGGGACCAGTTACCGTATCTGGGTCAAGGGCAGAAGTTAATCCAGGGGGAGGGATCTAGCAAGTAATAATTAATTTCAAAATAATCCAATAGAAAGGAGTGTAATTGGACGAAATAACCAGAGGAAAAAATGGGGGGAGGGGACCCAACCCGAATGCACTGCAACTATAGCGTACCCTAGCTGAAATTAACTTAATGGCGCAGAGACAAAGCAATAGATTAATACAAATCCTAATTGAAAGTCCCTTAATATAACAAATTAAACGTGAAACTTAAGCAAAGTGTAAATTGCGGGAAAATTTTGCCGTGTTAAATACGAATCATAATTGCGAGTCCAATAATAAAAATTTTTAGGCATGAGGCGTAAGCAATGCTATAAATTGCGGAAGTAATACAACTCATAACTGAAAGTCTAGCAATCATAAGATATATTTTAAAAATGTTCACAAATAATATAAATTATAAATCACCAAAACGGCGGACCGCACGACGCCAGAAGCTTAAGTTAGAGATAACTGAGACGGCGAGTAGCAACTCGCTCAGCCTAACTGGCCTTACCTAACAACTTAAACAAAGTCGAGTGAACAAGCATAAATTTCCACCGGGAAGTAAAACCTGCAGCTGGTGTTGGGAGGGCATCAATTGAAGAATTAAATTGTGATAGGCTAAATGTAAACATTTAGGCCGTAAATGATAAACCACATAACGTAACCAGGAGAAACAACAAATATGCCGCAAGGGCTACCCGTAATAACAGTAATAATTTACAGAGGAAACTAAACATAAATGCAGGGCCAGAAACTTAAAGCAGGAGACAAGGGCCCGTAACACCGCGACTAGCACATCCTAACTGACTTTACTTAGTAACTTAAGGCAAAGCAAAAGTTAAACAAACATACTGTAAACACAGTAAAAGTAAACATACAACAAGACAAAGCATCCTGAGCGGAAATAAAGTGAGTAGCGTTGCTTAACTTCGCTGAACGGACGAGAAGCGGTGTTCTCAACGTGGTATGGCCGTTGGCAGCTAGTGGTAAATGCAAAGCCAGGGAAACTGAAGCAAGAGGCATGAGGCCTGTGACACGGCAACTAGCACAACCTAGCTGGCTTAGTTAATAACTCAAATACAATAAGCACGGGTTTTATAAGTTAAAGAATTATGCACGTGGGTAGTACCTGGACCTTAAACCCACATTAACGTAGCGTGTATAACACAAACACCAATAGTCAAAATTGTGCAAAATAATGGATTAACTTAACGACCGTTGCCGAATGTTGAACTGCAAAATCCTGCCATCAGCGGCTGGAGCATCGGAGCTGGGCACCTGCAGCTGGACATCGACAGCTGGAGCATCAACATCTGATAAAGGGAGGAAAATAGCGGCAACTGGCCACCAGGGAAGACCTTAGTGGTAAGTAGAAGGCCAGCTGCAAGACAATTTAGGCTAAAGACTGGAATATAACTGTCATAGAAAATAACGGGAACAATTCATGAAGCTGGGAAAGCGAGAATTACAAAAACTGAAAAGAGTGATAAATTGATGGGCGCAACGTCGGGTGGAACGCTTCAGCTGGAGCTTCATGACTGAAGCATCGGCTGCCGGGAAGCCTAACATGGAACTGGGGCGTTAGCAGCTGTAATATCGTCTGCTGAAACTAGCTGAGTCTGTGAGGGCGCCCGCTGCAACAGCTTCGGCCGAGCCACCAGCTGGCCCATCCTCTGCAGGACAACACCGGCTGGGACGACGTCGTTGGAAAAAAGCCTAACAATGTAATAAATTATATTAATATGAATAATCGTAAATAAATGATGTAAATAATAAAATTATAAACCAATTATAACTATAATTAATTATAACTAATTATAAATTGCAAAACAAAGTATGCTCAAAATAAAGCTGGACTATAACTCGTTAGTGAAACAGGATTAACACTTTGAACCGAGGTAAATACAACCAAATACAATAACGAAAAGGAGTGAAAATAGGCACAACGTCAGCTGGAACGCTTCAGCTGGAACTTCGTGACCAGCGGCCTAGGAGGCCGCTGTGACTCCCGGGATACACCGGGCAGACAACACGTCTGGGTAAACCAGCGGCCTAGGAGGCTGCAGTGACATCCGGGATACACCGGGCAGACAACACGTCTGGATAAACCAGCGGCCTAGGAGGCCGCTGTGACATCCGGGCTACACCGGGCAGACAACACGTCTGGATAAACCAGCGGCCTAGGAGGCCGCTGTGACATCCGGGCTACACCGGGCAGACAACACGTCTGGGTAAACCTGCGGCCTGTGAGGCCGCAGTGACATCCGGGCTACACCGGATGTCTTATAGCAATATAAGATTTATATTGGATGTCAATTTATAGCAATGCTATAAATTTCCTAAATTTGCCGCGTAATGAAACTAATCAAGCTGAAAGTCGAAATAAAGGAATGTATTAAAATTGAACAGAATTAAATAATAAATGACCGCAATAATTAGAATTAAATCCTTCACTCTTTGTAAAATCTCTTGTATGTATGTACCTTACTTAAATAAACATTTCATTTGATTTGAAGTCGCTCAAGCGGCAGACCGCACGGCCAGGCGTTGGGCTGGACGCTGAAAACTTGTGATGGGGAAGGGGCCGCATAACCGGGCACTCCAGACAGACCAACATGTGGTACACGCAACCGAGGAAAACCACGGGAGTACTGTGCTACAGCGTTCGAACGAAACGTGGTGGAATTGACGTACCGGGCTACACCGGCCAGACGAAAACGTCTGGGTACGAACGTGCCGGCTATACCAGCCAGACAAAACGTCTGGGAACAAATGTACCGGGCTACACCGGACAGACGACAACGTCTGGGTACAACCGAGCCGGCTAAACCGGCCAGGCGAAAACATCTGGGTACGAACGTGCTGGGCTAAACTGGCCAGACGAGACGTCTGGAGACACACATACCTGCAGGTATGTTACCATACCTACTATACAAACATACCTGCATACCTGATGAACGCAAAACACGCCTGAGCGCGCCCTGGCTCACCAAGACATCCCCAAACAGAACAGGGGACCATAGAACAGAACGGACCATAGAACGGTGGATAGCCTGGGCCAAAACAGCAGGGGACGGGGAGACACGCGGCTAAGCCCAACCTGACGTCGAGACAGCCCCTAGGCAAAGAAGCCTCAGGGCCTGCCGACCGGGACACCGCCGCCAGGCGTGGGCGTCTCCAGCCCGTGGG
Source organism: Procambarus clarkii (assembly GCF_040958095.1). Lineage (NCBI taxonomy): Eukaryota > Metazoa > Arthropoda > Malacostraca > Decapoda > Cambaridae > Procambarus > Procambarus clarkii. Next base: position 24,610,915 of record NC_091202.1, on the reverse strand, counting down.
CGTGAGGCAGGCCCCCCACAAGCGGGCACGCCCGGGTACGACATGAATGCAGACAGACCCCCGCCCCGGGGAAGGCCACGCCGCTAATCCGCGTGGCTTAGCACCCAAGAGGGACAGGAAGGAAGCGAGACACAACCCAGGGCAAGCGCTCCTCTGAGCGCCATGGCACGAGGGCGACACCGACCGGGCATGGGCCCCAAAGGCCGGGCCCAAGGAGCATACGACCACTGCAACCTGACCACGTGGCGCTCCCGCCAAGGGCCTACCTTGAGGTGCCTTCGGGGCTTAGCGTCCCCGCGGCCCGGTCGTGGACCAAGCCTCCTGGTAGCCGGACTAATCAACCAGGCTATTGGACGCGGCTGCTCGCAGCCTGACGTATGAGTCACAGCCTGGTTGATCAGGTATCCTTTGGAGGCCGCCAGGCCGCTCACAGAGAGCCCGTCATGCACGCACGTCCGGGCACGGCACGCACCATGGCCCTTGGCATAGGACCACAGCAACCTGTCCATGTGGGGGCGCCTCTAAGGGCGACGCCGGGCCGCTCGCAGGGGGCCCGGCCAGGCACGCACGTCCGAGCGGGGCCCCTAGGCGCACGCCTAGGGAACACAGCTGACCAGTGCCCATAGTGCACGCCCGGGAGATAACACTACCAGGGCGGTTCACTCGGGACACGGCGTAAACACATGCCGACCCGGGGCATTGCGGCAGCAGCAAAAAGCAGCCGCTGCAGCACCTGGCACAGACTGAAAGGCGCGCCTGCATACCTCAAGTCAGGCGAACGTGCAGAAGGCACTAGGGAACTAAGGCGGCCCACACGGACCGCAGGGGGAAGGCGCCAACACACGCCAGACACTGGACAGTCCTGACTAAACTTTAACGGAAAATTTTTACATTACCTTAGAGTACGATGAGTAGGGCAGGAGGCCCCTGCCCTATCGACAGACTGATGAATGCAGGACTGAGTACTGGTCCACGTGTCATTGAGGCGCAGCGCGGCGCAGTTTCGAGTACTGCGACGGTCGGGTGGAGTGAGAGAGAGCCCCTCTCTGCCCCAGAATTTATATGGCCCCAGACTTCCCACACATCTGCGCGGGGCGCACTGCGCAACTGTTTCTTTGTCCCCCTCTTCAGAAACATCTCCGATTTGTATTTCAAATCAGAGGCCATTTAGCTGCACGATCAATTAGGCTCCTCCCGCCACCACACTAACATTAACACCACCCACCGAGGCAGGGGGGCCTCGTAGCCTGGTGGATAGCGCGAATTCTGTGGCGCGGGTTCGATTCCCGCACGAGGCAGAAACAAATGGGCAAAGTTTCTTTCAGCCTAAGTGCCCCTGTTACCTATAGCAGTAAATAGGTACCTGGGAGTTAGTCAGTTGTCACGGGCTGCTTCCTGGGGTGTGTGTGTGTGGGAAAAAAAAAAGTAATAGTTAGTAAACAGTTGATTGACAGTTGAGAGGCGGGCCGAAAGAGCAAAGCTCAACCCCCGCAAAAACACAACTAGTAAACACAACTAGTAAACACACTAGGGGGGAGCCCTGAGCTGGTCGCTGGGAGCTTTCTGCTCTGCTGGCTGGCTGTGGTGAAAGGAACCTCGATCCTCTCCCTCCTCTCGTTTCTTTATTTCCGTGTCGCTGATACCCAGCTAAGTATACGGTGTAACGTTCTCATTGTCTGGCATAGGCGTGTTCTAATGTGTAGAGTATTATACTTTGTATGAATTAGATGTTCCTAGTGTTTGTATTACTAGTTATCCTAAAAGGGGTCCCAGTGGAAGCACGTGGTCTCCCTACCCTAAGTTATGTGGACCAACGTTCTCATTGTCTGGCATAGGCGTGTTCTAATGTGTAGAGTATTATACTTTGTATGAATTAGATGTTCCTAGTGTTTGTATTACTAGTTATCCTAAAAGGGGTCCCAGTGGAAGCACGTGGTCTCCCTACCCTAAGCTGACTCAAGCTTCTAGCTCTTCACTAGTAGTACTTTACCTTAGAGTACGATGAGTAGGGCAGGAGGCCCCTGCCCTATCGACAGACTGATGAATGCAGGACTGAGTACTGGTCCACGTGTCATTGAGGCGCAGCGCGGCGCAGTTTCGAGTACTGCGACGGTCGGGTGGAGTGAGAGAGAGCCCCTCTCTGCCCCAGAATTTATATGGCCCCAGACTTGTTCTGAGTGTAAACTTTGTATCCTGCTTATGTGGACCAAGGCTTTTAACGTAATATAGTGTGGTAGAGTAATTATTATTATTGTTATTGGTGTGAATGTATATGGGGGGTTGTTAAGGGGTTAATAAATAAGTAAGTTAGTTAAAGGAGTATCCATTCATCCTGTGTAGGAGATCTATGATCAACCTCTAGGCTGACAATTGCAGTAATAAGCCACTAAGTTTACTTTTGTATAGTTTTAATTGGGGGCCTTACTGATCTCCACTGCCAGAGATACATCTTTATTCTAACTACTGCCCCTACTTCCATTTAAGGGGGCATATATCAGTATAAATTAAAAGTTGTTCAATTTGCTTATACATTTTTTTATGAAATGGTTATAGAAAGGGCTGCAACTGGTCCAAGTTTCATCATCACACCCTAAACAGAAAAGGAGAAAAAAAATACACAACGTATTATGCAACGAATGTTCAACATTCTCAAATAATCTCAGGGAACACATGTGTCAACTAAAATGTCTACTATGTGCTGTAGAAGCACAAGCTCTTGTAATAATTGTAATATGTATGTGCAATATATTTATATGTAATTTTTTTTTTTCTTTTTTTTTTTTGGCCAATTTTTTTTCTCGTTTGTTATCAAGAGATTTGCATGAAACTTGCACACCTAGCTCAATGGATGCCTATCTGCAAGGGTGCCAATTATGAACGAAATCTGTTGAAGTCAAGCTCAGCTACAGGTGGCCGAACTTGGATCTTTATTTTACTCTGGAAAGTAATTTACACCTTCAAAGTACTTCAGAGCTTTCATTTATTAATCAATTTACATGCAAATTACACTTTATATGTAGCGTTTGTGCTTCTACAAACCTATTGAGACATTTTAGTCCAAAGTCCATTTGTTGATTTTATAAAAATTTATAAACATCATATATTGCATATTTTTGGAAGGGTAACTTTGAATAATTATATTATTGCACTAAACACTTTTTTGATAAAACTGATCACTACAATCCTTTATTATGTGCTACATTTAATATCTGAGTGTTATAGAAATGATTTTAGTTGACACATGTGTTCCCTGAAACTATTTGAAAATGTTGAAAATTCGTTGCATAAGACGTTGTGTATTTTTTTTCTCCTTTTCTGTTTAGGGTGTGATGCTGAAACTTGGACCAGTTGCAACCCTTTCTATAACCATTTCATAAATAAATTTATAAACAAATTGAACAATTTTTACGAAACCCGTAATAATTAAGCCCCCTTAATATTAGATCCCCCATAGCAGCACCACCAATTTTATAACACAGGGGCATAGGGTGAAAGAAACTCAGCCCATTGTTTCTCGCCGGCGCCCGGGATCGAACCCGGAACCACAGGATCACAAGTCCAGTGTGCTGTCCGCTCGGCCGACCGGCTGGTTGAAAGAGGATACTACTCAATTCTTTAATATGCCTAACTACTCGGCAATTCACAACTGTCATCAATTTCAGAGAGGTGGTGGTACTGCTCTTTACTACCACCAAGAACTAACATGCTTAAAAGTAATTAGAACTAGAGACTGCGCTGTGGGGAGTATATCTTCGCCAGTTTCAGAGTCAAGGGTGCCGAGTCTGTCCTGTCTGTGGGTGCAGTCTATAGAATTCCTAACACTGATGTGTCCGAATTCAACTCTAACCTTAGAAATCTAATACTAGATAACAGACTGAACAAAAACCATCTAATTATCGCAGGGGACTTTAATACTGTAACGGTTCTATTGTTACGTAAAGTATGGTGACAATAAACACAGACACTAAGATACTATATATATATTTGGTCGAATATACAGAAGTACACAGGTGATACTTTGGTATGAGTTGAGCGCACTGAGCGTCGGTACAGTATCTCGCAAGTGTCTGCTCTAGACCACACTTGAAAGTAGACTAGTTAATGTTTTATGATGATGATGATGATGAAGATTAAGCCACCCAAAAGGTGGCACGGGCATGAATAGCCCGTAAGTGGTGGCCCTTTTGAGCCATTACCAGTATCAAGAGCTGATACTGGAGATCTGTGGAGGTGCGAATGCACCCTGCATGGCGGGAGATGTCTCCCTTGTGAATGTGTTATGAAGATGAAGCCACCCGAAAGGTGGCACTGGCATGAATAGCTCGTAAGTGGTGGCCCTTTTGAGCCATCACCAGTATCAATAGATGATACTGGAGATCTGTGGAGGTGCGACTGCACCCTGCGTGACGGAAGATGTCCTCCGTGATTTAAACAGATTGAATTGATTGATAAAGATGAAGCCACCTAAAAGGTGGCACGGGCATGAATAGCTCGTAAGTGGTGGCCCTTTTGAGCCATTACCAGTATCAAGAGCTGATACTGGAGATCTGTGGAGGCGCGACTGCACCCTGCGTGACGGGAGATGTCTCCCGGACCAAGTGGAGCCTCGGTGTTAGGGTGTTAATGTTTTGCTATTCTGCTGCTTATATATGCTCGGGCAACACCTCACCGTGTTGCCCGGGCAACGCCTCACCTCATTCATCTCCAAAGGTTGTCAGGAATATTAACAATGCATTTGGAGCGAGTATATTATTGGGATAATCTACTCGCTACAATACTGACCTCTGCGAGCCTGAACACCCTACTGCTGTTAGCTTCCTCAACTGTATGAATTCCTGCAACCTCATACCCTTAATCACTAGACCTACTAGAATCACTGATAGTACTGCCACGACTCTAGATCACATCTGGACCAACATAACCTCTCCGCTTACTTCGAAACGCTTGCCCGAAACGCTTTGCGTAATAGTGGCTTTAGGTATTGCATGTACTAGCTCTATCTGTTAATCCAACAAACTTTGTAAAATCTCTTGTATGTATGTACCTTACCTAAATAAACATTTATTATTTATTTATTTATTTACTTCAGATATAATCACCGATAGCACTACAGACCATTACCCCACATTTCTCTTAACTAACATTAACAAACCACCTCTACAGACAAGGGAGTTAAGCTTTAGGCTGCACAATGAAACTGCTATAGACAATTTTAAAACTGCTGCTGCTAATGTCAACTGAGAGTCTGAGTTAGGTAACATAAGGGACATCAACCTAGCAGTGCAATCTTTTCTTCAAAAAACTCTCAGCCTTTATAACACCCACTGTCCTATGCCAACGAAACAAGTCACAACCAAAAGGCTAAACAATCCTTGGCTTATAAAGGGAATACTTAAATCCATTAATAAAAAACATGACCTTGAGAAGAAGTATAAATTAGGAACCGTCTCCAAAGAATTACTCGTTATTGCTATCTAAAATAATTAGACGAGCCAATACTAAATACTACGATGATAAATTTACCCAAGCAAAGAGCAACATTAAAATAACTTGGAGCACAATTTCACAAATATTGGGATCAAAGAAGATTTTAAATAACAAACCAACACTCCTGTCCAATAACGATGGTCAGCTTTCAGCCTCTGATTCTGCTATTGAGTTCAATAGGGTCTTCTCTTCCATTAGGTCATCCCTTGCAAATGACATTCCATCTTCCAGTACTGATGTTAAGGACTATCTTACAGGTAACTATCCACAGTCTCTGTACCTAAAGCCTACAAATTCCACTGATGTTAATGAGATAATTCTTTCCCTTAAAACCAAGTCTGGTGCCCTTGAGGAAATACCAACTTTAATTTACAAAAAAGCCTCCAGATCTTTAGCCCCTGCTATTGCATTGCTCTTCAACAAGTCACTTGAACTCCAAACCTTTCCAGATATTCTAAAAAAAAGCGAGAGTAACCCCTGTCCACAAATGTGGTGATCTCACAGATGTTAACAACTACAGACCTATATCAATCCTGCCTAACTTGTCAAAAATATTTGAAAATCTAATCTACAAGTAGCTTTACTCTTATCTAGCCAAACACAATATACTTAGCTCTTGTCAATATGGCTTTAGACCAAAAAAAAGCACTAACGATGCACTTATTAGTATGATTAACTTGATTCATGCGACTCTTGATAAAAATTAGTTCCCTGTTGGGTTATTTGTGGACCTGCGTAAGGCTTTTGACACTGTCAATCACCAAAACCTTTTTCTTAAATTACATCATTATGGAGTCAGAGGACACTCCCTGCAATACCTCAAATCTTACCTTACTGACAGGCTCCAGTATGTTTCTGTGAATAATTTAATTTCTCCCACCCTACCCATCAACATTGGTGTTCCTCAGGGCAGCATACTTGGCCCTCTCCTCTTTCTCATCTACATTAATGACCTTCCAAATGCCTCCCAACACCTCAAATCAATTCTATTTGCTGACGACACAACCTTCATTTACTCCAGTCCTGACTCCTTGCTTTAAATGCCACAGTAAATACTGAGCTAAATAAAGTCCATCTTTGGCTAACGGCCAACAAACTCACCCTTAGCACTGACAAAACTTTCTATATTCTGTTTGGCAATAAATCCTCTGATCAAATAAATCTCAGGATAAACAATACCCAAATTTGTAACAAAATAGATGGCATTTCCTTGGCGTTCTCATTGACCACAAGCTGAATTTCCAGGGACACATTCTAAATATATCAAAAAAGTTTGAAAAACTGTTGGCATTCTTTCTAAGATCAGATATGTACCTCGCCTGCCCTGGGAACGCTCTATTACTCCCTCATCTATCCATATCTCAACTATGGTATTTGTGCTTGGGGTTCTACTACCCAAAATCATTTACGTCCTCTAATTACTCAACACAAAGCTGCTATTAGGACAATATCCAACTCTGGCCCCAGACATCACTCAGTACCCCTACTCAAATCTCTGAATATGTTAGACATTAAGTCACTGCATATTCTCTCATGTGTATTATACATATATAAAACGCTAAACTGTAATGCCAATCCTGACCTCAAAAGCTTCATTGAAGGTTGTAACAGAACCCATGAGCACCGCACCAGAAATAAATACAGTTTTGATATTCCAAGAGTACGACTTAATCAAACTAGAAATGCTCTACAAATCAAGGGACCCAGAATGTGGAATGACCTTCCCAACCATGTTAAAGACTGTACCTCTCTCAACCAGTTTAAGATAAAAACGAAGCACTACCTAATAAATTCCCTGTAACCTACGTACCTTAGCTTACCCCTCTATTGTCAACCCATGTCTGTTTTTTTTTTTAAACAATGCTGTTTGTCGACCTAATTGTATTTGTGCTGCTTTTTCAGCCATGTTCCCTCCTTTTTTATTTTTATTTTTAATTGTTCTCAACACATTTTATACTTTAATCTCAATTAGTATTAAGTTTTAGTCTTTAATGTTTTTCCTGCCCGAAACACTTTGCGTAATAGTGGCTTTAGGCATTGTATGTACTAGCTCTATCTATAAATCCATCAATTTTTCTAAAACCTCTTGTATGTATGTACCTTACCCGAATAAACATTTATTTATTATTTATTTATTTATAAGAGAGGGGTGCGGCAGGGGGAGCGGCAGCTGGTGTTGTTGTGGTAGCCACGGTAGTACGGTACACACGTGTGGACGCGTCACCAGCCTCACCAGCTCTCAGCTTCACCAGCTCCCGTGCCCCACACCTGCCACACACCTGCCCCAAGACGCCTCTGGTGCCACACCAGGACACCAAACCTGCCGTGGTGGAAGGTAGACACACACACCTGCACCTGGTGTAAGTCTCCAGCGCCTCTCACCGCTTCTGCCTCACCTCTCGCACAGGAATATAGCTTTGGGAATTCTTTTTTAAACAGTATAGACAGCCGTGACGGGTGACAGCCGTGACAGGTGACGGCCGTGACAGGTGACAGCCGTGACAGGTGACAGGGTATGACAGACACAGGCCAAAGTTGGCAGTTTCCAAGTCATGTAATAATTCTCAATCATTTTCTAATTCAAATTTCTTTCCCTAAACTTATCTCAATTATTTATTTATTATTTAAATTATATATTATATACTATATGTAAATAATTAAGCTTATTAATTAAGCTCCTTTAAATTTTCCAAATTATGCTTGTCAAATTCTAAATTCAAATTCAAATTTTTTATTCAGGAAAAGTACATACATAGATGAGTTACAAACATGATGTTGGATTTATAGATGGAAGTAATACATACAATACCTAAAGCCACTAGTACGCATAGCGTTTCGGGCATGTATATATTTGTGTTATATTTCTTATCTTAATTTTATATTATGCGGGAAACGGTGTGTATTAGCGGTGCCTGTTTAAGGCACGGTGCTTGTGTTACTTGAAACCTCCAGACCATACATGTTTGAAACCATTTATGCATATAATATGTATGTAGTATTCCTTTAAATAAACATTATTATTATTATTATTATTATTATTATTATTATTATTATTATTATTATTATTATTATTATTATTATTATTATTACAACCTACCCTAGGATAGAATGGTGTGAGGTCATTCTGTACACGGGCATTTTGACGAAACGCATTTTCAAATTGTTAAAATACAATGTATTGTTAGACTAGGTTAGCTTAGTCTGGGTTATGTAAGGTTGCATTAAGTTAGGTAAAGTTAGATCAGGTAAGTTTTAAAATCTGCTGGCAGACCATTGTGGGTACAAAGTTACCTGTGTCCCACAGGACTAGGTGTATAACTCACTAGTGTCGGGGCCCCCCCCTTGATACATTTCAGAGTCTGTGCTGCAATACCAGTGAAGAACCTTTGTCACGATGGAAGCAGGAGGAGCAGTGTGACTCTGAGTACCACATATTGTGTTAGTGTGTTGAAAGGTGAGTTTTACCTCAAGAGGATGAAAGGTATCGGTGAAATTTTTTGAGTTCAGGTTCTCGATTCTGAATTTTTTTTTATTTACAAGTCTTTCTCTCACTGTAGATACCCCCCTTTGCATTTTATAAAATGTGCCTATTCTCAAATGAAATGAAATTTTGTTTATCCCAAACCTGTTTCGAACACCAGTACCACTGTGCTGTGCCTTCCTTTTATGTCTGAACTCAAAAAATCTCACAAATACCTTTCATCCTCTCGATGTAAAACTCACCTTTTGACAAATAAACACTGCGTAGTAATCTGGTTCACACTGCTCCTCCTGCTTCCGATGCTGCTGATGTCTTCAATTTCCTTTTCTATACTATTTCCTTTCCTGTACTATCTTTCTTACCATTTCCTGTTCATCTTGTCCTCTCCAATACTTTGGGGAACTCGTCATACACTGAATGACAGACTTAAGGAACACAAAAAAAAAAGTGTTAAGTCTGCAGACACAAACAATGCTCTTCTGTCATGTTAGGGATTCTAATCATCCTATTGATTGGTCTTCTAAAATAATCTTCCCTGCCTCTACCCTTCACAGATGCCGTCTTGTCGAATCGGCTCGTGCCCAACGTGAACCTTTGTCATGAATTACTCGGAAGTGCAAAAACTTGTATTATTTAGAAACAATATTAACCGAAATAGGATAACTGGAGGCCTGCCTAGTCTAAGGATCATGAATGTATCAAATATAGGCTGATGGGCCAGTGCCGTACACTATTTGGAGACAAATATACAATAATTAGGAACTCTGCAGTAGGGCTGGAGGATCTTGTAACACAAGTTCATTTTGTAATACTATGTTGTTTTCAGTGCCTTTCCCATCTTCTGTTTAAAACCTTCCAAGGTAGCCTAGGCTGTATGTTTAATGATGATGTATGGCACATTGTTTCATTCACTTGTAGCCCAGCGATTCAGCCGTCAGTTTTTAGAGCATAGTTTTAGGGCCAATATAAATTCCAACCAGAGATCTTTAATGCTTCTTTATCAGTTTGACTAGTTTTTTTATGGGGCTTTGTTTCATTACATTAATTAGATTAAACAGTTACTAATTTAGGTAGAAAACAGGCCTCCATAGTGCATGTGTGGTCTTGCATCTATGAACCAAATTAAATTTCTGTATATATCATGCCAACGACATTTGCACTAAGCTGACTGGCTGGTTGAAGTACAGAATAATCAACCAGTTTTTCCTATAACCACTTTTTATTTAGTTTTCTAAAAAATTTCAATACTGTGCCCTTTTTTTTTATGGGTAGCAGGCCATATTTTAATGCTAGCAATGTTTAATAATTTGTTTTGTTGTGGGACAGGTAGCCTATGTATGTATATACATTAGATTAGTATCAAGGGGGGCCCCAAGGTCAAACTACTGACCCTCCCCAGGATGCAAATCCACAACATTTGACTAAATCCCAGATACCTATTGAGTGCTAGGTGAACAGCAGCATTAAGGGTAAGGAAACGTTCACAACCATTTCTATCCCACCTGGGATTCGAACCTAGGATTTCTGATTGTTAGTCGAGATTGAACCCAACTGTACTACTGAGCATTTTAAGAATTAACCTGAGAATTATTGAACTCTTATCTAACTCTTAAAATTATATACAAATTATATACTGTATATGTTGGTTACAGTCCTATGGGGTAGTGCAATTTTAGATCATGGTAACTTATACAGTATTTTCTTGAATTTACCAGAGGGCCACCATCTTTGTTGGCCTTGGTTGTGACCAGAAGCTAGCAGCTTGTCAAAAGCCCACCCATTATTCCTGAGGATTTTCTGGAGGGTGCCCTCTGATGGCTCCCTGAAACTATCTCCCCGAGATTGTTCTATGCAATTAGGTAGCATCAGACACAAGCTTCTTGAGAAGAGGAGCTGAAACCTGGCCTCCCTCACAGAGGAATAGAGAGCATGTGATAATTTGCCACCACACCAGCTGAGTATCCAGAAGGTCAGCAAAGCTTTACAGACAACTGGAGGGTTAACAAAGATCAAAACCTCGAAAATGCCAAACTATTCACACTGAACAAGAGAAACGTCCAAAATTAGCACAAAGCCAATAGTACCGTAACATACATGGTTTTGGGTGACAATATTCAAAAAGTATAGTGATGTTTTATGTTTATTTAATAAATTTTGGTTACAGCAGTTGGATATTAGAAATGGTATGGCAGTGTTGTGATAGGTTGAAACGACGATGCTTGCTACATGCTGCTGGCAGAGTCGGGTAGGATATAGTGCTGAAGGTGGCTAGGAAATGGAGAGCTAGTGTGAGGCTTGGAGAGAAAAGCTCAAATGAAGTCTAAAGCAGAGAGCTTGAGCGGTGCTGGGATTTGAGAGCTCGAAGGAGGGCGAGAGCAGAGGGCTTGAATGAGGCTGGAAATGGCTGTCTGCTCTGTAACATGGCTTATAGTGTCTGGTGTGGGAGTTGGAACTGAACTGGCAATGCTGTCTTCCCTTCGATCTTATAGCTGCATCCTCTTGACCTTGCACTGGATTTGGTTTACTCCACTGTTATGAGTGGTGGGATGATACTATGATACTTGTTGTGGTACACTCAAAGTCAGCCTACCACAATGCTGTGTTCCAGGGCTTATTACCTCATTACTTACAAACATACCATATAACACACCCTCCAGGTGGGCTGAGTCAAGGCCTGGCCCCCAAGGGAAATAATCCCACAAATTAATCTGTTGAGAGTATGTCAGCCCACTCCACACTGGACACAAGGACTACACTATATTAATTCTTTACAATTTAAGCTTCACAATATTCCCTTTACCCAAAACAAAACCCTTAGTGCTGCCTTTTGACATTTACATTAATGCTCAGTAATCCCCTTTGGGCAGAGGTACCACAAACAAGAGACTCGGGCAAGCCCTAAACCTCTGAAGGAAGTACCCTTAAAAATATCCCTTGCCAACAGTACATCAAAGATGCTCTCAAAGTTTACTCCCACTATACATAAGAACTGTGGAGTATGCCTGGAGTTGCAAGGCACAGTTATCAAAGTAGATAGGTGGCCCAGGATGTACACATAAATAGACTTATCTGGGGCAATTTCCCAAGATCAAACGCCAATGTAATCTCCTCTAACCAGTCTAGTTTTCAGTTGAATTTATGTTCCCATGGTGCCTCAGAATAGCCTCAACTGATCATACGATAACAGTCTGCTCTGATTTATTTGACCACTACCAATCTCTCATCTAATTACATCATATATAATGTGCATTTCTGGCTGTTTATTGATTAACTAATTTTAATCTTATTAAATTACAAATAATCATAATATTGAACCCTATAACAAGAACAAATGAATGTAATCTAATGAATAAGATATTTAGAAATATTACAGTACCCTATCAGTATATGATGGGTATATGAGCCACAGGGGCTCACCCAGAAGTTAGCATTTCATCACATTCAATGGTGGTTTTTTAGCCTTGGATTCAGGTGAAATGTGGGGAGGTGGGGTTGGATGGGTTTGTTGTGGTGTGGGTGCTGGCACCTGGTTAGAGGTTGTGGTTTAGTAAGTTATTCAGTAGTTTTACAAGGGCACAGCTTGGCAGTGTCTTTGTGTCAGGTCAGGCATGGAATAATGCACCTTTCAGTTTACATTCTGAGCAAGATTGAATATTTGGTATTCAGTAATTGACTTCCTTGCCCAATATGACCCAGCAAGGATAGTTTGGAAATGTCCTGCACTCACTGTGCCGGAGCAGGACACTGATGTGCCCTTAGTGCCTGATCTAGCTGGTGTTCGTAGGAGCTTGCCTTTTGGAGCAACTCGATGCACTCCTCATAAAAATTACTTCCATATATATATACTCTTAAGATTAATTTGTACCCCTATTTTTCTTCCAGAATTACTTTATTGTTGTTGAAGCACCAGACATTTGTACTTGCTCAATTAATGCTTACTATTTCTTTCTATATTTTGTTCATCTTATGAGTAACTGACTTCTGTAAGAGTTCCTTTGCTTGACAAAAATCTGAGTGTAAAGGTGGAATATATGATGGAGAGGACTTAAAAAGAAAATTGGCCTGACTACTTCTGGTTTGTATATGGTTGTGTGTTATTGAGATGTTTAACTCCCTGGCACTTAATGGAGCACTGTCCTGCTCCTTATTCTCCAAACTGCATTGTCCCTCTTATGTCATGCATATCCTTGTTGAATGTCCGGACTTCCAGGACGTGCATGTGTCTTGCTTCCCAACTGTCCCTCGCTGTCACTTGTCCCTCGTTAGAATCCTTGGTGAATTGGATACCTCTGATATCATTTGCCTTATGCGCGTTTGTTCTCGTATTGGCATCATTAGTAATATTTAGAGCTTCTTGAATATCCCGCACATTTGATGGTGCTATGTAACCTTCCCGGCTTGGTGCCTTCTTTTGATAATTATTTACTTAATGTGTAATTACTTGAGTATAATTATAGGATGAAAGCTACACTCGTGGTGTTCCATCTTCCCAACACACTTCACACGCAGTTGCGATATGTGTGTATAATTACCTAAGTGTAGTTACAGGATGAGAGCTACGCTTGTGGTGTCCCGTCTTCCCATCACTCTGTCATATAATGCTTTGAAATTACTGATAGTTTAGGCCTCCACCTTCTCACCTAACTTGTTCCAACCATCTACCACTGTTTGCGAAAGGGAATTTTCTTGTATTTCTTCGGCAGCTTTGTTTAGTTAGTTTAAATCTATGACCTTTTGTTCTTGAAGTTCCATTTTATCGGTTCTCGTTACTATTTTGTATGTAGTGATCATATCACCACTTTTCTGGGGGAAGCTCCTTCGGCTCCCTGGAGCTATCCGGGCTGATATGAAAGTACTAGACCATAGCATCAGTCAAAGCGAATGTAGTTCTTAGGCCTACCGGGGACCACGAGCCAGAACCTGGCTCCCTTAGAGAGGCAATGGCCTATAGAAACCCCCGTGTGGTTGGAAGCATTCTGTGTCTGCCATCGACCTCGTCAGGCACCCAGAAAGGTAGGCGCCCCAAACAAACCCTATCGGGTTAAAAAATTGCTACTGGAAGCCAAACTGTTGGATAGAACTCCCCAAACTAAAAACAACCATGACATCACAACCGTCACTGCACCGCTGTCTGCGCAGTTCCCCCTTCCTCGGGAAGGGGAAGGGGAAGGGGAAGGGGGAGCACCAGACCCCCCTCACGCTGGCTATCCACCCCCAGTTCTATGGCTGATACGAGACCTGGTGGTCGTGCGACTCTGGCTCCAGACAGTTTCCAGTGCTGTACCTTGTGTGGTCCTGTCCTGTGGTGGTGTGCGAGCCAGGAATAATTTCACAAGTACTTGGGCTGCATGCACCTAGGGTTCCCTTCCCTAGGGGCCCTGTAAGTACTGCCCTTGTGGCTTGGGGTCACCTTCCACAAGTCGCTTGGGGGTCTGCCTCCGTGGGATCTTTTACTGCTCGGTGATTGACCTCCCTTGGAGTCGCTGGGGTGTTTCATGCACCATTGTTTGTCTTTGGGTAGGTGGTTTCATCACAGGTAGGGGCACAAGGTACTGTGCAGCTAGTTTTCACCATATTATAGTGACCGGCTCTGTTCTGCCTGGGTTGTTGTCCTCTTGGGGTTTTTTTCTTTTACTTTTTGTTTCCTGTCTGGTGGGGGTTCTGCCCCTTGGTGTTGGTATTCCTTCTGTATATTTGGTGGTCCTCCACTAGGTCCCCATGAGTGTACGCGTCCCGGGGGTTCAGCTATTAGTAGTTCGCTTGGTAGTTTGGGGGTGCCGGTTTGCAGTACCTTGCCTGGGCTTCCCTTAGCAGAGCATCCATGGGGCCCTGGAATTCCTGGGCTTCCCTTTGCAGAGCGTTCAAGGGCCCTGGAAAACCGCATTGGGGCACAGTGGTCCGATAGATGCATCTCCTGGGTCCCATCTCGCTTCATGCGAGTCTGAGGGTTGTTCTGTCCCCTTGTCTCAGGGTGACAATCACCAGTTGTGCCTCTGTCATGCTGCCTGTTGGGTCAGTGACACCTTCGACCCGGGTCCTGCAAGTGGTGTTCCTTGCTTGTACTCCAGTTCACCCAATCCACTGATCTTGATATTTGGGTGCAGGCAGCTTTGGCATTGCATGCATGTTTTAGGTTGCTGCACTGCGCTAGGTCGGTTAAGGTTCCTTCGGGGACGTCCCTTCTGTCTCTCACGATCACTGGGTTCGGCCTCCGGGTGCCTCACATCGGAGGCTGCATCGCCGGCTTCCTCTTTGGGTTTTTCAGGGTTTGGCTCCCTACTCAAGCCCTCGCTCGATGTGTTCACGGATGCATTTTCACTTGGCTGGGGTTTTGTGACCAGTGCTCACCAGGCCATCCAGGGTCGGTAGGGTCCGTCTGCATCACCGCTTCCTCTTTGGGTTTTTCGGGATTCAGTGCCTTGGCACCAATCCGAGCCCTCGCTCGATGTGTTCACGGATGCATCGTCTCTTGGCTGGGGTTTTGTGACCAGTTCTCACTAGGCCGTCCAGGGTCGGTAGGGGTCTGTCTTTCTGTCAGGCTCACCATGGTGCTGGAGATTGTGGCGATGTGGCTTTCGCTTCAGAGGGTTCATGTTGCTTGTGGATCTACGATTTGGCTCCATTTGGACTGCTCCCCAGTGGGTCATTGCCTGAACCGAGGGGGGGGTTCGATGTGGTCCTAGGCTCTTTGAGGCTGGTCACTTCAGGTGACTCGTCTGCTGAGTTCTCGGGGTTTGGCTCTCCTGGCGGTTCATATCCAGGGGGTATCCAATATTCTGGCAGATGGCCTTTTCCCGTTTCATTCCCTTGTCCACAGAATGGACGGTCGAGGATGCCTCGTTGCTTTGGCTCTGTCGGACATTCAGGTGCCCAGGGGTGGACCTCTTCGCATCGGCGCAGTCGAGCATCTCCTGGTTTACGTGGCGCCCTTCCATGACTGTAAGACCGTTGGGATCAATACCTTTTGACTAGACTGGTTGAGGTTGAGTTACCTGTACCTCTTCCCAACCCTGTTCGGTTGTTGCTCCAGGTCCTGGCTCGCTTGGAGACTTACTAGAGGAGAGTAGTAGTCCTGTTTGCCCCTTGATGGCTGGCCCAGTCTTGGTTTCAGGCGCTGCTTGCTCAGTGTCTAAACCTGAGGGGCCTTCCCACGGCTCTGCCCCTTTCAGCAGGTCGGTCTGGTCCGGTACGTGGTTGGTTCGGTGTTCTCCGATCTTCGCGTCTGGTCTTTTTGACGCGGGTTTATCACCACTTGTATATTGATCTTGTGGCTTCCTTGATGGTGTCCCACCTGTGAGTTTTGTCTTGACTCACTTCTTGACTCTTCATAGGTTGCCTTCGATTTCTGATAGGGTTGTTTTGTCCTTTCTCTCTAGATGATTTCAGGACAGTCATCTTATGCCGAATACTGCCGCCTCGTTTCGTCCCCAACTCCGACTTCATCTCATGTTGGCCTCCGAATGCATGATAGAGCTGATGAGTTAGCAAAAGAATCTGCCTTTAAAGGAGAAATTGAGTGTAACTTTGGATTGTCAATAAGCAGTCTGAGAGCAATAGTACACAAAGAGCTTCAACAAAATCTTGTAGATTTGAGGCAAAGTGAAATCGACACCAGTAATTCCATCTATCATGATACTATCATGCAAGAGGAGCCACACATCTATGGTTTATCCAATAAAATCGACAGATTTCTAGATGTTACAACTGCTCGGCTGAAACTCAGTTACAAGTATCTCTGGGAATTCTCATTATCTGCCGATGTAGACCTGACCAAATGTAAACTGTGTCAACAAAATTATTCGCACACCCTCCATCACTATGTAATGGAGTGTGAAAGATACATGAATTCAGAGACAATTCTATAACCAATGTTCCAAAGATGTGTAAATATTTCATTCAAAATGATCTGCTACCATCAATTTTAGGCAAATATCCCCAGTTTGCTAACTGTAGGTAGTAACTAAGTGATTGTAACCTATCCACCACTGTCCACAGGATGGGGGTGGTGTGCAGGACAAACATATCAATTGTGACACTAGCTCTCCACATATGTCAGTTGCTTAATTTAGAAACTGTACTTGTGGTCAATCTCGAACCCATTGATAATGTGAAGACTTACATTGAATTTTGTAACTAGCTCATCAAGATTGTAACTTGCTTAGCTAAATGAATTGTGGGGTTCAGTCCCTGAGCCCATTATGTGCTCTGTAACCATTTCCACTATCGCCCACAAGATGGGTATGAGGTGCATAATAAATGAACTGAACTAAACTAACTCATATCGTGCGGCGCTGGCGGACATGCTTCAGCTTGGGTTCAGGGTGGATGTCACTTCTGCTCTGTTGCGCAAGCTTTCTCAAGCATTGTTTTACCTTCGGCTTGCTCATGCACTGCCTGAACCATCCTGGTCGTTGTACCGGGTGCTCTCTTTTTTCTCTTCTCCTTCGTTTGTGGTGGCCCCTTCGGTTCAGGACTTTTTTCTGAGGGTCTTTTCTTATCGGCATTGGCCTCGGGGGGTCGGGTCAGGGAGCGTCATGCTCTCCTCCGGCACAAGGGTTTCTGCTCTTTCGGTCCTGGTGGTCGTTTTGTTCATTTGCAGCGTCTCCTCCTTTTCGGGCGAAGAATGAGAATGCTGCTTTCTGAAGGGGTCCTTGGGTTGTTGATACTTGGTTGGTTTGGCCGGGCGTGCATCATGTTTTGTGTCCAGTTGCAGCTCTTCGTCGTTACAGTACTTGCGCGTCATGGCCTCCATGGCAGGGGTTGACCCGATTTCCCTTCTTCACTGTTCCAGGGCACGGGTCTCCCAGGTCGTCCACAGGATTATTCAGTCCAGCCAGCCTGTGGTCTATCCCTGTGCCCACGGCGTTCATATGTTCACGGCTTTGGTTGCTGTTTTTGGTAATATGTTCTGGGCTGACATTCCTGGCTTTTGGAGGTCAAACAGGGTCCTGGCCGCATGGTACCGCAGTTTTGCAGGTTGCAACCTGCAACCTTGGGCCTCAGGTTGCAGCCAGTTGTCTTGACTTTGAGTTGAGGAGCGAGTGGCGGTCGCCTCCCGGGTAAGTCCCTCTTTTCCTTTATCTTTGAATAGGTAGCTCCTTGGTGCTGGAGGGGCTCTCCACAGAAAACCAGCGTTGAATGTAATGAAAAGCCATTTTCTGGGTGAGACCCGAAGGCTCCCTGGCAACCCTTCTTCCTTCAGGTCGATGGTTTTTCGCGTTTTTTTATGTTCAGCCTCTGAACTGGGGCTGGGTAGCCGGCGCTGGAGGTCTGGGATACCCCTTCTTCCTCCCGGGGAGGAGGGAGTTGCGCAGACAGTGGCATGGCGGCTGCGGTGATGTCATATTTGTTTGTTTTTTTCTGATTGAGGAGCTCTGCATGCTTTTCTGGCTTTCGGTTTGCAATGATTAACCAGCTGTAGGTTGTTTTGGGATTCCTACCTTTCTGGGTGCCTGACCTGGTAGATGGCAGATATAGACTGTTTCCAACTACACGGAAGTATCTATAGGCCATTGCTCCTTGTGCCTCTCTGAGGGGAGCCAGGTTCTGGCTCGTGGTCCCTGGCAGACCTAGAACTCCATTCATTGACTGTTACCATGGTCTAATATATACATACCGGGAAGCCTCCAGGTCTCACCCAGAAAATGGCATTTCATTACATTCATCGCTTTTTCAATTCAGTTTATGCTTTTGATCTCAATTAGTTTTAAGTTTTAGTCTTTAAGTGGTTTTCCCACATCTTACCCGAAATGCTGTGTATATTAGTGGCTACAGAGCCATTATGTACTAGCTCTGTTTAATTTTGCCAACTTGTTGTGTAGACTGCTTATATTAATGCATCATTGAATCTACCAGAATCTAACTGTTTTTTCCTCTCGGGTGGCTATCTTGAATTTTGTCGTCTGCACTGTTTACACAGAGGCAACTATTTTCATACAGTTATTTCACTTCCCCTGGCACATTTGTGTTATCTCATCTATTTTTCAAATACACTACACCTTTATATTTGTTGGGACACCACTCATGGTCATCAACCCGTTCTACAATACTTAGGAATTTAAAATATCCTGGAGCTCCTCTGATGCAGGTGTTGACTCAGGGGTAGCCTGGGAGTGAAGTCATTCACTGGGGTGATCATGTGTGTGTGTTTAAGCATTATACTCTACTGTACATCATGTCTTTATATATTCCCCCCCTCCCTCCTCAGTGAATGTTGTGCTGGTGTCTTATCTATATACTGAATCTTGGAGAAAATATTAGTCAAGAGTCTTTGCTAACTCACAATTGTTTGTATATACTGTAAATAGCATACAGTATTTGACATAAGACAGATAATAGAATGACTTTGCAATTTATTATTGATATACATGCATTTATATTTTCAGGCTGGTAATGGGGGTTTTGTAGTGCCCAGTGATGCCTGCTGCTCCGATCCCACGAGTCCGCCAGTGTGGCAGACTTGATAAACTGTCTCTGTCGGCATTGGAAAAGTTTCTTCTACGAGCTTTTTATTTTTTGGCCAAGGAAGGGTGCACAAGTACACCTGAAGATCTGTTGGGTAGTGGAAATCATAGTCCAATCATTACAACACTTTGTGAAAAAGACAGTCTCTCGCCAATTGAAGAAATACGTTCGTATCTCTTTCCGAAACTTCACATGTGTTATCGGCAACAGCTTGTAGATGACCTTTTAATTGCAATGGGCTCACCTGAATTTGATGAAAATATGCTAGTAGCTGAATTAGAATTTAAATTCAGATCTTGTGATATAGTTGCAAGCACCAGTGACATGAATCAGATAATTCAAAATTATTTAAAGTGTTTATTGCTTGGATATGTAACTAAACTAGATTTTAGTGAGCTCTATGCTGGAGAAAGCTGTTGGATAGCCAGATCCCGAAGGATTTTGCATACGTGGGGTCAAGTTAAGGGAGATGGCTCTGAGTTTACTAAAGGAATAAAAAACAATAATGTTAATACAATCAGTGTTGAGTGCATGTGGAAGGATCTGGTGTTTGAAAACAGTAAAGCTGTCGGAAGGGGAGCAATAGCCTCTGCTCCATACTTTCGTGAGTTGCTTAGCATCAACATTGATTACGTGGCAACAGGCCAGCTGGTGTGGTCAATAGGATGTAATTGTCCTCTTCTTCAGCATTTAAGTTTGTACCTAGACACAAGAGATGATAGAAAATATAGTAAACATTTTGAAGATAATTTAGTGGACAGTTTAGCTGCCTTGTATGGCCATAAAAAATATACACCATCGTTTTACCGAGGACGACCGTTAGGTTGTCCGAAACTTCAGACTTTAATTATGCCCTTAGTAGGGGATCACGAGAGGCTGGAGGTATGCACATCCAAGCTACTGTGTTATTTACCGCGTCTTCATGCTGTTCATAATGTAAGCACTGCAAAAACATTTGTAGCTCTTCTTAGCGATGAAGACTTCAAGCGTAAGCCTCTGTCACTCAAATATATTGATGAATCCCATTCAGAAGAGGCAACCACAGAAGATATTTGTGAACATTTTCAGTTGGATATGAAGTTTTTTTTTCCAAAGGTGACTAGCATTAAAATAATTCAGAGTAAGCAACGAGGCGGCCTCAGAATTATGTCATATTTTCCCAAAGTGAATAACCTGGAAGTAATTACATTAGAATTAGGGGAACTGGAATTTGGAAGCAACTTCACCCGCCTAACACATTTTAAGAGCAATTGCAGATGGGATGAAAAGAAACTGGCTGGTTTCTCACAGCGAGCACCCAACCTTGAGGACCTGACCTTTTCCCCAGGTTCTCTTCACAAGCACAGGAAATCCAGAGATTCCATATCTTTCCCAGTGCTGAAAATAATTAGGTTGCTCAATTTGGATCACATAGACCCTGAACCATTTACTTCATTGATCAAGGGAACCAAAGTTCTCACTCACTTGATCATAGAAAATGGTGATTATAGAATAGAGGCCCTTCACTCTCTGACTGCAGTTATAAATGATAAAACTGTTGCAGCTATTTTGTCATCGCTTAAGAAGCTAGTTGTGTTTCGTGCAAGTTTAACAAAGTTCGTTGGAAACGGTCGATATGCCATGACTATGAAAAGTGTCAACAGCTTTCTTAACAGCTGCCCAGATCTATCAGAGATTGGTAATTTATTTCACTGGGACATTCCCTACCAAGATGTATTGGCGCTGAAGCAACAGGCAAAAGACAAAAATTGGGATGTTAATTTATTTCCACCTGAGCGTTTGTGATGCATTTTCTTTAGCTGTAAAAAGGGTAAATTTTCACTATGTTCCAGATGAAGGGTCATCCCCATGTGATTGACGGTGACTCTAGATGAAGACTTGATGTGTTTTATAATTTCAAGTTTGAATAACAATCTTACCACAATATAACAATGGAGTGTTTCAACAAATAACTGGTTAATTTGGTCTTCAGGAATTGTATTTGGAGTATTCATCTACATGTACATTTGAATTATGAAATAAGTTTGTTGATAAAGATTTTGATTTAATGGGGATGCAGCATGACAGTTTTGACTGTCAAAAATTCATTTATTTTGTTTGTCTGAAATTTGACTATTTGGTAGCACAATCACATAAATTATAATTGCAATATTTTACTCCAGTAATATCTTTAGTATTCCTTATAAGTCATAGATTCTTGCAATGTAGTAGCATTCTTATTGCACTGTGCATTTTTGAAGGTACATTCTTCTACCAGATGTTTTCACAATGTTTTGTTTTCACTGGTTTGTGTGAGATGTATATTATCAACACAACTAGGCAATGCTGGCTTAGTTCACGTGTCAAACAAAAAAATAACACTTGTAATATGTTTTGTGATTTATATGTTGTTCCTTTGAAGAATGAATTATTATTGTGTTCAACAGGTTTGATTATTATTCATTATATGCAAGCTGATGAGTGTGTGTGTGTGTGTGTGTGTGTGTGTGTGTGTGTGTGTGTGTGTGTGTGTGTGTGTGTGTGTGTGTGCGCGCATCTCTGAGTATCACACTCCTTGTTTGTGCTCTGATGAATAAATTGACAGAGCAAAATGGGCAAAATTGCTTTCAAATATGTGCATAAGACTGTTCATTTTATTTACCACATTAGAGCATTTAAATTTTAATGGCCATAGACAGCGTAAACATCAGAAGATACACTTAAGTTAAGCATTTCGTGTTTGAATAATGGCTCTGACTAGGCTGTGTATTGGCAGCCAGTCATGGGTGTTTAATGGAATAAAGTCTGCACTTCATTGTTTGAACTGCATTTTTTATTTTTTATTTTTTTTATTTATTTATATATACAAGAGTCGTTACATTCTTGTACAGCCACTAGTACGTGTAGCATTTTGGGCAGGTTCTTAATACTGTACCATGTTCCCTGGAATACGAACCGCCAAATCGTTTAATAACCAAGGTATTAGGGTACCTCTGTATACATTGTTCAACTTAATCTTGTACCTCCTTATGGAATATCCTGATTTTCAAGATGATCATAGGGTTTTCTTTCCTAATGTCCCACTGGGTTGCTAGAGTCTTGGTGAATCTGATACCTTCATGTCATTCACTTTGTCCTTTTTTTTCCTCATATTGGCATTTGTAATGATCTTAGCGCTTTTTTAATATCCCTGACACAGATAGTGCTACATAGTCTTATTAGTTTAGTGCCTTCTTTGTTGATAATTACAGTACTACAGATAATTTTGATGAGTTGATAATTACAGATAATTACAGAGATGCTCCATCATATCCCTCTGTGTTCCTTGCAGTACTTGTTGCATGTATATAACCATCCTTGGGAGTTGTCTTTGGCCTCCAAAGATTGACTTGAAGTGGTTGTTTTTTTATTAGAAAACCTGATACTCGAGGTACTTCCCCCTAAGGATTTTCATATCATTGCCCTGACAAGTGGCGTCTGCAAACTCAGAGTATGATTAATGTAAGTCTGATGTAGGCAATGAGTCACAATAACGTGGCTAAAGTATGTTGACCAGACCACACACTAGAAGGTGAAGAGACGACAACGTTTCGGTCCGTCCTGGACCATTCTCAAGTCGATTGAGAATGTAGTCTCATGTAGTTTCTGGAATATTATTGCTTACCTCTCCCCCCTTACCAATTTGGGTTTCAAAAGTGTCATTAGTACAATGGATATTTTAGTGGACTTGGTCTACATTCATATTGCCTTTGACTTGAATTCCTCCATTGTTAGTTCTTTTGAACTATGTGAAGGCTTATGACACTACATGGAAATACAGTATTTTGCTTCAACTGCATTCCTTTGGCCTTTGTGGCAATCTCCCACCTTTCTGTTCAAAGTTTCCTCTCTCGTTGTTCATTTCCGGTGAGATTTGGTGCTGCTTTTTCTAAACAAAATTTAACAACGTGATGGCATTTCCCTAAAGTAGTGTGCCATGAAGCTTCATGGAACACAGAGAGGAACCAGCATTTTCTTTTTAAAAGAAAATGTAAATTCTTCTTGTAAAAGAAGAATTTTTCTTCTTTTACAATTCTGACTACATTGTTGTAATTCATGCTTCTTATCACAGTATCGACATCTGGTGTCCAACTGTTATTTCCATGCCATATGTCACCAAAGAGAAAGAACACTTTGTGTATAGTGTGTATATATACACACTATATAATATTTTAAAGTGTATAAATTACATTGTGTATAGTAAATTTTATAATATTTCAATATATTTTGCCACTTTCCTGTATCCTAGTCCTTGCACAAAGTCTTTCTGGAGCCTCAACCTTCAAGGTAACAATATGGTTTTGTTTTTCACTGGTTTAAGTTACCCTTATCTAGCTCTCTTTCCAAGTATATTTGTGAGGTCTTGGTTTATTTGTTCCCAGTTAAGCCGCTTGCTGTTGAAATTGAATTGATTCTTCTCTTGGATTTGAGACTGGCTGCACAGGTCTATTGCCCCATGCATGTCTGAACTTTAGTTAGGTTATCTGAGTACATGTATTTGTAATCATGTGTCTAATCAGGTCATCATCGTTTGTTAAAATAAGAGCTAAGGTGTCTTCTGTCATAGTTCTAATATTTGCTGGTTTAAGGCAAATCTGTCACACATTTGCAAGATGTCATCTGTGTTTGACTTCATTTAAACTGCTTCCTGTTATTTTCTCTGGTATAACTGTATTTGCCACACTTTTCCATTTTATTTGCCAAGCAAGATGATTGGGGCAGGGTTTGAGAGGTTTTCTAAGTAGTATTTATTCTATTTTTGTAAATTGGTCTTTGAACTGCTAATGATTTACATCTGGTGATTTATATACAAGGACAATTGCCATCTTTAGAATTTCTATTTTGAGTATCAGCACTTCAACCATATCATTTGTGGTGCTTAGCAGCTCTGTGCAGATGAGTGTGTCTTTGATGTACAGGCTGACCCCACCCTGTACCCTATGTTTTCTATCATCTCAAAAGACTGAATTCTGGTATTTATATCTCATTGTCATAATACAGTAGTCCTTTGTGCGAGTTTCAGTGAAAGCTGCAAATACTACATTTGCCTCATTAAGGAGACTAGGTAGAAAGTGGACCTTGTTTTACATGTTTTGATGCCTTGTATGTTGGCAAATAAGAAA
The DNA here is from genome assembly GCF_040958095.1 of Procambarus clarkii. Taxonomy (NCBI): domain Eukaryota; kingdom Metazoa; phylum Arthropoda; class Malacostraca; order Decapoda; family Cambaridae; genus Procambarus; species Procambarus clarkii. Next base: position 24,586,342 of record NC_091202.1, on the reverse strand, counting down.
GATGTTATCTTATTTGTGGAAGTGCTGGATAACACTGCTGTTATCCATCCCTTGTTCTGCTGGCCCCAACATTAGTCTCCTGCTGAGTGTGTTGCTAACCTCACTATACTGCAGTGTTCACCCCTCTCCACCTCATGCCCCCATCTTCCAGCCTGCAGTGTAAACCCGATCCCTTTCCCCCCTTCCTCTTCCTGTCCTAAGGAAAAAAAAAGACCTCTCCCTTTTTATTACAACCACCCTTGTATTGGGGGTGTGACATTCGTCCTCCTTCCTGTACAACCCCACTATCTGAGCGCTCTCTGCTTCCATCTCTTCTCTCTTCTCTCTTCTCTCTCATTTCAATCCATCTGTATGCCTAAGCTACCTTCCTTACCCCTTCTTGTCCATTTTTCATTGCTTGATTTAATTTTGCCATCTTGTTCTGATTTCACAACAGATCTTGACCTTAGTTGCCTCTATTATTTGAGTGATTCTTTGCATCAAGCTTTTTCTCTCCATTCATATTTGTTCTTCCTTACCATGTCTCATTCAGTTGAATATATATATACATTCAGTTGTCATTCAGTATGTGTATCTGAACTTCATCATTTTTTTCACCAAGTTTTCTCCAGTGTCTCTTTGAGAACCGAAGCTCGACGCTCATCTTGGTCACGCCATAGTTACACCTTTATAATGTCACCGAACCCTTTTTAATCCTAGCACCACTGCTCTCTTTCCTCTATTTATTAATGCTTAATATTCTTCTTCCTTCTACTTTCCTTTTAACATAAATTCCACTACTACTAATATTTGATTAAATGGTATACTGTCTTTTTATATTCCTGTTTTCATCCAATATCTATTGAGTTGAAGCTCTTCTTAAAAGGTTTTACCAGTCATTACTCCATTCAAGTAAGTTTAATTAACTGAAGAAATGCTGCCTTGGGGCATTTCTTTTACTAACATCAGTGGTTGTCTTTAAAATCTTATTTTTGTATATCCTCTCTGTCTTTGTCAAATACTAGCCAGCCGACTCATGTTGCCTCTCAAAGTTGTTAATCTTTGCATCATACAGGATTTGCTTCTTACCTAAGGGACATTTTGTTTTTCTTCAACCCTGAGTTTATATGTTAAAACCAGTGATATGTCGTTACAAGACCAATAAGATCAGTATTGCCTTTGATATTTCAGGTGGACCCTACATACCCCTATTTGATTATTGCTCATATTGAAGATCTTGCTCATTCCCCTTTGCAGTCTTCTACTGCCTGGTTTGTCTGCTTGCAGGCTAATCTCTGTGCACATTTGCAGTGTATCCCCCTGTATTGTGTCCATCCCCATAAAGAATTTGGCCTGTTAAATTTTGTAAGACATGAATCTGTTTGGTGAAGGTTATACTCTCCCTACTGTCATGGAATGGCTTTTCCTTTAATACTTTCATATGCTCCTGCTCTGTTTGTGGATGAATTAAAGTCTGCTGATGGAGTTGGCATCTGTTATTTACCCTGGCCAAACCTCTCTGCCATCTTACCCCGATACTAATCATTTAAAAGTAATGCTTTATGCAATTTTATAGTAGAAAGAACTTTAATTCATAACTTATATAAATATACAATAATGCTGGACTAAACAGATGTATAACAGTAAATCAAACTTGCAGTTTTAGCACAAAGTGAATACTATTTAGCTTAAAAATTGAAAGGCAACATATAATGGAAAACAAAGTGTAGTTTACCATTAGAGTGGTGAAGATAATTGGCACAATTTATATCACAATATTGCATTAGGTTAAGACAATTTGAATGAGGACTAATATAAACTAAACATACCTTGAAGTGGCCAGTGATAAGCAAGTGCCTGAAAAAAAAAGTGGATTGAATGTTGCTGGATGGGGCCTCGTAGCCTGGTGGATAGCGTGCAGGACTCGTAATTCTGTGGCGCGGGTTCGATTCCCGCATGAGGCAGAAACAAATGGGCAAAGTTTCTTTCACCCTGAATGCCCCTGTTACCTAGCAGTAAATAGGTACCTGGGAGTTAGTCAGCTGTCATGGGCTGCTTCCTGGGGGTGGAGGCCTGGTCGAGGACCAGGCCGCGGGGACACTAAAGCCCCGAAATCATCTCAAGATAACCCTCAAGAAGATGGGCGAGTCATATCCGGCACAAGTATATCTTTTTTTTTTTTGTGAATTTCTTCGTGTAGCTGTGGACATAATGTCAGGTAGGAGATATCAATGAATGTGAAGAAGGGCCACTCTCTCTAGTGGCCTCCACAGACAGGAACCTGGTGGCTAGATAAAGGTCCTCCCATTGTTCCAGTGGATCTTTTCCAACTGGGTTTTATACTGAAGTACAGTAATGTCTTGGAATTTATGGCTTTGGCAGGTTTTAACCCTATAGTTAAAAAAAAAAACTTTTTTTTTTGCCCTGCAATGTGGCTTGAAGCTCCTTGTATGCTTTACATTTGACTATTTATTAAAGAATCGGTTCAGATTAGTATCCTCCAACTTGTTCAGTATAGTACTGTATTTTAAAGAACTCTAGATCAGCTGTTATGTCTGGTTAGCAGTTTCTTTAGTCTTGTGGTCCTCAACTCAAATTCAATTTTTTTGTTCGAGTAAAAGTACATACATAGAAGATTTGTTACAAGCATAATGTTGGATTTATAGATAGAGGTAGTACATACAATACCTAAAGCCACTAGTACGCATAGCGTTTCGGGCAAGGTGTGGGGGGAAAAAAAACTTAGACTGAAACTTAATAGTAATTAAGATTAAAGTATAAATTATGTTGAAATAAGGAATTAAAAAAAAAGGGGGGGGGGACATGGTAGAAATCAGCAATTATACAAGTTGTCAACAAACAGCATTGTTTAAAATAGCAAGACATAAGTTGACATTTAGGTGTAAGGTAGGTTACATGGGGTTAATTAGGTGGTACTTAGTTTTTATCTTAAACTGGTTGAAAGAGGAACAGCCTTTGACATGATTGGGAAGGTCATTCCACATTCTGGGTCCCTTGATTTGTAGAGCATTTCTAGTTTGGTTAAGTCGTACTCTTGGAATATCAAATACAATACAATACAATACAATACAATTTTATTTAGGTAAGGTACATACATACAATAAATTTTTACAAGGATTGGTAGACTTATAGGTAGAGCTAGTACATACAATGCCTAAAGCCACTATTACGCAAAGCGTTTCGGGCATGATAAACTTAAATGACAAGCTTAATACTACAGTAATTGAGCATAATGAGTAGAATGAAAACAAGAAATGAAAGCATAGATGAAAAAGCAGCACAAATACAATTATGTCGACAAACAGCGCTCTTTAAAGAAAAAACACAGACATTGGTTGACAATAGAGGGGTAAGGTAGGTTACAGGGAATTTATTAGGTATAGCTTCGCTTTTAACTTAAACTGGTTGAGAGAGGTACAGTCTTTAACATGGTTGGGAAGGTCATTCCACATTCTGGGCCCCTTGATTTGTAGAGCATTTCTAGTTTGATTAAGACGCACTCTAGGAATATCAAAACTCTATTTATTTCTGGTGTGATGCTCATGGGTTCTGTTACAACCTTCTATGAAGCTTTTGAGATCAGGATTGGCATTATAGTTTAGCGTTTTATATATGTATACTACACATGAGAGAATGTGCAGTGACTTAATGTCTAACATATTCAGAGATTTGAGTAGGGGTACCGAGTGATGTCTGGGGCCAGAATTGGATATTGTCCTAATAGCAGCTTTGTGTTGAGTAATTAGAGGACGTAAGTGATTTTGGGTAGTAGAGCCCCAAGCACAAATACCATAGTTGAGATATGGATAGATAAGGGAGTAATAGAGAGTCACCAGGGCAGGGCGTGGTACATAATATCTGATCTTAGAAAGAATGCCCACAGTTTTTGAAACTTTTTTTGATATGTTTAGTATGTGTCCCTGGAAATTCAGCTTGTGGTCAATGAGAATGCCAAGGAATTTGCCATCTAATTTGTTACAAATTTGGGTATTGTTTATTTTGAGATTTATTTGATTAGAGGATTTATTGCCAAACAGAATATAGAAGGTTTTGTCAATGTTAAGGGTGAGTTTGTTGGCAGTTAGCCACAGATGGACTTTATTTAGCTCAGTATTTACTGTGTCATTTAGAGCAAGGGGATCAGGACTGGAGTAAATGAAGGTTGTGTCGTCAGCAAATAGAATTGGTTTGAGGTGTTGTGAGGCATTTGGAAGGTCATTAATGTAGATGAGAAAGAGGAGAGGGCCAAGTATGCTGCCCTGGGGAACACCAATGTTGATGGGTAGGGTGGGAGAAATTGTATTATTCACAGAAACATATTGGAGCCTGTCAGTAAGGTAGGATTTGAGGTATTGTAGGGAGTGTCCTCTGACTCCATAATGATGTAATTTAAGAAGAAGGTTTTGGTGGTTGACAGTATCAAAAGCTTTACGCAGGTCCACAAACAACCCAACAGGGAACTCATTTTTATCAAGAGCTGTATGAATCGAGTTAAGCATACTAATAAGTGCATCGTTAGTGCTTTTTTGGGGTCTGAAGCCATATTGGCAAGGGCTAAGTATATTGAGTTTGGCTAGATATGAGTAAAGCTGCTTATAGATTAGTTTTTCAAAAATTTTTGACAAGTTTGGCAGGATAGATATAGGTCTGTAGTTGTTAACATCTGTGAGATTACCACATTTGTGGACAGGCGTTACTCTCGCTTTTTTTAGAATATCTGGGAAGGTTTGGAGTTCAAGTGACTTGTTGAAGAGCAAAGCAATAGCAGGGGCTAAACATCTGGAGGCTTTTTTGTAAATTAAAGTTGGTATCTCCTCAAGGGCACCAGACTTGATTTTAAGGGAAAGGATTATCTCATTGACGTCAGTGGAATTAATAGGCTTAGTAAATAGTATTAGTATTTGTTTAGTATATTAAATAGTATTTGTTTCTGGTGTGGTGCTCATGGATTCTGTTACAACCTTGTAGGAAGCGTTTAAGGTCAAGATTGGCATTAAAGTTAAGAGTTTTAAATATATAGAGTACACACGAGAGGATATGCAGTGACTTAATATCAAAGATATTCAAAGATTTAAGTAAGGGTACCGACTGTTCTATTACCAACAGTTCCTGGTATGAGAATTGACTTAATTTTGGGATGATTTTTGTCACTGTTGAATTGTCTCCAAACCCGATGTGGCCTTTTTGAAAGTCTCCTTAATACAGGAGCCCCAATGGTGTGTGAGGAGGGGGGGGGGGGTGTGACACAAGAGCGCCTCCCATGCCCTTGCACCACCCATAGCTCTGCTGTTCAACAAATCTTTAGTGTCATACCTTCCCTGATATCCTTAAAAAGGCAAGAGTAGCGCCAGTTCATAAAGGAGGCAATCTGGTAGAAATAAACAATTGCAGACCTATATCAAATTACCTTTATTATCAAAAATATTTGAACAAATTATTTACAAACAGCTCTACTCCAATCTCGTAAAATTCAACATACTAGGTCCCTGTCAGTTTGGCTTCCGCTCCCAAAAGAGTACCAATCATGCAATTATTAGTCTGACTTATAATCACTTAAACTACTCAGTCCTTGACAAAAGTGAGGTTTCCGATTGGACTCTTCACTGAGAAAGGCCTTTGATACTGTTAACCATAAGAACGGCTGAAGTTCAAATTTAAAAATTAAATTGTCTATTTTCCCGAAATCAGTAAATAATATTGTATTATTAATAAAAAAAACATTAATACTAAGAAAAATATACTATAAGAATTTTTTTTTAATATTTGTTTAAAAAGATAGTTGGCCATCTGTGGAGCGGATCTACCTTCAGTTAGTGTGGCTGTGGGAGGAGTATTTAACTTAGGTGTTTTATCAGGCTACGGCTGAAATATGAATATCTGAAGTATTCTGGTAATTTCCCCAGCATCAGCGAATAATGTTGCATATTATTATAAGGAAAAAATCATTTTGATTGATTTTCTTTCAGAATATTTACAGGGTTAGCCGGCAGACAGTGCCAAAAATGGTCGTGAGAGTCTGAAATTGACCCTGACACGTGTTTCGTTTTGAATTCTCACTACCCCGACCAGCCTATGTTTACCCCGTACCCCAAACCATTCCCTCTGCCAATTTGGGTGAGACTAGCCCAAGCGTCTGGTCTCCATCGTTTGCCAAACACATACATTCCTCTCACAGAATAGATACAAATTTTAAATTAAATTATATGATTCACTTTCCAGTGCGTATGTTGACCATATCAGAAACAATTAGCGTCAAGAATATTTAAATAGCATGAAATTAACTCATTACTCGAAACGCTTTGGGAAGTAAAACGATTAATTGATAATCAATATATAATTTGAAAATATTGCATTATTGCAGGACAGGTTGTGTACCAAGCAGAAACCAATTAATATTAGCGCTCTCGGCGTTTCGGGGGATCGAGCAGCAACACTGAAAAGTGTATACTCTTTTTCACTGTCCTGACCTTAATTTTCAATGTACATATTTCATTTTTATACCAGTGTGTTCGCAATAAAATATTCTACAAGAACATATGTATAAAATGTCACCAAAGCATGAGTTAGACCACCACCAGATAAAGAAACTACGGGGATCACTAGCCATGAGCTCCAAACAGCGACGAGATGTTTCCATTCTTTTCAGGGTTGTCAACTCCACACTTGTCCTACAGCGTTAAATTTGATATCGCTGAGATCGCAATAAAATTCCCTACACGGACATTCCCATATAAATGTAGAATCATGCTCGAGGCCCACCCGCAAGAGTGTGGGAAGTGGGGAAGTGTTACCTGTTACCGCACATCAGCGAAACCAGTATTGAAAAGTGTATTTCTGATCGGGGAGAAAAAACACAAGCCAGAATGGGGGAACCTTATTTATTAAATAATGTATACAGAGCAACTGCTGTACCACACTATAAGTGATGTCGTATAGCATGACTGATTAGAATGCCAGTACTGCAAAGATGCAACTAAAGAAGATAAGTCGTAGCACATTAATAACAGAGCCTAGTGACAGTTAGCCAAAGCAATGTTACTAAAGAAATATGTCGTAGCACATTAGCAGTGCCTAGTGCCAGTTAGCCGAAGCAATGTTGCAGTACTCACAATCAGCTTAATGCTATAATTAAAGACAACACCAGAGTTAATTGAGTGGCGCAGACAGTACAGTATGTATAAAATATATTCTGTAACACAGAAGGCATAGAAAAGAATAGATAAGAATTTCCAGGGGTAATGATATGCTAGTGCCTAGTTTACATGTAAAGTCTGCAACCCCCAACTTGCACTACAAGTGTGCACTTGACTTATGGTAAGTAGCTGCGGGCAGCCCTAGACTTGGGGATCCGGCGCAGCACCCCCACTCCGCAGGCCAGCGCAGCCGGTCCCCCAACCCCCGAAGGGCGAGGTGCCCGCTGGCCGCAGAAGTAACTCATCTTGGTAGTGGAATGACGTCTTGCCTGACGTAGGAGTGGAACGCATCACTTTTCCACCTGCCGGCTGCCCTGATTGCTGCCGGCGCAAGGCTATCCTTGGACATCTGCGTGGCCCTGCCAATTCTGAAGGAGTGAGGAGCATAATCGTTTGGAGGCAGTCCTAGTGCTCGAATGGCAGCACGGAGCACCCTTGTGAAATCTTGTCTGGTGACCGGGGCGCCCGTTTCGTCTAGGAATATAGGACCTGGGTCCATGCCCCGTCGTCCTATGTAGTTCGCCATGGCACGGACCGGGCAGTACTTGCTGTAGGGGTCTGCACTCAGGTTTAAAGTGGGGGTACGACCTGTACTGTGCTTGTAGGAGGCAAACGCGATGTCGATCCCCGTCCGTGATAAAGTTAACTGGTCCAAGCGTAGCGTGTGTTGCCCCTTCCCCGCATAGGTCACCTCCCCTGGCCGGAGGCTGGCATAGAAGGCGAGGGAGAAGAGCGCTCGGTAGCAGGTCCTCTCGTAAGTCGAGCAGCAGACACCTCGCAGGGCTCCCAGTAGTCGTCTGGTCACGGGCAGACGTCGTGCGGGAAGTCGTTGAGCCTTGTTGCGCGCTCCCTTAAGCAGTTGTGTGACTAGGAACTGGCGTGTAGAATCCTCCCTACCATGCAGCTTGAACATGAAGGCGATCGCCGCGAGGTAAGCGCTGAGAGAGCGGAAAGCCAAGCCCCGAGACAGCAGCGACTGCAGGAAGTTCGCCAGTGTCGAGGACGAGGCCTCGAAGGGACACTCCCGTCTCCTGTCGGCCGATACGTACGCCACGTACTCCGCCCACTTATGTTGATAGGTGCGCCGTGTCGCGGGCTGCAGAGAGTCGAGCAGCGTCCTTACAGTTTCAGGGTGAAGTTGCAGGGCAGAAGGTGCTGCGGGACGACGGTTAGCTTCTCGGCGAGTCCTGCGTCTCGCAGGAACGAGGGCGGCAGTACCTGCAACCGGGAAAGAGCGTCACAAACCCCGTTTAACTTGCCCGGGAGGTGTGAGGGAAGAAGCGTAATATTATGGGTGAGCAGGAGGATTGCTAGTGGCCGGACCAGTTGCATGAGGAGGGGGCACCTGGCGGACAGAGATTGCAGCACATTTACCACAGCAGCGTTGTCGGACCTACACACAAGCCTCTTGTTTGCTAACACTGGTGCAAAGATAGAAATCCCCATGTAGAAGGGGTAAAGTTCGAGGAGCGCAATGTTGAGCCGGCTCCAGGTCGCAGGCCAGGTACCCCTGAACCAGGTCGCTCCGAGTGTGAGTCCGTAACCCTTGGAGGAAGCATCCGCACACATCGCGAGGGACGTGGCGCACCCCCATCCACCGTCTGGTGGAAAAACCGTTATCCCGTTAAATGCGCCGAGGAAAGTGTGCCAGGCTTCCAAGTCGAGCTTCGCCTCCGCGTCCAGCAGGCAGGGGCGTGAGGGACGTTGTACACCTCGTGTGAGCGGGTGGAGTCGTCGTAGGAAGGCCCGGCCCCCCGGTATGACTGTCGTGGCAAATTGCAGTTTGCCGATAATCCCCTGCAGGTCCCGCAGGGGAAGGCTCTCGGCCCCTAGGGCGTCTTCCACTGCAGCAATGTACTTCGTCCTCTTGTCGTCCGGCAGCCTTGTCTCCATACGTCGGGCGTCAATTTCAAGTCCCAGGAAGGTGAGGCAGGGGCAGGGGCCCTCGGTCTTGTGGGGGGGCCAAGGGAGTGCCTAGGCGCTCGCAGAGGGCAGTGAACACCCGCAGGCTCCGCAAGCACTCGTTGAAGGTAGAACTCACGAAGAGGAAGTCGTCCAGCACCTTCACGACATCCCGCACGCCGAACTTCTCCGCGAGGATCCATTGCAGGGCGCTGGAGAACGTCTCGAAGATCTTGCAGGAGGGTGCAGCCCCCATGCTGAGCATCTTCTCGTAGTAGTACCGCCCCCCGTAGGCGAAGCCGAGTAGGTGGTAGTCGCTGGGGTGGACCGGGACGATCCGGAACGCCTATGCTATGTCGCACTTCGCCAAGTGCGCCCCCGGCGAGCGTCTGACGACCAAGGCCACCGCGTCGTTGATGGACTGGTAGGTCAATGTTGTCGTCTCCCGCGGGATGTTGGCGTTCACGCTCTCCGAGGTATAGGGGTAGCTGAAGTTGTGCAGGAGCCTGTATTTGCCCGGCGTAGACTCTCAGGGCTATGGGAGAACACTTGAAGTTCTCGAATGGGGGGACCTCGAAGGGGCCCGCTATGCGCCCCAGGCTCAGTTCCTTGTCAAGCATAGGCCCCACTATATGTGGCAGGGCCGTAGTTGCTGGGGGGTTACGAGAGGAGAGGGGAGTCCGCGCCCCCTCATAACCGAGTAGGACCCCCCCCCCCGGAAGCCTCCCACGACATAGTCACGGAGGGGGTAACCCACCAGGAAAGCATCAAGTGCGTCTGCGTCCACTGGCGTTGTGACGTGTGTCTTTCTTCCTGCCCCTGTCCTGTGGGGGGCGACGGGAACGCTTCTCCTTGGCGGTGGTGACTCGGGGTTGGGCCTGGGGGCACGGGCAGTAGGCAGGGTGTCGCTTGTGGCAGCGCGGGCAGTAGTGCTTGAAGGTGCAGGAGGAGACGGAGCAGCCTTCCCCGGTTGCGTGGAAAGCGTAGCAGTATCCCGGTGGTAGTCCGTAGGCCCGTGCAGTGGAGAGTGAGCGTTCGGCTGGGAAGGTGACGGCGCGAGGCACCACCTGAATCCGCTCCTGCGCTGCACGTTGTACCGACCGAATCTCCAGGTCGAGTCTTAGTGCAGTCCAAGGGCAGCCCGATCGAAAAGTGTATATTCTTTTCACTGTCCTGACCTTAATTTTCTATGTACGTATTTCATTTTTGTACCAATGTGTTCGCAATAGAATAGTCTAGAGGAACATATGTATAAAATGTCACAAAAGAATGCGTTAGACCGGCACCAAATAAAAACACCCAAGTCGATTACACTCGTCGTGTCAACAATACAATAGTCTTACCATGAAGATACAATACAATGCCGTTCTCCCAAATAGGCTATGTAGCTATTAGAGAAAACGTAAATTTCATGGCAAACATGTTCATACTATCCCCCAAGTCGATCGGATAAGAATTGAATTTTATAGAAATATTTGTTTATCGGTCGTGTAAATACGACGCTTGCTCGCATTCAAGAGAAATATAGGGGTCGGTCACATACGACCGGGGGGGGGGGGGCGCTAAAGTGATTAATTATCAAGCAAACAAAATAATTACTGTGGGAAGCATTATCCTATTCAATTTCAATTTATTTCTTTATTATGCACCCCATACCCATCCCTTGGGCGGTGGTGTAAAGGGTTACAGAGGCACATAATCGGTTCAGGAACTGAACCCTCTAGTTCGTTTAGCTAAGCAAATGAAAATCTTTTGACGCTAGTTACACAATATACATGTACACATACTCATGTATACATGTACGTATACATACATACATACATACACATACATATTTAATCCCCCACACAAATACACACATCAATAATCTTTTGTCACAAGTGATTCAACAAGAGGCTCACAACAGTCACTATACAAGGCACTTTACATCTATGGTGAGTCACACAGTTACTAGTCTTGCTGCACACCCACCCAACTGGGCGGCAGCTTTACAGTCATGTGCTGCACACCCACCCAACTGGGCGGCAGCTTTACAGTCATGTGCTGCACACCCACCCAACTGGGCGGCAGCTTTACAGTCATGTGCTCCACACCTACCCAACTGGGCGGCAGCTTTACAGTCATGTGCACTACACCCACCCAACTGGGCGGTAGCTTTACAGTCATGTGCTCCACACCCACCGAACTGGGCGGCAGCTTTACAGTCATGTGCTCCACACCCACCGAACTGGGCGGCAGTTTTAGTCATGTGCTCCACACCCACCCAACTGGGCGGCAGCTTTACAGTCATGTGCTCCACACCCACCCAACTGGGCGGCAGCTTTACAGTCATGTGCTCCACACCCACCCAACTGGGCGGCAGCTTTACAGGCTTGTGCTCCACACCCACCCAACTGGGCGGCAGCTTTACAGTCATGTGCATGCATTACCTACAGTAAGCAAATTTTGGATACTTCGCTAAGATTTCGGGCAGCACATCATTATGAATGAAGTACTTACACATTTCTTGGACACTATTGATGGTGTTATCTCTAAATTCCGCGATTTTTTCACATTCCATTATATAATGACGCAAAGTATGCGAATAGTTCTGCTGACAGAGTTTACATTTAGTCAAATCTACATCAGCAGATGTTACAAACTCCCAGAGGTACTTGTAGCCGAGCCTAAGCCTAGCAGTGGTAACATCTAGAAGTCTGCTAACATTATTGGATGACCCATAGACGTGCGGTTCTTCATGCATAATAGAATGTTGATAGATGGAGTAACTGGTGTGAATTTCACTTTGCCTCAAGTCTCCGAAATTTAGTTGATGTTCCTGGGATATTGCTGCCCTCAGGCTGCTCATAGGCAGTCCAAGTTGGTAATCAATTCCCTCTTTACGAGCAAAAGTCTTGGCCAACTCATCAGTTCTATCATGCATTCGGAGACAAATATGGGAAGGAATCCACAGGAGACAGAAATGACTGCGGGAGTGTGTGACAAGACTGTCTAGCAGTTACTGTCACGTGGCTGTGTGACGGAACCTCTTGCTGTGTGACGGAACCTCTTGCTGTGTGACGGAGATCACTCTTGCTGTGTGACGGAGATCACTCTTGCTGTGTGACGGAGATCACTCTTGCTGTGTGACGGAGATCACTCTTGCTGTGTGACGGAGACACTTGCTGTGTGACGAAACCTCTTAAATCGGTGCGACATTTGCATTCTTCCAGCAACTGGGCAATTCTCCCGCCATAAGTGACTCATTAAAGATCATTGCCAGAGGCACGCTGAGGGCCTGCGCTGCCTCTTTTAGTATCCACGGTGATACTTTGTCTGGTCCAACCGCTTTAGTTGCATCCAGTGTTGTCAACTGTTTCATTACCTCCTCTGCTGTTACCTCTATATCTATTAGTCTTTCATCTAGGGTAATCTCTTCTAACAATGGGAGCCGCTCAGGCTCGGTTGTGAACACTAAATGGAAACTGGCATTTAGTGCCTCGCAGATTTCCTCGTTTCTTTCTGTATATGCCCCTTCTGTTTTCCTTAGTCTTGTCACTTGGTCATGTTTGTGTGTGTGTATTTACCTAGTTGTGCTTGCCGGGGTTGAGCTCTGGCTCTTTGGTCCCGCCTCTCCAATCAACAGGTGTACAGATTCCTGAGCCTATTGGGCTCTATCATATCTACACTTGAAACTGTGTATGGAGTCAGCCTCCACCACATCACTGCCTAATGCATTCCGTTTGTCTACTACTCTGACACTGATAAAATTCTTTCTAATGTCTCAATGGCTCATTTGGGCACTCAATTTCCACCTGTGTTCCATAGCTAGTGTGTGTGCCCCTTGTGTTAAATAGTTTGTCATTATCTACTCCTATCAATTCCTCTGAGTATCTTGCATGTGGTGATCTAACTCTTCTGTCTCCCAGTGACGTGAGGTTCATTTCTCGTTGTCTCTCCTCGTAGCTCATACCCGTCAGTTCGGGTACTAGTCTGGTGGCTAGTACCCGAACTGAGGGGTATGAGCTTCGATATGTGTGTGTGTGTGTATTTACTATTTATATCTGCAGAAGCGAGCTATTTGATTAGCTTTTGGACCCTGCCTTTCTAATCGATCTATTTTGTCTTTTATTATGTCAACTATGTATTTCTGTCTAACACACACACACACTCACGCAGAGGTGGTCAGGGAAATGGCTACTGGAGTTCAACACGAGTAAATGTAAAGTTATGGAAATGGGATCAGGTAATAGGCGACCAAAGGGACTGTACACAATGAAGGGGAACTGCCTACCTGTGACGATTCGAGAAAGAGACCTGGGAGTGGATGTGACACCTATACTAACTCCTGAGGCACATATAAATAAGATAACGACAGCAGCGTACTCTACACTGGCAAAAATTAGAACATCATTCAGAAACCTAAGTGAGGAGGCTTTTAGGGCGCTTTACACTGCCTACGTGAGACCAGTCTTAGAGTATGCTGCGCCATCATGGAGCCCCCACCTGAAGAAACACATAAGGAAACTGGAAAAGGTTCAGAAGTTTGCGACGAGGCTTGTCCCAAGGTTACGAGGGATTTTTTTAAAGTTAAAGTTAAAAAGTTATGTATAAAGCAAGCTGGGACAGGCATGTCTTAAGATCCAAGTAGCCTACGCCTGTAAGCTAAACTCTGGCGCGAGTAAATAAAGCTCAGAGCAGCCAATTCAGGAAGGTATTGTAGCAAGCAACTTGTTGCATATTGATGAAGACTTTGTCAACAAACACCGGAAACGTCGAATATCGTACCATTATGTTTTGTTGTTGTGGAAGACCATCACAGACACACTTTGGCTTGTCGGAGCGTCATTCCCCGTTACCAACAACAGCTTTCCCATGTATAAGCAGCGGCACTTGTGTATAACACCTCAGAGTAGCAACCTACAGAGCTGTTAATGGTTGATGATGACTTACTGTGAGCAAAGCTGTACAGCTTCGCCAGGGAGAGGGACAGAGCAACGCTGCATAGCGCTGCCAAACAACAGGACAATCGAACGACAACATTGAGATCCGCGAGTGATAGACACCGTTGTTGTCATTGTTATGCTACTGTGTCCGACCGTGTATTGCTGTTATTGACTGCTCTATGGCTCTACTTGACCTTCAACCACGGCAGTCAAAGCTTCGTCCATTGCAGACTCGACATTCACCAAGAAATGCGACATTTAACACAACAATGCAACTTGGAACATTACCTGACACACCTGCGTGAGGGTGTTGAACCTGCTGGTCTGTGGCTCTATATCTCTGGTGGCCTGTGGCTCTATATCTCTGGTGGCCTGTGGCTCTGTATCTCTGGTGGTCTGTGGCTCTATATCTCTGGTGGCCTGTGGCTCTGTATCTCTGGTGGCCTGTGGCTCTATATCTCTGGTGGCCTGTGGCTCTGTATCTCTGGTGGCCTGTGGCTCTATATCTCTGGTGGCCTGAGGCTCTGTATCTCTGGTGGCCTGTGGCTCTATATCTCTGGTGACCTGTGGCTCTGTATCTCTGGTGGCCTGTGGCTCTATATCTCTGGTGGCCTGTGGCTCTGTATCTCTGGTGGCCTGTGGCTCTATATCTCTGGTGACCTGTGGCTCTGTATCTCTGGTGGCCTGAGGCTCTATATCTCTGGTGGCCTGTGGCTCTATATCTCTGGTGGCCTGTGGCTCTGTATTTCTGGTGACCTGTGGCTCTGTATCTCTGTTGGTCTGTGGCACTATATCTCTGGTGGTCTGTGGCTCTATATCTCTGGTGGCCTGTGGCTCTGTATCTCTGGTGACCTGTGGCTCTGTATCTCTGGTGGTCTGTGGCTCTATATCTCTGGTGGCCTGTGGCTCTATATCTCTGGTGGCCTGTGGCTCTGTATGTCTGGTGGTCTGTGGCTCTATATCTCTGGTGGCCTGTGGCTCTATATCTCTGGTGGCCTGTGGCTCTATATCTCTGGTGGCCTGTGGCTCTATATCTCTGGTGGCCTGTGGCTCTGTATCACTGGTGGCCTGTGGCTCTGTATCTCTGGTGACCTGTGGCTCTATATCTCTGGTGGCCTGTGGCTCTGTATCTCTGGTGACCTGTGGCTCTATATCTCTGGTGGCCTGTGGCTCTATATCTCTGGTGGTCTGTGGCTCTATATCTCTGGTGGCCTGTGGCTCTATATCTCTGGTGGTCTGAGGCTCTATATCTCTGGTGGCCTTTGGCTCTATATCTCTGGTGGTCTGTGGCTCTATATCTCTGGTGGCCTGTGGCTCTATATCTCTGGTGGTCTGAGGCTCTGTATCTCTGGTGGCCTGTGGCTCTATATCACTGGTGGTCTGTGGCTCTATATCTCTGGTGGCCTGTGGCTCTGTATCTCTGGTGGCCTGTGGCTCTGTATCTCTGGTGGCCTGTGGCTCTATAACTCTGGTGGCCTGAGGCTCTACATCTCCGGTGGTCTGTGGCTCTATATCTCCGGTGGCCTGTGGATTTATATTTCTGGTGGCCTGAGGCTCTATATCTCTGGTCTGTGGCTCTATATCTCTGGTGACCTGAGGCTCTATATCTCTGGTGGCCTGTGGTTCTATATCTCTGGTGGCCTGAGGCTCTGTATCTCTGGTTGCCTGAGGCTCTATATCTCTGGTGACCTGAGGTTCTATATCTCTGGTGGCCTGTGGCTCTATATATCTGGTTGCCTGAGGTTCTCTATCTCTGGTGGCCTGAGGCTCTATATCTCTGGTGACCTGAGGTTCTATATCTCTGGTGGCCTGTGGCTCTATATCTCTGGTGACCTGAGGCTCTATATCTCTGGTGGCCTGAGGCTATATATCTCTTGTGGCCTGAGGCTCTATATCTCTGGTGGCCTGTGGCTCTGTATCTCTGGTTGCGTGAGGCTCTATATCTCTTGTAGCCTGAGGCTCTATATTTCTGGTGGTCTGAGGCTCTATATCTCTGGTGGTCTGAGGCTCTATATCTCTGGTCTGTGGCTCTATATCTCTGGTGGCCTGAGGCTCTATATCTCTGGTCTGTGGCTCTATATCTCTGGTGGCCTGTGGCTCTGTATCTCTGGTGGCCTGTGGCTCTGTATCTCTGGTGACCTGTGGCTCTATATCTCTGGTGGTCTGTGGCTCTATATCTCTGGTGACCTGAGGTTCTATATCTCTGGTGGCCTGTGGCTCTATATATCTGGTTGCCTGAGGCTCTATATCTCTGGTGGCCTGAGACTCTATCTCTGGTGGCCTGAGGCTCTATATCTCTGGTGGCCTGTGGCTCTATATCTCTGGTGACCTGAGGCTCTATATCTCTGGTGGCCTGAGGCTCTATATCTCTGGTGGCCTGTGGCTCTATATCTCTGGTGACTTGAGGCTCTATATCTCTGGTGGCCTGAGGCTCTATATCTCTGGTGGCCTGTGGCTCTATATCTCTGGTTGCCTGAGGCTCTATATCTCTGGTGGCCTGAGGCTCTCTATCTCTGGTGGCCTGAGGCTCTATATCTCTGGTGGCCTGTGGCTCTATATCTCTGGTGACCTGAGGCTCTATATCTCTGGTGGCCTGAGGCTCTATATCTCTGGTGGCCTGTGGTTCTATATCTCTGGTGGCCTGAGGCTCTATATCTCTGGTGGCCTGAGGCTCTATATCTCTGGTGGCCTGTGGCTCTATATCTCTGGTGACCTGAGGCTCTATATCTCTGGTGGCCTGAGGCTCTATATCTCTGGTGGCCTGTGGCTCTGTATCTCTGGTTGCGTGAGGCTCTATATCTCTTGTAGCCTGAGGCTCTATATTTCTGGTGGTCTGAGGCTCTATATCTCTGGTGGTCTGAGGCTCTATATCTCTGGTGGCCTGTGGCTCTATATCTCTGGTGGTCTGTGGCTCTATATCTCTGGTGGCCTGAGGCTCTATATCTCTGATGGCCTGATGCTCTATATCACTGGTGGCCTGAGGCTCTGTATCTCTGGTGGCCTGTGGCTCTATATCTCTGGTGGCCTGTGGCTCTATATCTGTGGTGGCCTGTGACTCTATATCTCTTGTGGCCTGAGGCTCTTTATCTCTGGTGGCCTGAGGCTCTATATTTCTGGTGGCCTGAGGCTCTATACCTCTGGTGGCCTGAGGCTCTATATCACTGGTGGCCTGTGGCTCTATATGTCTGGTAGCCTGTGACTCTATATGTCTGGTAGCCTGAGGTTCTATATCTCTGGTAGCCTGTAGCTCTATATCTCTGGTGGCTTGTGGCTCTATATCTCTGGTGGCCTGAGGCTCTATATCTCTGGTGGTCTGAGGCTCTATATCTCTGGTGGTCTGAGGCTCTATATCTCTGGTGGCCTGTGGCTCTATATCTCTGGTGGCCTGTGGCTCTATATCTCTGGTGGCCTGAGGCTCTATATCTCTTGTGGGCTGAGGCTCTATATTTTTTGTGGCCTGTGGCTCTATATCTCTGGTGGCCTGTGGCTCTATATCTCTGGTGGCCTGAGGCTCTATATCTCTGGTGGCCTGAGGCTCTATACCTCGGGTGGCCTGAGGCTCTATATCACTGGTGACCTGTGACTCTATATGTCTGGTAGCCTGAGGTTCTATATCTCTGGTAGCCTGTAGCTCTATATCTCTGGTTGTCCGTGACTCTATATTTCTGGTGGCCTGAGGCAGGTGTCCCAAGTGTTAGGTGAGGTGTAACTCAGTGTTGTAAGAGTGTTGTAACAGTGTTTTATCAGTGTTGTAACTGTTGTAACTCAACACATCACCGAGCACGTCATCACTGCACAACCAGTAACAACTCCGCCTACTCCACGTGCTCCTGGAGTGTTTCTACAAGTAATTTATTCGTAATTGTCTAAATGTGTTGATTAATGACGTCGTTCAGTACTCCACCGCTTCTGTCCGACACAGTAGTGTCGGACTTTTCTGTGTCGGACATTCCACTCAATATCTCACTACACTTTATACTACCTCTGGGCCGTGTCTATAATGACCGCTGGGCCGTGTGTATAATGACCGCTGGGCCGTGTCTATAATAACCGCTGGGCCGTGTCTATAATGACCGCTGGGCCGTGACTATAATGACCGCTGGGCTGTGTCTATAATGACCGCTGGGCCGTGTCTATAATGACCGCTGGGCCGTGTCTATAATGACCGCTGGGCTGTGTCTATAATGACCGCTGGGCCGTGTCTATAATGACCACTGGGCCGTGTCTATAATGACCGCTGGGCCGTGTCTATAATAACCACTGGGTCATGTCCATAATGACCGCTGGGCCGTGTCTATAATGACCGCTGGGCCGTGTCTATAATGACCACTGGGCCGTGTCCATAATGACCGCTGGGCCGTGTCTATAATGACCGCTGGGCCGTGTCTATAATGACCACTGGGCCGTGTCCATAATGACCGCTGGGCCGTGTCTATAATGACCGCTGGGCCGTGTCCATAATGACCGCTGGGCCGTGTCTATAATGACCACTGGGCCGTGGAGAGTCACCCACCAAACAGGTCGAAGATACTGTTATCAGTCTAATTTAATATTTATAAGTCAATTTGCTTGTGTATGTTTGAATTTAATTATATAATAATCACGTCAGGTCCGCACAGATTGTCTTGCAATCTTACGCTAAGATTTACGACTTTCTTAGAGGGTGTTGGCCGTCTTGGTCTGTCGCCACACTTAAGCGGAGCACCTGTGTGGGGAGAGGGCGAGGGCCGGCACGCAAGGCCTACACCAACACTGAGAGCGTCATGATTAAGGCAGGTTCTCGGGGCTACAACATTGGGTACAGCAAATAAAAAATCTCCGGTATGAGGTGCTGTTACTGCTAGGAGACTTTTATTCTCAATGCACCTGTTGCATTGCTGAATGTCACAGAAAGGACGAGATCAATCATTCTAGTGCGAATCTTCTCTATTTTCCTTACGTGTTTCTTCATGATGATGGACACATATGTGGTGAGTTACGGGTTGGTCGGCTTTTGCCCTATCGTGGCCGAGTGGGTTAAGGCAGGTGTCCGGCAATCACTGAAACGGCAGTTCAAGTCACCTCAGTGCCCCAAAATGATTTTCTCATTGATGTATCATGCCATTGATATCATATATATTATATATATATATATATATATATATATATATATATATATATATATATATATATATATATATATATATATATATATATATATATATACGAGACACAATATATATATATATATATATCAACGAGACACAATGAGGTTAATGACATCAAGAGGAGCCTTGCCTCAGCTCTGTGCCCAGCAGAGAGAGAACCTCGCTTCCTAATGGCCCAAAACCCGAACGATTCAGCTTTTCGCCCAGATAGCATCACAGCATACCCCTGGAAGAGGGACAAACAGCTGGTGTGGAACTACACATATGTATCCTTCCTCACTGACACCTATATACACTTCAGTGCTGAACAAGCAGGTGGTAACAACCAACCACAGGCAAACAGAAAAATAAATCACATACAGGCGACTGGAAGGTCAATACACCTTTGTTCCTATAACGTCTGAGACGCTAGCCTTGAGGTAGGAGTGCCTTGGGCTTTCTCAAAGAATTGGGTTCCTGGCTTGCTGGCATCACTAGAGACCCAAAGGCTGCTGCTAATTTCTTGTTTCAGCGCCTCAGTGTGGCGACCCAGAGGGGAAACGCCTGTTGTGTCCTTGGTTCCTGTCCGGAAGCAGAGGAACTCCAAAAGATCCATAACTTTTAAGCACTCATTGTATTAACCAATGTATAACTTGCAACCTTAAATATCTAATAAAGTAAAATAAAACACAAAGAGAAGGGGTGGTAGGACAAATGGACATGAAAACTGCATAGAGGGGACCTAAAAATCCCCTCTAATGTGTTACGTGTGTGCTTTCCTCCGAGGCTATAGGTCCTTTTATTGCAGCCAGAGGTGGTACCCTTAAAAGATAACATCAAAAAAGCGCTACATTACAGTCTCCGTGGTGTAGTGGTAAGACACTCGCCTGGCGTTCCGCGAGCGCTATGTCATGGGTTCGTATCCTGGCCGGGGAGGATTTACTGGGCGCAATTCCTTAACTGTAGCCTCTGTTTAACGCAACAGTAAAATGTGTACTTGGATGAAAAAACGATTCTTCGCGGCGGGGGATCGTATTCCAGGGACCATAGGATTAAGGACTTGCCCGAAACGCTACGCGTACTAGTGGCTGTACAAGAATGTAACAACTCTTGTATATATCTCAAACAAACAAACAAACAAACTTGTTCAGGTATTGGCCGCTCTCAACCTAGTGTTGGTTTACCAGACAATACAATCACAAGATACAATCACTTTTTTTTATTAATATTTTTCTTTGTACAGGACAAGAGAAGCTCATCTCATATATACATTCTAAATTGCACTATCCATACAGAGCAGGTATTTGGTAAGCTATACGCTGAACTGCAACCCGTCCTCTTAAAAAAAATTACGTCACTTGTCGCTGGTATGCGCTATGGCCAAAAATGGATGTAATTTGAAATGAAATCGGCTCACTAAAGTGATGTACTGTCCCGATTTCTGAGTCCTCTGGCTTACTCGGTTAGGTTAGAAGAGGAAACTTTCAATTTAAGGTTTTCATGACGTTTTGAAACTTTAGAACTTCTTGCCAGGGGACTCTTAACTTGCTGTTTTGGAAAAAAACCTAAAATTTATTTTCAATTATTTTTCATTTTAAAATTACGTTTATTTTCGTCCATACGGGCAAATACAGACGTAATCTATAAGAGAGACAGGTTGACCGCGGCTGCTGCCGGCACTCACAAGATGTTGCTGGTGTGGGCAGTCCTGCTCTGGCCGTGGTGGGAGCCACACGTCTCGCCTCTCACTCCATACCCTTCCTTCGGTGAACCAGTTACAGTATAGGGAACAAGACCAATCATCCAAACACATTACAGGTAGCAGGACTAACCAGCCAGTCACAGAGGTCAGCAAAGAAAGGGGCGAAACTCCAGCTGGTTACTGGATATTATTAAGGAATTCCTTTCTCAGTGAGATGGCTTTAGGATAAGCAATACAAATCCCGTTGAAATCAGATTAGTGTTACATGATCAAATGACCACAATTAACTATATCTCGCTATAAAAAAGGTAGACAACTTTATATTAGCTGTTATATCTCCAGGCTTTTATAATGTAGCCATGATTGTTTGTCGACATACACACAAAACTTTTGTATAAAGTGTGTACTTCGTGTATGGAGCCTCATGTTGTTTTTATCCATGGAGTCTTATAATAGTATCTTACACGGGCTTGTATCAGTGTCATACACGGGCTAATTTGAATTATTATCTGGTATTCACTGCAACAAATTGCTTTATTTTGTTACTAGGTGGTAAGTGTTATTTTCTAATTGCTTACGCCTCCAAAGTATAGAAAGTGGTTATTATTCCCCACGATTTAAGCTTTGCTTTGATCTTTGCCTCAGCTTAGGGAAGACAGCTTGAAGGTACACGAAGACTGCTGACTTGTGCAAAATGTGTCACAGGTCTAGATAAGTAGTACGCAGCATTAAATCCCCTCAAGACATCTTTATGTTTTCCCAGGCAAAGGTCAAAGCAAAGTTTGAGAGGAATTCTTGGCACTTGGTCCAATATAAGGATCGTATCCAGTAAAATTGAATCTTTTTCCAGGCAGGACTGAAAGGAATATAATTTATTATTAATGCTAACGGATACGAACTGCAGCTTAAGGATAAAAGTATATGACAATTATACCACTCTTCAGCAGGACGACATGAAGGTCTGGCGAGTTCTGTGGCTTACCGTCCGGGTCACCTCGCTGGTGGCGGCCGAGGTGGTCCAGGCCGAGGTGGTCCAGGCCGAGGTGGTCCAGGCCGAGGTGGTCCAGGCCGAGGTGGTCCAGGCCGAGGTGGGCCAGGCCGAGGCAGGTGTTGACCTGGTGGGCCGAGTGGTGAGGCAGGTGATGGAGCAACATCTGGCCCACTGCCACGTAGTGCTGCTGGAGGAGACTCAACACAACTCTGTCTTACCCAAGATCGTCAGGTGAGACTCTCAGTATCTTTATAAGGATGGAAACTGATGGACCGTGGCCAGACAAATATTTACTGATCAGTCAACTTACTACAGTTCTTCTGTTTTTACATTCATCAGCTTTACATCATTTATAAATTAACATGAACGAACTCACTCCCTTGAATAGGTTGGAACATCAGGAATCGTAGCATTCCCAGGACCGAGCATTGTGAGACCCCACTTGTTACATTTCTCAAGCTTGAATACTCCCCTCTGAATGAAACTTTGTTTTCTGTCTCTCAGGTACTTCCTTATCCAGTTCAGTGTTTTTTCCACATGGTCCCCGATTGCGTCTCCTTCTTGAATGTCGGTGTTTCATGAAGAACAGTATCAAATGCTTTAATTATGACAATCTAAGAAAATAGTCTTCCCAGCC
This sequence comes from Procambarus clarkii, assembly GCF_040958095.1. NCBI lineage: Eukaryota > Metazoa > Arthropoda > Malacostraca > Decapoda > Cambaridae > Procambarus > Procambarus clarkii. The sequence continues at coordinate 24,563,866 of NC_091202.1, read as the reverse complement.
ATCTTTTTCCTATCATATTTTAAGAACCTTGTCATAGAACTTTCATTAGAGTTGGTCCTCTCAACACACCCGATCATTCTCAACCTGGTTACTCTCTTCACCAATTTATACGGAATACTTTTAAGTGACCCTCGTCTGTAATTTAGTGTCTCGTGTCTGTCCCCTCTAGCTAATTCAGTTTTGTATTTCTTCTACAGTAACTACTATGTCATCCAGTTTTTCTTCCAACCTTTCATCTCACAATCTTGGTCTTTTGTTGAGTTGCTCACATATATCCTTATAGTTTTCTTTGAGAATTCCTCCTTCTCCCTTCTACCTGATCACACGTTCTTTTACTGTTTTTTTTCCTTATAAGGCTATATATTAGCTTGGGTTGGTCCTTCGCTTCTGTTGGAATATTATTTTCAATGTGCCCCTCAGCTTCCCTCCTGATTTACTTATATTCATTTCTCATGGTGGTATGGTGACGTTGGGTGACCAAGGATGTGTTCCAGGGATGTGTGTGAAGGTGTGGGGTGGTGGACGCTCACCAGGGATGTGTTCCAGGGATGTGTGTGAAGGTGTGGGGTGGTGGACGCTCACCAGGAATGTGTTCCAGGGATGTGTGTGAAGGTGTGGGGTGGTGGACGCTCACCAGGGATGTGTTCCAGGGATGTGGCTAGTGGTGTGGTGGTGGTAGAGGCCCAGCGAGTGATGGGCGAGGCAGAAGCAGCCAGGGACCAGCTCCTACAAGGACTGTGGGGAGATCCTGCCCGCAACTGTAGAGCGCTCCTTGTCTTCCTGGACCACTCTGCCCATCACGCCAATAATGACACCAGCTACAACAGCAACAATAACAACAGCAACAACAACAGCAGCAGCAGCAACATTAACAACAGCAACAACAGCAGCAGTGGGAGCAACAAGAGCATCAGCAACAGCAGAAGTCTAGTGTTAAGGTATAATTTGCATCGTTTTGTTACATAAAACCTTTTATTGTATTATATACCGTGAAGAAAAAGTTTCAGGAATAATTCTGATGATTAGCAAACATACAAAATATTCATAACAAACTGTCAGAGATCTATATAAAACATTACAGTTAATTGTGACTTGTGCTAATTGAAACCTTAATTGTTAATTGTGGTTATATTAATTTGCGATACCTATATCCAAAAAAGAGAACGTCTGTCTGTTCGAAATCGAGGGTCAGACGCTTGGGGCCAGCCTCACCAAATTTTGCAGGGTAACTGGTCTGTGTCCGGGGATGGTCATAGGCATATCGGGGTCTAGCTACCCACACCCTCCCTCCTTTTGCATGAAATGGCAAATCATTTTAATTTCCGATCTCACTAAATAGTAAACTTTTTCCTGATTAAGATTACAGGTTGTTGTTGTTGTTTTAGATTCAGCTACTTGGAACAAAAGTTCCAAGTAGCACGGGCTACGGTGAGCCCGTAGTGGACTTGAGATTACAGGCATGAGGGAAAGTGGTGAAGAATAGTGAAGATTCAGATTCAGATGTTTATTCAGGTAAGGTATATACATACAAGTGATGTTACATTAATGGATTGATATATAGATAGAGCTAGTACATACAATGCCTAAAGCCACTATTACGCAATGCGTTTCGGGCAAGAAAAACATTAATATCTAGAACTTAATACTAATTGAGCATAAAGAATAAAAGATGTTGAGAACAAATACAAATAAAGATAAAAAAAAAGGGGGAACATGACTGAAAAAGCAGCACAAATACAATAGGTTGACAAACAGTGTTGATTAAAAAAAAAGAAAAAAAAAGAAAATAACAGACATGGGTTGACAATAGAGGAGTGAGGTAGATTACAGGGAATTTATTAGGTAGTGTTTAGTTTTTATCTTAAACTGGTTGAGAGAGGTACAGTCTTTAACATGGTTGGGAAGGTCATTCCACATTCTGGGCCCCTTGATTTGCAGAGCATTTCTAGTTTGATTAAGACGTACTCTAGGAATATCAAAACTGTATTTATTTCTGGTGTGGTGCTCATGGGTTCTGTTACAACCTTCTATGAAGCTTTTAAGATCAGGATTGGCATTATAGTTTAGCGTTTTATATATGTATAATACACATGAGAGAATGTGCAGTGACTTAATATCTAACATATTAAGAGATTTGAGTAGGGGTACCGAGTGATGTCTGGGGCCAGAGTTGGATATTGTTCTAATAGCGGCTTTGTGTTGGGTAATTAGAGGACGTAAGTGATTTTGGGTAGTAGAACCCCAAGCACAAATACCATAGTTGAGATAAGGATAGATAAGGGAGTAATAGAGAGTCACCAGAGCAGGGCGTGGTACATAATATCTGATCTTAGAAAGAATGCCCACAGTTTTTGAAACTTTTTTTGATATATTTAGAATGTGTCCCTGGAAATTCAGCTTGTGGTCAATGAGAATGCCAAGGAATTTGCCATCTAATTTGTTACAAATTTGGGTATTGTTTATTTTGAGATTTATAAGACTAGAGGATTTATTGCCAAACAGAATATAGAAAGTTTTGTCAATGTTAAGGGTGAGTTTGTTGGCAGTTAGCCAAAGATGGACTTTATTTAGCTCAGTATTTACTGTGGCATTTAGAGCAAGAGGGTCAGGACTGGAGTAAATGAAGGTTGTGTCGTCAGCAAATAGAATTGGTTTGAGGTGTTGGGAGGCATTTGGAAGGTCATTAATGTAGATGAGAAAGAGGAGAGGGCCAAGTATGCTGCCCTGAGGAACACCAATGTTGATGGGTAGGGTGGGAGAAATTGTATTATTCACAGAAACATATTGGAGCCTGTCAGTAAGGTAGGACTCGAGGTATTGTAGGGAGTGTCCTCTGACTCCATAATGATGTAATTTAAGAAGAAGGTTTTGGTGGTTGACAGTATCAAAAGCTTTACGCAGGTCCACAAATAACCCAACAGGGAGCTCCTTTTTATCAAGAGCTGTATGAATCGAGTTAAGCATACTAATAAGTGCATCGTTAGTGCTTTTTTTGGGTCTGAAGCCATATTGGCAAGGGCTAAGTATATTGAGTTTGGCTAGATATGAGTAAAGCTGCTTGTATATAAGTTTTTCAAAAATTTTTGACAAGTTTGGCAGGATTGATATAGGTCTGTAGTTGTTAACATCTGTGGGGTCACCACATTTGTGGACAGGCATTACTCTCGCTTTTTTTAGAATATCTGGAAAGGTTTGGAGTTCAAGTGACTTGTTGAAGAGCAAAGCAATAGCAGGGGCTAAAGATCTGGAGGCTTTTTTGTAAATTAAAGTTGGTATCTCCTCAAGGGCACCAGACTTGGTTTTAAGGGAAAGGATTATCTCATTGACGTCAGTGGAGTTAATAGGCTTTAAGGAAGGTGGTTACAGTGATGAAGATAGTAAGTAGTGATAAATGATTATAGTGAAAATAGTAGGTAGTGAAGATGGTTATAGTGAGTAGTGAAGATGGTTGTTACAAATGGGAGTCTGTACTATGGGGAATCTAGTATAACATGGATGTAGGGGCAGTAGTTAGCATTAAGAGTTATCAAATATAGGAGATCTAAAAGGCCCGGCCCCCCAAATAAACTATCCACAGTGAATATTAATTTGCTACTAGATCATGTCAGTCTAGAGGTTGATCATAGATCTCCTACACAGGAAGAATGGATACTCCTTTAACTAACTTACTTATTTATTAACTCCTTAACAACCCCCCCATATACACTCACACCAATAACAATAATAATAATTACTTTACCACACAATCTTACGTTAAAAGCCTTGGTCCACATAAGCAGGATACAAGGTTTACACTGAGAACAAGCTAGGGTAAAGTACTAATAGTGAAGCACTTGAAGCTTGGGCAGCTTAGGGGGTAGTGAGCCCACGTGGTACCTTAACACAACACAACACTAATGGGTTATCTTGACATGATTTCGGGGCTTTTTAGTGTCCCCGCGGCCCGGTCCTCGACCAGGCCTCCACCCCCAGGAAGCAGCCCGTGACAGCTGACTAACACCCAGGTACCTATTTTACTGCTAGGTAACAGGGGCATAGGGTGAAAGAAACTCTGCCCATTGTTTCTCGCCGGCGCCTGGGATCGAACCCAGGACCACAGGATCACAAGACCAGCGTGCTGTCCGCACGGCCGACCGGCTTCCAAAACACTGGCAAATACTACCCCCAGGTCTCCACCAATCTTACAAACCCAGAGTAGGCACACTTAAAAAACACAGTACTTAACTTAATGGTACAGGAACTTAAGGTAAGGGAGATAAGTAAGAGGAAAGGTAAAGGAGTGCAGAGCAGCTCAGAAAAGTCTTGATCCCCACGAACGCCAGTCAGAGAAGAGAGAGCATCTCCACTCTCCTCCCTCAGTTCACTCGCTGCCAGCAGACTACTCAACTAATCGTACAGCATTCCTATCCCAAGTTTACTCAGGTTTACTTTACAAATGATTAGAAAGTATTAGTAAACATAGTTGGTGCCTATGTTATTATTTAATAATCAACCCCAAGCTCAGTCTTTAAATGCTCTTTGAGAAACAAGAATAGTCTTATGTCTGACAGGGAAGATACAAACAAATGCACCTCGCCATGCGTCCCCAATACTATAAGGCAGTTTATTTAGCTCAATTTTGAACTCTGGTTTCCACTGAGGAACCCAGGGTCGTAACACTTCTTATTGGGAAGATTGTTACATTGAGGATAGTGAAGATGGTTAGTGATAAAGAAAGTAGTAAAGATGGTTATATGAATGAAAATAATGAGTAGTGAAGGTGGTTAGTGGTGACACTAGCGTGTAGAGCCTTTGCCTTGATACTATAAGTGACTGCACCGATATATACAGTGCATAGGCATGTTGTCAATGCCTGTGCCTACAACTTAGTTGGTAGGATTGTGGGGCTGCTGCTTTTGTGGTAACTCTGCCTACTGAGCCACCAGCACCCACAATAAAGAAGGATTCCAGAGACATATCTGCTGTCTAACTGAATCTTTAGGCTTTCCCTGTGGTGCCACTTTGGCATGAATGGGTTAGATGATCCACATCCTAGATAAATTGCTAACCACCACATATTGTGCTGATGGCTCAGTAGGTAGAGCTTCAGGCTGCTTGTGTGCAAACACTGAAGCAACTGACGAGGAAGTGAGTGCGACTCTTTCTTAATCGTGTAATTCTTTTCAGCTTCATTTCCAACTGTTATTATTATACTAATTTTACGCTGGCGGCGAGGTAACAGTGGTCTCGCCTGCAGGTTCCTGGAGTGGTGCGGGTTGTGGCAGCGGCCGGAGGTCCGGGTGGTGGTGGTGGGCACCGGGACCCATGACCGGGCGGTGCTCCTCCACCACAGTCTCCGCAACACCCTCCACGCCCTCTACCTCGCTCCTGACGACCTCGCCCTCCGCCAGGCTCGCCACCGGTCCTCACCCAACTCTCAGTTCAAGCACGGTTCCAGCAGAGGTGGGTGGGACACAGCAAGCCTTGTAGCGGACTCTAGCCCGCAGAAACGTGGTACTAGAAACACTATGGGTGTTAGTGGCTTTACAAGACTGTAAAAACATTAATGCTTTGTACTCTCATAATCCCAATGTACCTTCTTGTATATAAATAAATAAATAAATAAATAAATAAATAAATAAATAAATAATTAAATAAATAAATAAATAAATAAATAACCATGAGTGAGGTCATAAAGCGTTCATGGGGGTCACATCAGCTGCCATAAAAAAACGGGTTAGGATAATAAACAAGTAGGGTTAGGAAGCTAAACAAAAAGTTATGGACATAAACAAGAGGGTTAGGGATATAAACAAGGGATTAGAGACATAAACAAAGGGTTAAGGACATAAAGAAGTAGGTTAGGGGTGAAAAGAAAGGGATGTAAACAGGGTTTTGAAAGTGTTGGATGGGGTTGAGGGGATTTATCAGGAGAAAGTGCGAAGCCATTACGTCTATATAGCACTTGGAAGGGGTCAGGATAAAGATTTGGAATGGGATGGGGAAAGGAACGGTGCCCAACCACTTTGACGGTCGGAGATTGAACGCCGACCTGCATGAAGCAAGGCCGTCGCTGTACTGTCCACCCCAAGTGGTTGTGTTGGAACAGAAGAGACGAGAATGTGCAAGTTGGAGACAGATTTATGATCGACACTGGGAAGTACAGGTTTAGCCCGCGAATGTGGTGAGTAGGGAAATTTACGACGTAGAGCGTCCCCTCCATCAGTGGAGATGGATGACTGATATTAATCGCATGCAAATAGTGTGCGATCCGGGTGCGAGTGTCCGGTTACCCCTCCCCCTCTCGATGCTAGATTATGTGAGGGAAGGGAGGGAATTATCAGGGTAAAGCACCAAGCCATTATGCCTATCACCTGGAAGAGGTCAGGATAAGAATTTGGGATGGGACAGAGGGGAAGGACCTGAGTGGTTGGAAGATTTGAGGGTTAACTAATTTATTTTTAGAGACTAGCTCTCGGACCATGTCTTACTAGTTTAAACAGTCGAATTTTGTACGTAGTAAACTCCTTTCTAGTGTGTGGATTCGTAGATATATGATTAGGATAACCTTAGAAGATGATTTTCTCTCTAGTCACAGATCCACAGGTTTCATAATCAGGGATCAATGACCACAGCAGCCCAGTCTCTGGAGTGGATAAACACAACCTGCCGCCACCACCACCTGCCGCCTCCTACCGAGTGCGGATGTGTGTGGTTAACCTTCGACCTGTTCCCCATAGGCCTAACAATACATTCTATTCAAATTCCGGCATTATCTATACCATTCATTCATTTCCTGGTTCTAGCATGATACTTTTTTTTCAAATTATACTCGTGAGTACTTGACACGAGTGAGAGGAGGTGGATTGGATAGGTACGTAAGTGAGATGGGGTTGAGTGGATAGGTACATTCCAAGTTACAGCCCCGCTCCTGTGCCAGGTAAGTTGTTACGGCCCTCTAGGGTCGCAACTGGGTTCTTTCTCTGATGTTAATAGAGTTGGGTATCCGGCCCCAAGTTAGTAGTGGCTTTCAAGGGGTGTGTTCCGTAACACAAGTAAATTAAAGGGGAAGGGAGACAAAGGCAAAAACTTAAATATATAATTATCACCGTCACCATAAATAATATATAAATTATCACACGGGGGAGGTATAAACACTTATGTACAATATGGTCTTCCTCTGAAGACGCGGAGTGTTCCACGGTGCTCAACAATGCTTAGCCCTTGGTCCTCTTGTGGCCTCACGATGAATCCTTCAATTCTCTCGAGTCTACCCTGGCCACAGGCCAGCCAAATCACAGCTCCACTGGGGGCACCGTCGTGGAGGCCGTCAACCACAAATCCAGCCTGTAGCTGGCAGGTTCCAATCAGTTCCGCTGGTTAGGCCACTCCACGACCGATACTAGGGTAGCGAGCCCTAGGCAGGAGCCTCGTGTGATCCCACAGATCACTCTCCTCACCACAACACCCCAGTGGTTCGTCTTCTCCACTAGTCAGCCCCGGGTACGACAATCCCTGGATCTGCCACCTCACAGGCAGGCTAACACAACAGTGTTCATCGGGGGGGGGGGGGGGTGACTCACAGTTTCAGCGGCAAATGCGTGGAGGTTCTACGGCTGCCTTGGGTAGACTGATCCAACGTCAGATTCAGCAGTCCCAGGTCGACTCTGTAATCAGACACGTCATCAGTACTAATGACACTCTAGGGCACCTCACTCACAGGCTTAGACACAAACGTCCACCTATCCGCTCCATAGATGGCGTTGCTGTCCAAGCGTCACCTCACCAGAGGTCAGCAGCGGCTGTGTTATGAGCTGATCAGGACGGGAAACTAGCCCTTGTGGCCAGTATATCTCGTCCTCACTAGATGGCGCCGTCCATTTGGAGGGGGTTTCGGGAGCTGACCCACAGATGGCGCGGTCGTCACTGCTCCGTGCTCGGACGCTGGGCTCGGGTCCGTAACATAAGTCTACTACGGGCTCACCATAGCCCATGTTACTTGGAACTTTATGTTCCTAGAAGCTGAATGTTAAACAATGTTAATGAGTGGATAGGTGCATAAGTGAGAGGGGGTGGAGTAGATAGGTACATAAGTGAGATGGGATGAAGTGGATAGGTAAATAAGTGATAGAGGTGGAGTGGATAGGTACATAAGTGAGATGGGGTTCAGTGGATAGGTAAATAATAGAGAGGGGGTATAGTTAAACACAGTCCGCCCCATATAAGAATTCATTTAGTCCTGGTATAACAAGCCTGGCTTGTATCTAGGTCCAAGCTAGAATTACTGACCCTCCCAAGGTTGCAACCCCACAGCAGTTGACTAATTCCCAGGTACCTATTTACTAGCCAGATGCATATTAGGTGATAGGAAATGTACCCAACCATTTCTATCCCGCCCGGGATTCCCGATTGTGAGTCGAAAACGAACACGATTGTACTGCAAGGACCGTGAAATATAGCCAGCTGCAGAGGTCCCTAATTCTTCAGTTTTTTTATTGCTTACTAAATCTTTCCTGACTTAACTAAACCTTTACCAGGCTCATCATAGCCTAACTAAACATTTACCAGACTCCACCTAGCATAACTAAAGTTACCACACTCTTCTGGTGCACACATTCATAATACATTTCTGTACCTTAACTTATATGACGGTAAATCAACCTCCACTTACATGTGTTGTTACATATGTATTTGTGGATCACATTTGCCGATGTTTGTGTGCCTTGTGTACAGGAGCGGGAGACCAGGTGTGTGTAGGAGCGGGAGACCAGGTGTGTGCAGGTGTAGGAGACCAGGTGTGGGTGTACCGACGGTGCCTGTACTGTGAGGAGGGCGACGCCGGCGTCCAGTTGCTCCAGCAGGCGGACGCCACCGCCGTCCCCCGGCGGCGGCGGGAAGACGGCTTCTTCAATGGTTTGTCTCCTGTTATATTAACCGGTCGACTGAACCAGTTGTCTTAGTGAGTTCTCTTAGTGAATTACCTTAGCCAACTATCTTAGTGAGTTCTCTTAGTGAATTACCTTAGCCAACTATCTTAGTGAGTTCTCTTAGTGAATTACCTTAGCCAACTATCTTAGTGAGTTCTCTTAGTGAGGTTTCTTAGTGAGGAATCTTAGGAAATTACCTTAGGGAGTTATCTTACTGAGGTATTTTAGCCAACTATCTTAGTGAGTAATGATTGGAAGTTATGTTAGGAAGTACTGGTTTGGTAACAGTATTGTGGAGTGGAGTGCGTTGCCAGCTTCCATTACTGAGAAAACATGGGTGAGAGTGTGGTGGATTGTAGATGTAAATGTGTGAGAGTGGGTGGATATTGGAGAGGTAGGAGAGACGGGGTGTATTGGATAGGGTGATGTCATGATTTATCTGTATTTTAGAACATTTTCCTTGTCATGCAGGACAGGTTAAAGGTTTAAATACATAAACAGCTTGTTCTATGATATTTTGTGTACAGTTTGATTGTTAGAATGACAGTTTCATTTGTAAAGTTCTCATGATTTGATTGTTTCTAAAGTGGCTAAAATCTTCTATTTTCTAAGATGGTAGATTCTACCTAGGCTGTGTAATGTGGGTGACAGCACCTTGTAGTAGACCACTTGACAGCACCTTGACTTAGAGCACTTGAAATCTCCTTGACATAGAGCACTTGACAGCACCTTGACAGCACTTCTACGTCAAGAGCACTTGACAGTGTAACGGTCCCGGGGAGGAGGGGGGAGGAGGCTGTTATGCAAAACGATGAAAGTTGTTAAACTTATACATCTCAAAGGGGTCTGCAAACTGTCCTCCGACTATTTAACTGACCGTTAATTATCTGTATTCGATAATCACCAGAGTTGCTGCTGTAAACCTTCAGCCCGACCCTCGTAACCGTTGGTGTTTGATCACCAAGAGACCACAAACACCAGGTATTGTACTTTAAGTTACGAGTGAACTCTTAGAGAATTATCTGCTGCCAAAAGTTATTGTATTATACCGGAAAATGAATGAATAGAAATGAAGACAGGTTAACCATGTCATTTGATGTTTAAATGTCAACATGAATACACAAAATGTGAGTCACTACACAAGAAATTTGAAAGCACTACGGCTGACTGCCCCTGAAAATCATACAGCACTTAAGTTGGAAAACACAATATACTTCACCTTACAAGTTCACTCACTAAAGACTGAGATTGAGCTCAAAGACTGAGAGGCCAAGCCTGATTGTGGGACTCACCCAGCGATCTCCACTGCTATCCTGCTCAATCCTTAGTCTTAAATCCTCTGTTTCTCATGAGTATTTATGGGGGGTCCGGGAGCTAAACTCTGCCTACCAAGTAAAACCGCCTCAGGCTCTCTACCTGAAACCCTAGACAGCGGCTTGTCTGAAGGACACACCCAGCCAACCGGCTGCAATTATCGGCTTAGCAGAAGGCAAGGTCACCTGATATGACCTGACCCCTAGTCAACCTGTGGTCATTAACTGCTAAAGGGTGAGATTCCTTAATTGCCAAGGCCAAACAACCTGACGCCTTCAAATATCATGTTTGACTGACTCATATGTGAATATTAACTAAAACACATTTATAGTGTTACAACAGCACCTTGACGTAGAGCATTTGACAACACCTTGACGTAGAGCACTTGACAGCACCTTGCCGTAGAGCACTTGACAGCACCTTGCCATACAGCACTTGACAGCACCTTGCCGTAGAGCACTTGACAGCACCTTGCCGTAGAGCACTTGACAGCACCTTGCCGTAGAGCACAGAAGAATGTTATACACTTATATGTCAACATACTTATGTGTTAAACACTCCATACAATTAAAAGAGTCCAGTCTTTGAAACTCACTCCCTGATGAATTAAAACATGTTCCAACCAATTCCCTGTTCAAAAGTAGAACCAAAAAGTACCTAACTACATCCACAAAGTTTCCTACCTTGTGCTTCAAACTCACACTGTTCTTGTACTATACCCACTTCCCCAATGTTAGTTCTTATGACTAATTAAGTGCTTTATCTCTACCAGTGTTAGTTCATCTCTACCTCTATCAATTTATATTGTTAATATAAAAACGTTGCTACAATGTACTTTTTCACCTTACCCGATATGTTAGATTAAGGACCTGCCCGAGACGCCATGTGTGTTAGTGGCTTTGCAAAAATGGAAAAATATCACTGTACTGAAATCTCACCAACCAATTGTACCTGAATAAACCTGAATAAAATGTGTAAATGAATTGTATCAATAAAGATAATAGTGATATATGTCAACAGATCTGAATATAATAATAATAATAATAAAAATAATAATAATAAAGATAATAATGATATATGTTAACAGATCTGAATATAATAATAATAATAATAATAATAATAATAAAAATAATAATAATAAAGATAATAATGATATATGTCAACAGACCAGCTATCGGACATGAAGGGCTACAGGATCAAGGTGCTGGTGATGGCCTACTTCCCCTTCATCGACTTCCAGCGGAGTAACGGCACCACCGCCGTCACCCTCCACGACTGCCTGGACGCCCGCATGATCAACACCATCGCTCCTCTCCTTAACTTCACGTGTGTGGTCATCACTTTGCAGCATGTAGTGTGTGCGGCCCTTGGCTCTGACCTATGTATAGTCCTGTCTACTGCCCTATGTGGCCCTCAAGTAGTGTCTTGTCACGTCTATGGCCTTTACTTAATGTCCTGTCCCACATATGACCTTTATATAGTGTCCTGATACGTCTATAGCTATTATATAGTGTCCTGATACGTCTATAGCTATTATATAGTGGCCTGCGACGTCTACAGCTATTATATAGTGGCTTGAGACGTCTATAGTTATTAGATAATGTCCTGAGACGTCTATAGCTATTATATAACGTCCTGAGATGTCTATAGCTATTATATAGTGGCCTGAGACGTCTATAGCTATTATATAGTGGCTTGAGACGTCTATAGCTATTATATAGTGTCCTGAGACGTCTATAGCTGTTATACAGTGTCCTGAGACGTCTATAGCTGTTATACAGTGTCCTGAGACGTTTATAGCTATATAAAGTGTCCTGAGACGTCTATAGCTGTTTTATAGTGTCCAGAGGTGTCTCCCCCAGGTATGAGACGCGTGTGCCCGCCGACGGGGTGTGGGGTGTGCCCGGGGGTTCGGGTAACTGGTCGGGGATCATCGGGGAGCTGCAACACCAGCTGGCCGACCAGTCGTTGATGCTGATGCACACTCTGGCCCGGAGCGGCGTCGTCCAGTTCTCCAGACTCTACACCCACGACCCCATTGTCATCATCTCCCTCAAGCCGCAGCCTCTGCCTCGTCACCTCTCCATTATCAGGCCCTTTCCAGGTACGTGTGACGTGAGCCTTGATACTCCTGCACAGTTTTATTCCAGTGTTTCCTTGAGAGATTAGCCTAGCCACTCCCAGGCCGGGCCCAGTAGCCTAGCCACTCCCAGGCCGGGCCCAGTAGCCTAGCCACTCCCAGGACGGGCCCAGTAGCCTAGCCACTTCCAGGACGGGCCCAGTAGCCTAGCCACTCCTAGGCCGGGACCAGTAGCCTAGCCACTCCCAGGACGGGCCCAGTAGCCTAGCCACTCCCAGGCCGGGCCCAGTAGCCTAGCCACTCCCAGGACGGGCCCAGTAGCCTAGCTCATGTTATACCACGCCCGGACCAGTAATAGTAATAATAATAATAAGCTACGATAATAAGTAGTGGTAATGTCTTCTCACAGACATAATAACATAGGATAAAACCTCACTTATGTAATTAGTGAAATTTATGTAAAGATTTACACCAAAACTTTCGCACTCTCCTGAGTGCTTTGTCAAGGTTTGAGTGCGTGGTTAGGACGAGACTTACATCTCAATAACTACTCTCGTCCTAATCACACACTCAAGCCTTGACAAAGCACTCGGGAGAGTGCGTAAGATTTGGTATAAATCTTTACATAAATTTCACTAATTACATAAGTGAGGTTTTTATCCTAAATAATAATATTAATAATAATGAGAAAATCACTGAAGCAGTGTGAGGTTCGAACAAGCGTCCTGGGTACTCCCAGACTTACCCCTGGACCACGACAAATTATACAACGTGGGATTCCTCAATTTTCCTGAATTTACCCGAAGGCCACCATCTATCTAATGGCCTCGACGGGGCCAGGAAGCTGGCTGCTTGTCAAAGGTCCCCTCACTTTTTCCTGGGATTTTTTTTTTTAAATTCGATTTGAAGAGCAGCAATGTCTTGGCATTTGCGGCTTCGGTTTGAAGGCAAGTCCATGGGTTTATGCGTGAAATATCACCTCCTGTTTTCTGTCCTATAGTGTGGCTTGTTGAGCATGAAGCTGTTAGCTTCTTTTATCTGTTGCACTTGACCTCTTAAAGAAGTGGTCTGGATTAAAATGCTTAACCACATCTTCTCAATGTACTCGTCTAATTGTGCTTGCAGGGATGAGCTTCAGTTTTTTGGTCCCGCCTCTCAGCAATCAATCAACTGGTGTACAGGGTCATGAACCTATTGGGCTCCATCATATCTACATTCAAACATTTGAAACTGTGTATGGAGTCTGCCTGCACCGCTAGTTTCCCAGTGCGTCCCATATGTTCAGTACTCTAACACCGACGAAATTATTTCTAATATCTCTATGGCTCAATTGGAAACTTGGACAAGAGACACAGTTTCCCCCTGTGTCTCTTGTCCAAGTACCACCCACGTTAAATAGTCGGTCCTTGTCTGCCTTACTAATTTGGCTGAGAATTTCCTACATAGATATTTTGTCTCCCTTAACTCTTCACTTCAACGAACGCAAGGTTTATTTACTTTATCTTTTCCTCGTAATTCACACCGTGTAGTTCTGGGACAAGTCTGGTGACAATACCTTTAAGTTTTCTCCAACTGTCTTGTTTTTGTCTACATAAGCATACGCTTGAACTGCATATTTCGCTTGTCTACCTTCCTGTCACCAAACTAAGACTTCCACATATCCTGCCGAGATTCGCACTTCTCCAACTTATAGTCATTCTTGCGGGTCCTGACCTGATCTGATTGTCCCAAGACTGTGTCAGTCTCCACTGTTGATAATCCTTATCATTTTGAAGGCCACGATTCATCTGTCCAGCACCTCTCCTTAGAACGGAGGCCGAAGGCTCTGAACCTCTACTTGTATGGGAGGTTTAAAATATGATTAACCAGCCTAGTCATAAAAAGGTCGATTTTTTCAAGGAAATCTGTGTAAACTCTGTAATACAGCGACCAGAATTATATAATAATATAATTGAAGGACGATGTTTGTGCGCTTATTATTTAACATTTGATGATAAACCCAAGCCTCCCGTTGTTTAGTTGGCCGGGATGACCTTCTGCCGCCAAGACCTTCACGTCCTGCCAGTCTGACACCTCTTCAGCATCTTAATCACCTTCAGTGGTTAAGTTCTTAATTGCACACTAGTTTCTCTGTCAGCTATCTCACCCTGTCAGAATAAAAGAGACAAATATATGTGTATGTATGTGTGTATGTATGTATGTATGTATGTATGTATGTATGTATGTATGTATGTATGTATGTATGTATGTATGTATGTATGTATGTATGTATGTATGTGTGTATGTATGTATGTGTATAAAGCTGATCAGAATTACATTTGACCATTATAAATTCACATTAATGCATTCATAAATCTGTGTATCTATGTATTTACGTATGTAACTTAGCCTAACATTTTAAAAGCACTACGATCACCTTCTGTGGTTGTTCAGTAAATCTCTGAACTGTATGTTTGACAAATCCCTCACCCTGTCCATGGAGGACAGAAGAAAATGTATATATGATGGTTTGCATTGTAATTGTGTGGCCACGTCTGTGGTAGAAAATAATACCTCTTCTGCAACTCTATTGACTCACATCTACATCGTTTATTAGGTGGAAGGTGCCACTGTTCTTCCCCAAGTTTAGGACGGTGTACAAATCGACGATAAACCGTAATCTGCAATTTCCTTGCCATACCTGTACTGTTATGAGGACTTTCTGGAGTTCGACGAGACCTCATTCGAATTTACTATTCTCCACCCTCACCCGCAAATTTCCTGATATTGCTGAACCCAAGCATTTATAATCACTGACATATTCTATGAAAATATGTCAAAAATATGTAATATGTTGAAGAACTTTGTGAACGCATAAGAGTATTATCAGCCTAGTCTTTCAGATTCAGTGTGGCAGTTGCTGTTGGGGAGCATGGTGGGATGGAGCGTGGCGCTCTGGGTGATGCAGAGAGCGTGGTCCACGCTCCTGGGTGGCCGGAGCCTCAGGCTAGGCTCCTCCCTCTACTTCACCTGGGCCATCACCCTTGAGAACCCACAAGACAACATCATCCCCAACAACCTCATGGCACGGGTGAGAATGTGGCTTCCGGCTACGATTCTCAGCGCTGGGAAAGGTGTTCCTATTACTGCTAATTTTGTTGAAATAATAATATTCAAACTTATTCATAAACTTGCAGGCATTATACATTGATAATTGTTGCGTGTAGTATAGAGTATACAACTACAATTTTGAGACATTATATCGAAACAAATAGGTCAACATTCTCAGTAGTTTCAGAGGCAAGTCTGAATCAAAATTTCTTTGTATATACTGCTCAAGTAATAGGGATTTAACTTAATAGATAAAAATCCAAGTCTATGAGACAGTTGGAAGATGGTAATGGATATGGTGAATATCGGCAGATATTGGTGGGCTGGTGGCTGGTGTTGTGTCTGGTGGTGTCCTCAGCCTACAGGTCGTCGCTAATGGCTCACCTCACCGTCCAAGAACATTACCCGCCCATCAACACCTTCCAGGACCTGGCCAAGCGTCCTGGCTGGACCTGGGGCTCCAGGTTCGAGGCAAGATCAAGCGCCTATCGTGAATTCTATACCGAAAACGGACCGCTACTCAGACATATTTACGATAAAATGGAGGTAAGTTTGTCTGCTTAACACCAGTTACCTATAATAGGAGGCTAACCTGCTAGCTTAATACCAGCTACCTATGATAAAAGGCTCGCTAGCTTAATAAGAGTCACATATAATAATATAATATAAAATGATTATAATATAGGTGAAAGCTCAGTAGCTAGCTTAATACGAGTCTTCATTTCTCATCTTTCATGTTGAGGTGTGCTTAGCGAGCGGCTGTTTGTATAATGAATACTCATTTCAATCGAGCACAGTACTGGAAACATGAAGGGTTACAATGAAATAGATGCTAGTTAAAGAGAGCGATAGATTACATGCGTCAAACTATCGGCCAATTACCTTAACGTCTATTCTAGAAAAATAGTTCGAGCTTATAATCGCAAGTCATTCATATACCTATTGACAAAAGTAGATTACTATAAGATTCATTGTTGTTGTTGTTGTTATAGATTCAGCTACTCGGAACAAGTTCCAAGTAGCACAGGCTACGGTGAGCCCGTAACTTAGTAAGAATCTAACTAAGATTCACTGCATGGTTTTACTCAAGAGCCGCCCGTGCTTAACAACTTTGCTTTTGGTCTTTACCCAGCCTGGCCCCCCCCACCCCCCCCCCGGTTAAAAATGCTATCCACCTGACCAATTGGAGAGTGCTATATAGTCGTAATGGCATGGCGCTTTCCATGTCACAAAAACAAGGTTATCGCGAATAACCGAACTCAATTACGGGCTCACCATAGCCCGTGCTACATGAACACTTCGTTCTGAGTAGCTAAATCTGAAACAACAACGGCGCTCTCCCCTGATAGTTCCCTCCCTCAGTAAGAGGACGTACACTTCCAGTAGAGGAGAGTCGTGCCGCCTCTCACCTCGACTTTAGTGGAGCCTCTGGTACTGTGCCTCTTGAAACAGCCTGTCCTCCAACGTCAATTTAAAGTGTCCTCTCCTAACCTACCAGAGGACCCCAAACAGAAAACGGGACAATACGTCACTTTCGTGAGCCGCTTCCATTTTCCAGTACAATTTTTGGCCTTTTGTAACGCATACGAGCGAAATGTGGGTAGAAATAGCCTAAGTTACTCTATCCCTTTGAGATGTATTTAGTGTCTCAATAAATGTACTTGAACTTGAACGAGCGAAATGCGACGTTCTTTGTGGGAGGGAAGGTTGATGAACTCATTTTTTTTATATATACAAGAGTTGTTACATTCTTGTACAGCCACTAGTACGCGTAGCGTTTCCGGCAAGTCCTTAATCCTATGGTCCCTGGAATACTGTCGGAAAATCCGACACCATTTACTAATCATACAGATAATAGCTGTATTGTATAAACAAGTTACCCATAGAAAACGTAACTTGTAGTGGAATTACCGTCTATAGAAAACGGGATATCATCACCACATACTATTATATTCACCACCTATTATGGTGGGAATTATTCTTAAATACATTAGTCTTAGGACTTTACCATCATAAAAACATCTCATATAAATTAACTTAATTATCAATATTAAAGTAGAGTAAATGTGACCCTTCTATCACTTTCTGTCATCTGGACAATGTAAGCCAGGTGTCAGAGTGAGGAAGGAGGGGCAGCCATTGTTTATACTAGACCAGAGGCACACGGGAGCAAATACGGCTCCTGTTAATTTTACTTGGACGTAGTGTTATGGAAACCAAAGGTGTACCATTATCAACACGCTGTCAACAAATCAAGTTAAGTGTTCTTCCGAAACCCATGTATCTTTCATTTATGGCCATTAATGTCATTATATAGGGTGATCCCGTTAGAGCACGTGGTAGCCTCAAACTAAAGGTAATTAAGCCAGGTCTTCATTGTTCCATGTACAGTGTTCTCTGATATACCTGTCATATATAGGATTCTGGCTTTACAGCTAGCGCCCTTTTAACAGGTCAAGACGAGAAAGCAAGGCTTTGTGCATCAGTTACCAGGGTGATGGAAGCTACCTCAAAGAGGGAAAATGTGGTCTCTACATCCTGGTTATACCTGGTGGATTAAGGTCAGCTGTACTATAAGATAAGGAACCTCTTCAATGTATGTAGTCTATTACTGTAGTTTGATTGGCTGCATATATATATATTTAATAAACCCCCCTAATGTGTAGAGGATCGATTTGTGAGATTATGAGATTATTGCAGAAATACAGTCCACTTATCATTATACAAATTGCTATCGAAGTATATAAATTAACGTAAATATAAATTCATATAAATTAAATAAATATAAATCTCACAGGTCGGTTCCCACAAATACGACCCCCGCGAAAAATTGTTTTTACAACCAAGTACCCATTTTACTGTTGAGTTAAACAGAGGCTACAGTTGAGGATTTGCATCCAGTAAATCCTTCCCGGCCAGGATACGAACCTATGACAAAGTGCTCACGGAACGCCAGGCGAGTGTCTTACCAGTACGCCACGGAGACTGATAAATGAGTTACTAGCAACTTGGAAGCACAAGGTACTGAAGGGGGTTATTTTCACGTGGATTACGGTTTGATTATTGCAAACGAAACAGAGGGTTAACATATATGTTGTTAATTGTTAAGTTAACGTTGGGAGTGGAGTGCCTCGGGCTCTGTCCTGGGGCCTCCGTTGTTCACAACACACACACACTTTACCATAAGAAAATTCACTTTCGCAAACAGAGTGGTAGACGCAAACAGACGGTTGGAACAAGTTAGGTGAGAAGGTGGTGGAGGTCAAAACGGTCAGTAATTTCAAAGTGTTATATGACAAAGAGTACTGGGAAGACGGGACACCACGAGCGTAGCTCTCATCCTGTAATCACACTTAGGTAATTATACACACACACACACCATTGAATTGCAACATTTGCAAGTTTTCAGATACAAAAATAGCTCTGAAAATATATTCTGAAGAAACTCAAAATTGCTTAAAGACGATATAAAATGGCTATTAAAGTGAATACAAGAGTGGCACATAGGGTTTAGTGCTGACAAATATTGGGCTCCGAGCCTCGAAAATGATCATCGCATTATTGGTTTAAGAAACAAATTAGTGTGGGAATCGTGGATTGTTTTAAGTGTAGGTCAGACACATGTGAGCGAGTTCAGCTAAATATACATAGCAGCAGCCTCGTACAGGCCAATAGGCCTTCTGCATCTTATTTTATTATATATAATAATTGCTATTTTTCTTGCGAAATTCGCCTTATTGTATCTTATTCATCTTATATTTATTTAACTTTGTTAATGTAATTTTATATTATATATTTAAAGCTGCATGGCAGTGATGCAACCCGTCCTCTTAAAAATAACGTCACGTTTCACTCGTATGCGCGTTATGGCCAAATTTGGACGTAATTTGAAACGAAATCGACTCACAAAAGTGACGTACTGTCCCGTTTTCTGTTTGAGTTGTCCGGCTTACTTGGAAAGGTTAGGAGAGGAAACTTTCAATAAACGTTTTTCATAAAGTTTTGAAACTTTATGAGAATTTCCTGCCCACGTAACCTACCAGAGGACCCTTAACTTACTGTTGCTGAAAAAAATCCCAAATTTATTTTCATTTTCAAATTACGTCCACTTTCGGCCATCGTGATGGGTGAGGGAATGTGGTGTTGCAGATCGAGGAGCTGGAGGTGGGTCTGGCGCGCGTGGTGAGGGGCGGCTACTCCTACATCCTGTGCAAGAACATGGCCAAGCCCGTCATCGACGCCCTCTACACCAACGCTCATGGCCACAACCCCTTCTATTTCAGCTCCACTGAATATATCTACCTCCTAGGCTACAGTTGGGGCTTCCGGTTAGTTAACACTGCACACACACACTCACGCGCGCGCACACGACACTGGGAGACATGATCACTACCTACAAAATTCCCAGAGGAATTGACAGGGTAGATGAAGATAAACTGTTTAACATGGGTGGTACGCGAACAAGGGGACACAGGTGGAAACTGAGTACCCAAATGAGCCACAGGGACGTTAGAAAGAACTTTTTCAGTGTCAGAGTAGTTAACAGGTGGAATGCATGAGGCAGTGATGTGATGGAGGCTGACTCCATACACGGTTTCAAATGTAGATATGATAGAGCCCAGTAGGCTCAGGAATCTGTACACCAGTTGATTGACAGTTGAGAGACGGGACCAAAGTGTCAGAGCTCAACTAAGTGAGTACATACTAGGCAAGCTCTCTCTCTCTCGAGAGAGAGAACACGGGAACACTCTCGTGTTCTTGAGAATATTCTCCTAATGCACCCAAAATTTACCAGTGCAGACTACTGAACATATGGCCCTGTATGACTAACCATCCTGCGAGATGGGGACTTTTAGTACCACTGCTACCTTACTCACTCTTATGTTCATGATATCCTCATAATGAACCCAGAGTCTGTCTGTGCAGACTACTTATCAGATGCCTCTGTATGACTAACCATCTTGTGTGATGGGGATTTTAGCATCACGTAGCTAGCTTTTTGACACAGTATTCTCCTTCATATAGTCTAGGGTAACTGCACAAATGCAGATGTACTTAAATGTGTTAATACTAATAAGAAAAGTGTCAAAAACTAGCTACGTGATGCTAAAAATCCCCATCTCGCAGGGATACAGGGCCATACGTTCAGTAGCCTGCAGTGGCAAATTTTGGGTGCTATATGAGGATATCCTCAAGAATACGAGAGTGAATAAAGTATTTGCGAAGCTCCAGGTATTTCATGCCAATGGGTATGAATGGTCTGATAACTGACCATTCGGTGATGTAGTGTGGGAGATCATGTCCCACTTCCTGCCCACAGATTTTGCACTTGCCGCCCACACACACACCCTTCACCCCCGACACCCCTCCCACATACACATCACCTCCCCCCCCCACACACACACAAACACCCCCCCCCCCCTAACACACATCACTCACACCCTCCACGCACAAAACACTCTTCTCTCGTCGAATTCCCTTATTAATGATTTTCCTGTGACAACTCATCCCAGCAGCGTCTGACTAGTGCAGGGGTTCCCAAACTTTACGGTCATTACGCCTAGCTATAGCGTCCTTATTAATGGCCCCTACACTCAGTAAAGGACTCCTCTGGTATCATAACCTGTACACTGCCTCAGCTTGTGCGCCCAATACATATTGCAAACAGGCCCCCAGTTTGGGAACCAATGGACTAGAATGATAATTTACCCCAGCGGCGTCTGAATTTCTCTCAACAGGAGAGGGGCGCCATTCCGTCTACGCTTCGCCACACTTCAGCAGCGACTGATAGAGGCTGGTCTGGTGAACTACTGGCTGGAGGATGTCCTGGCCAGGAAGAAGTCCATGGCTAACATACAGACAAGTCAAAACCAAGAGGTGAGAGAGTTGTTATTATGCACGATGTTGTTCGTCTGTCACACCATGTGAGGAAGACTGGTAAAACCCAGACATTACAAAATAACTATAACTTCTTTTGTACCCGTAATATTATGTTGCCATGTGTTGCATATAAACATTGCAGCTGCGGGAGTCAACTGTCATCGTCTCGATATTAAGACAACTCTGTCAGATGCAATTAACTGCTGTGTTTGTAGTTTTAGCGTTTAGAACTAAATTGTGATATATCACATGTGCACCATCTAGGTTAGGCTACAATATCGGTGATGGACAATGAGTAGACCGAGACGGTCCAGCGGGGTGATCAACACAGCCCGGCCCGTCTTAAGATTTGACAAGCACTAACTGGAATTAGTTTTGCTTGTAACCTGAAGCATATAAACCCATACAACCTACCTAACCTACTGAAGCCGATGCTCTTTATACCGACGAACCCGTTTGGTCTGTTCACTAAAATTTACTTTATAGATACAGGTATTGTAAATTTCGAACTTTCTTATTTAAACCTAATTACATTTCTATTTATACTGCATGCACACGATATCACGCGTATAAACAGACGTTTGAAAATGTAATTTATTACACCATTGTTGAGTCGAGTGAATCAGACAAGTTGGTAAACGGAAAATTGGCTCATTCCAGCAAGCCTAATCACGCACCGATGGCATGATTATATACAAATAAATAAAACAAAACAAAATAAATAGCTTAGCTGTTTTCTGTAGAGATATTCTTCTGTTGGTGTGGCCCATCTGTCTATGGCTGGGGAGGTACTGGAACAATGCTTCTCCCACTTTCCTGTCAATATATCACTCATTAATATCTTAAAAAGATGATTGATACTGTAATTTGTAACAAGGCATCGATAAAAAAATGTTGCCAGGCTGGCTTAATTTCACGTATTATTTTTTTATAAATCTGTACTTGGTAATTGTTAACAAGATTTTAATTTATCTATATTAACTACATATATTCCTTTGCTTTTAATCACCTATATTACCACTTTAACCATGTTATATGGGTTAGTGTTACAGGTACAAATTAAATGGGATTCGCTATTAAAATATACATAATACTTAATGTTTACGTGTTGAATATAGAGGGAACTTGTGGTAGTGACGGTCTGATGAAGTCTGCTTCTGTCACTTGTCCATTCTAATAAAATAATCTTGCACAATGAAAACATTAACGAAGCACAAGTAGTTGTTATAAGATCAATGTTAATAGTTTTTGTCTTAAATAATTATGAGGGCAGGAGCTCTAAGTTCACGAGGCCATTTATGTAAGCGCTGTTGCCAGGCGTGTTCGTGAGACCAGCAGCTGCCAGCCGGATTTTGAAAAAAAAAAAAATTATTCTCGCGATTATCATTGAATATGCAGTAAATATTGATCTTCCTACACTAACACTCTTTTAGAGATGATATTAGTTTGATAACACAACATTTCTAAATTATTATTCCCCAAACAATGTGGCTTTTCTCATGATTTTGTTTCAGACGCGTATGACACCATGATTGCTTAATTGCTTTTCCCATTGTTTTTGGGGAGGCATCGTGGCTATGTTTTGTTCCATATGTCTTATATTTGTGCGTTAAAATTGGTAAAACTCCAATAGATGTTCACCCCCGTTAACACTAGTGACAATTTTCCTTTAAAACATTCTTTTATACGTATGTATGCAATATTATGCAATTACATTAATATATAGACATTTAGTTATGGAAGAAAGTGAGGGAAAAAGCCATAATGTGTTGGGCTGGTAAATAACAAACGTTCCCAGCGAATTATACATGTGTTGGAGGAGGTAAGGTAACTATCAGGGGAAAGCGCCAAGCCATCATGACTATACGGAACTTGGAAGGGGTCAGGATAAGGATTTGGGATGGGACGGGGGAAAGGAATGGTTCCCAACCACTTGGACAGTCGGGGATTGAACGCCGACCTGCATGAAGCGATACCATCGCTCTACCGTCCAGTCCAAGTGGTTGGGCGAGGTCTCGTTAACACAACATATGCTGCCACTGGACTTTTCTAAATAATGCGGTGAATTATTTTCATTAGTTTATCCACAAATATATAGCGTTTGTGCATTATATTAAACAAATTTAATTTAATTGTATATCATTACTAATTTGCATATCTACATACATAACATAGTCTACGATCGTCTCGCTGATCCATGATAAATTAACATTTAATAATATAGCGACCGTCATCAGGCAATCGTAGATGCTTTACAGAGTTCAGCCGTTGTTATGTAGCATAACTTTCGTTGTCAACCACCAACGCAGCTCATTATTCACACATGACTGTTGAATTAATATAATATACAGTTGACCTCCACCGCCAGAATGTGTATTGTATATTCAGCAACTCGTCAAGTGACGTCTGTGCAAAGGGGTTGCACAGACGTCTTGAGTTGTTGAATATATAATACACATTCTTGCACAGACGTCACTTGACGAGTTGTTGAATATATAATACACACACCTCATGGATGTGCACACACCCAAACAATAAATTACACTTTGATTTGCAATAAACTGAATAATGTTGCAGACTGATGAAAACCATGTGGTGCTGGGCCTCGACCACCTACAGGGTGCCTTTTACACACTACTGCTGGGGTCCTGCTTCGCCCTCCTGGTCCTGCTCGCCGAGCACCTCACCCACTTGAGACACACTCGTCGCCAAACACTCCAGGATGACCTTGACGGCTTCAAGACCTCCTGGACCTAGAGCTCTCTCCATCATCTGTTGCTAAACTTAACATTCTGCTAATCAGCCTTACGCCCTCTGAGGTCTAGAACCTGCAAAGTTAACACTATTTCTATGTAGGACAAGAAAATTCTAATTATTATGCTTAATCTAGATGAAATCTAATTACTAGGCCAGATTCACGAAGCAGTTTTGCGAGCACTTGCGAACCTGTCCATCTTTTCTCGACCTTTGGCGGCTTTGTTATTAAACCGTTAATGAGCTCCGAAGTACCAGGAGGCAGTTTATAACAATAACAACAGTTGATTGAGAAATTTTCATGCTTGTAAACTGTTTAATAAATGTAACCAAAGCCGTCAAGGATTGAGGAAAGATGTACACGTTCGTAAGTGCTTGCGTAAGTGCTTTATGAATATGGCTCTAGGTTTTCTAATATGCAAAAGCGTTTAGGAGAATGACATTAAATATAAGATAATCCCTATAGAGCCTTCATAAAACTTATGTATATCGATAAAAAGGATATGTCTGGTGTGTCCATGGCTGTAGTCGACGCTGGGGACTTTGCAGAGTGACGTGTGTGTGTGTGTTGGTGGGGGAGGGTACTGTTGCAGGCGATGAGTCACAATAACGTGGCTGAAGTATGTTGACCAGACCACACACTAGAAGGTAAAGGGACGACGACGTTTCGGTCCGTCCTGGACCATTCTCAAGTCGATAGGGTACTGTTACCAGAGGGTCGAGGTTGAATCGTTCTTCCGTTGAAGGGGTCGGCTGCCATGATGACCCCGATGAGGCTGGTCGATATGAAATAGTTGATTTTTGCGCAGATTTTGTTTAGCTGCTCACAACATTACAGTGACATGCGAAATATATGTCCTGAAGGCAATTTGTATTCTGGGTGTTTACATGAGGGAGCCTGACAGCTGGGTGGACAGCGCTTTGGATTCGGAGTCCTGAGGTTCCGGGTTCGATCCCCGGTGGAGGCGGAGACAAATGGGCAAAATGTTTCTTTCACCCTGATGCTCCTGTAACCTAGCAGTAAATAGGTACCTGCGAGTTAGTCAGCTGCTACGGGCTGCTTCCTGAGGGGTGTGTAACACAAAGGAGGCCTGGTCGAGGACCGGGCCGCGGGGACACTAAGCACCGAAATTATATCAAGATAACACTTAAGTGGCACAATTGTTTTGGGTCGAGGGCAGGGCACCTCTGAGGACCCCATCTAGTATAAAACATGCATCTATTGAACTTCATGTGTAAATGCATGTTGTATGCAAACCAAGTTTTCAGATCCATAAACTCTTGTTTTAGAGAAAAAATATTATATTATAGGTTTAATACAAGTTTAAAAACTAAATTAAGACTATCAAACATATTATTTTGATACAGCATATATTATTTTAAAAATTAATACAAATTCAATAGTTTACTATAAAATTATATTACTAGTCAAAATATGCTAAAAACTGATGAAGTATTTAAAACTACTCCGTACACTGAAAACATTGAATCCCCATACATAAAATAAAGGAAAATAATTTAATGGAAAATTTCTGGCAATTACTTCATTTATCTGAAATGGTTGAAAATATAAAAAATCAAATATAAATATGCAAAAAAGTGACGATACTCATTTTTTTTCAATTTCAAATTATTGATGCGGAAGATCTTTCTGTTGAACTCTGGCTGTGAAATATACATATGTTTGAAAGTTTATTGTCAACTAAATTTATACATGAATGATAGAAGCTACCCTTCAGGGAGATCCACTTTCTTTTAATTTCCCATAAAAATGTATAAGTGATTTTTACGTCGAGATATTTCCGCAAAATCTTACCTGGCAAAACTATGGGTAGCAGAGAGGGATAAATTATACCACACAAGATATTTACTGAAATTTACTAGTACTGTCAAGAAGCGAAATGAATTCTGCTGGAATTACTGACATCAATACATATAATAAATTAACATACACAGTCGTGAACAATATTATGAATGCCAACTCCGGTTATAACCAATTAGTAATATATCTGCGAATATGGATGCAAAATTCCACTATAGCACTAAGTGATTTTATTGGAAAAAATCACTAATCATCCTAATCTCTCTTTTATCACGTTTTAGAAAAAATTAGTTGTCCTCCACTGGGTACTGCCAATACACATAGTGACCCTAAATACTTAAACAGTCCAGGGCGGCCTATATAGCAACGGGGCTCACAGTCCAGCCAGCAGCCACAAGATCTGTTTAAGTGAAATGTATTAAAAGTATTAATTTAATTAAAAAAAAAAAACATTCATCTCAAGCAAGTTTTGATTAGTTTCAGCTTGGAAAAACTCTTGATGCCAGTCACTGGGATTGCCAAGACAATCCGAAAAGCAAAAAAGAAATTTGGCAATGCAGGACCTGTTGCAGACAAGGAATTCAAACACTTTCATGAGCTTTCGAAACACTGGTGGTAGAATTGGTAGGTTCATGTTGGTTTATAGCAAGCCTTTATAAGTTTGGCTCTGTTAGAAGGCAGTTTTACTTGACAAGTCCAGAGTAGTTTGTCATAGCGCAGAGCCTCTTGGGCACCAGGCCTGATTTGAAGCAATTGAGGCCTAATCGTCTTAAAGTGAGCCTTCAGGTGTATCTAGGTGTAATGAGATCGCTTCTACACATTTACTGTGTACGTCATGTGTTGAAAGCTAGATTATTATTATTAACGTCTTATTGACAACAATTTGCAAAGCATAAATTTACATACTTATGACATGTAAAGCATCTACGTATTTGATTACGTCAGAGCAAAGTGAAGCCCTTGTCTATTCCAGAATGTTACTTAAAGCACCAGTCTCCTAATTACAAATTTATTATAAAAAATTATGAATCCAAACTTAAATAATTTTTAGAATTCTTATGTAATGGTACGTAGCGAGAATGGCCAGAAGCAGAGTGGTGTTAAGATTGGCTGCAAGTACCCACTCTTATCTGATATATATATTGTTATCAGATGCAGACCTTTTGGGTGTTGCACCACGTGGTAACAAGCCCAGGGAGTTTTGTACTAAATATACCTAAGAATTGTGAACAGCCTATGCAGTTCTGTGCTATTTGGATGCAAGCTCCTGGCAAAGCTTAATGACAAATAATTTTCACTGTCCTGCTTGTATAGTGCTGGTCACGTCAAGCTAATTTATACTGTGCCCACGTAACACAGCTCTAAATGTCTGTATCAAAATGCGCAGTGCCTTAAAGGGATCCCTTTTAACACGTTCACATGGCTAAGCCTAGTTTAGGTAGGGATTCATATTTCAAACAATTCTCAAGTTACCCCACAATATTTTATATGTAAAATGCTAAGGCTGTGCAAATTTCTTTAACTTCATAGTATTAGTTTGTTTATCTTTGAAACTGTATTCATTATATTTCCCGTATTAAATAAAATAAATTTATGTGTATCCTATGTATATTAATAGATCGCTTAATGTCGGTAATGTGTAAATAATTACCTGAAAACATATAAAGGTGTTAAACATGTAAATCAAAGTTAAGAAGTTTCTGATATGATCTATTTTGTTTCATTTCGGACAAGGCTATACAAATGTCATCATTAAATGTATTTCCCTTTCATATTTCAAATATTTCTGTGGTAACTCGAGAAGCCTCTTCATGTACCACTACTTACGTGTCTCTAGATTAATGCCAATCTCAGGAGTGCTCTTAAATTTAGTTTCGATAAGTAATGTTAACAAATAAAAAATATAGCCGCACGGAATCTGACTGACAAGAGATACCAATTAATTTCAACGCTACGAAGGGAAAATTGGTGACTACTAGACGGACCAATAGGAGCTGCCTCCTATGGGCTAATTGGTGTCTACTACGTCCAGGAGGTCTTGAAGCCGTCAAGGTCATCCTGGAGTGTTTGGCGACGAGTATGTATCAAGTGGGTGAGGTGCTCGGCGAGCAGGACCACGAGGGCGAAGCAGGACCCCAGTAGTAGTATGTAAAAGGCACCCTGTAGGTGGTCGAGGCCGAGCACCACCTGGTCTCCTCCGGAACCCTGTAACAACGGTTTCATAAGAATCAAGGAAACCGTAAAAAGCCTATTGGCCCATAGGAGGCAGCTCCTATTGGCCCATAGGAGACGTCTCCTATTGGCCCATAGGAGGCAGCTCCTACTGGCCCATAATCAGCATTTACCCAAGGCTTTTGCAATTTCAAATTCTCCAATTTATATACATTGTTCCGTTTTTTTATGTCCATATATTTCAAACTTTATTTATATCTTCCTTGTATTACCCGTTTCATCCATTTACATACTTAAATTATATCACAACTTACTCTTTGTCCTTCTAGAGAATGTAAATTAAAGTTTTTAAATATTTCTTCGTAAGAAATGTTGGTAATGCCTGGAATTAGCTTTGGCATCCTTCTCTGCACGCGTTCAAGTAAATACATGTTCATTCATTTACGAATAAAATGAATGAATGAATGAATATCCATTCATTCATATGGCGACCAAAAATGACCTGCATAATCTAAATGTGACTTAACATGCGCTAGATAAAGCTGAAGAATACCATAAAAATATCTATGCTAACTCTTCGAAAAATATATCCCAGTATCCTAACTGCTTTATTGCATACATTTATGCATTGAATAATGAATCAATGTAATAATGCAGGGTCTTAAGACCCCTGCTGCTCATGACTCAAGCGTTAAGTTGTGGTATATGAATCCTATTGTCAGTGTGTTTATTTACGTGTTGAACCTCATGGGGTGTGACACGAACACTAGCATGGAAATTCAAACTTTACTCACCTCCTGGTACTGACTCGTCTGTGTATTAGACTTCGTCATATTCCTGGCCAGGACATCCTCCAGCCAGTAGTTCACCAGACCAGACTCGATCAGTCGCTGCTGAAGTGTGGCGAAGCGTAGACGGAATGGCGCCCCTCTCCTGCTGGCGGAAATTCAGACTGGCAATGATCAACCCATCTTTTGTTTTTTAGTTCGATTAAAGTATACTAAAATCTCGTATTCATTAAATCAGCTATATGTGTATAAGCATTTATGAATAAGTTTTTCATTTGATTTTAATTGTACATACTTTTAAAATAATATATTTAAATTTATTGAATTCCCTCCTTTTTGTACCTCGAACAAAGTTCAAGAAAACTTTATGTGGGTGAGAATATTAAGTCAAAAGTGGTTACATACGACTAAGAACTGCAGCTAATATAAGCCATTACCGTGTAAAGAAACGCATTTGAGTTCGGTGACGAATCACTTTACACCGTTACTAAAATCCCTAATATGTTAACTAGCAAGTCACTGCACATTTACAAGTGTATTGTGTATCACTAAAACTGAAGTGCAATACTAGTCCGGACCTCAAACGCTTCCTTGAGGGCTGTAACGGAACCTGTTGCCACCACACGAGAAACAAATATATATTTGATATTCCCAGAATGTCAATCGACCAAAGCAGGGATGCTTTTCAAATTAAGATTGGCAGTCGAATGATGTGCACACAAAAGAGTACTCTAGCTCAAGCATGGCTGGACTAATATCAACGGTCCAGCTTTTTGAGAGCATGATAAATGTGCATCAACCGGCACAAATATAGCGAGGGGGATGGCTCTAATACTCCTTAAGAGGAATATAACTGGCTTAACATGAACGAATCTGGAAATATACCAGATAGACATAAGTATGTATGTAAAGCCCAACAGTAAAATTATGGGAAATTATCAACAGCTCTTTAGACGACCATATTAAAGTTAAGGAATAATATTAGTTAAATCAAATTCATAATAGTATTCCCATAGTTAAAATTATTAATAAATAAATTATGTAAATAGTTATCAGCAGTAAATATGTGTCAATATGAGGAAATATCAACTCTAAGTTATCAACAGAGTTCCCCTCGCCTCATCAAACACAGTTTGAAATTGAAATTGAAATAAGTTTATTGAGGTAAAATACACACAAAGGGATGAGGTAGCTCAAGCTATTCTCACCCCGTTCAGTACATCGTGTAAATACATACATATACACACATCACAAACAATAAACATATTACCAAACATTCTGAGAAACACAGTTTTGATCCGAGCTATGAATGCTAGGGGCTTCCAAGCTGTAGTGTTTTTACATCAAATGTTTCTCATCCTAATAGTAGCAAAATTAACATCATAACCCAAATAACTGAGTTATTAATAATTCGATGTGAATGAGATGCTTAAGTATTAACCGCAGCTGACTTGCCTGTAGACTATACTCCCAAGGCCCAGGGAGCAGGAGCTACAACACCTACGTCACTTTACGCACAGTAAATGATATGTATGCTGATTGCATTTAATTGATAGCGACTTAATACTCAGATTAATAGTAAAATAACTTTAAAACAATACAGTCTAACTAATAATATTTTACACATTAATATGTATTTTATTAGGTAGCTGATAATTTATTTAATCATACTTTTTTAACTTTTTGGCAAAATGGGACAAAAATCTATGAAATTACAGCTATATTGTCCTAGCCTCCTACAGGTGAGCGCTCATCCAATGTCATTCCTGATAATATAGTGTCCTAAATTCGCAACAGAACTGTCCATATCAACACTAACCTGAAGCCCCAGCTATAGCCCAGCAGGTAGGGGTACTCTGTGGTGCTGAGGGCGAAGGGGTTCTGGCCACGACTGTCTGTGTACTGCCTCGCTATCACCGGCTTCACCAGGTTCTTCCATATGATGAACGCGTGGCGTCCCTTCAGCACCCGGGCCAGACCCTGATAAAACTCCCTGATCTGAACCAGAAAGAGACAATGCCATAGTTAGTCTTACATGTGGAGGGACAGTTTCGGAGGATATAGAGAAGAGGGACAGCTTCGGAGGATGCAGGGAAGATGGAGAGCTTTGCAGGATACAGATGAGAAGAGCTTCAGAGAACACAGGCAAGGGGAACAACTTCGAGGCTGGCGTTCAATCCCCGACCGTCCAAGTGGTTGGGCACTGTTTCCCTCCATCCTTTCCAAAATCCTTATCCTTGTATTCCTTCCAAGTGCTATACAGTTGCAATGGTGTAGCTCTTTATCCTAACAATTACCTTATTACCTTACAATTAGTAAATTAGATGTAGACATTGAAAGTTTGTTGTAGGAAGTTATTCTAAACAGGCTTAAAGTATATATTGCTCAGCCGCAAGCGTGTCCTTGGTGACCAGCAGACGCTATTTGACTTGCAAATCGTCTGTATTTTATCTCAAAGACTCATTATCTCTCCTCTTCTTCTCCTTCCGGACTATGTATGCCTGCCCGCTTCACCAAGGTCTTAGTTGCTATAAAACGGAAAACTCACCTCCATTTTGTCATAAATGCGGCGCATGAGAGGTCCGTTCTCCGTGAAGAATTCTCGGAAGGCGCTCAAACGCACTTCCACTATGGAACCCCAGGTGAAACCTGGACGTTTCACCAAGTCCTGGAAGCTGTTGATAGGGCGGGAGTACTCCTGGACGGCGAGGTTGGCCATTAGTGCCGACCTGTACGCTGACGACAGCACCAGGGACACAATTAGCCAGCAGCCAACCAAAATCTGCCAGCGTCCAAACACAAGGATAACGGTTATTTTCCTAATCACTCGCATCTATGTCAACAAAATCAGAGCAGCTATACCACGACCGTTACACCATCTCTGACACCGGTAAGAATTGAAACCATAAGCCAGAGTCTCACCCGAGCCATGAGGCTGGAAGGAATATGGTCTTGAGGGTTCCCCATGAGGATGGCCCAGCCAAAGTTAAAGGAGTAACTCAGCTTGAAGCTCCTGCCACCCAGGAGCGTGGAGCCCACCTTCAGCATCACCCAGAGCGCCACGCTCCACCCCACCATGCTCGCCAGCAACAACTGCCACACTGAATCTGAAAGACTAGGCTGCATCACTCACGATTCGATTTCGTGTTGATGATCAAAGGATATGGTAAGAATGGTGGATGGGGGAAGGAAATACAGGATACGTAGGATGAGGATGGTGCCTGAGTAGGATGGTAACGTTTAATGCCCTGTCTGTTTTATATTTGTTGTAAACGCGCCCAACCATTTTTGTCCCACCCGGGATTCAAACCCGGAATTTCAGATTGTGAGTCGAGAACGAACCCAACATTACAACCGAGACCCTAAATTTTCATACTACTTGAATGATGACATTAACATTTGGAATAATATAATAAATCAATAGTGGTATTTTCGTTCAAAGTTAAAAGTATTTAACTTTTTTCGAATCTGTTAGATTTGTTTTGAGATGGTATTAGTGGGATGCAAGTGTCCAGGTCAACACTCACGTCACCTATGACTGTCATAGGTGACGTGAGGCTGCAAGTGTCCAGGTCAACACTCACGTCACCTATGACTGTCATAGGCGACGTGAGGCTGCAAGTGTCCAGGTCAACACTCACGTCACCTATGACTGTCATAGGTGACGCGAGGCTGCAAGTGTCAGGTCAACACTCACGTCACCTATGACTGTCATAGGTGACGTGAGGCTGCAAGTGTCCAGGTCAACACTCACGTCACCTATGACTGTCATAGGTGACGTGAGGCTGCAAGTGTCAGGTCAACACTCACGTCACCTATGACTGTCATAGGTGACGTGAGGCTTCAAGTGTCCAGGTCAACACTCACGTCACCTATGACTGTCATAGGTGACGTGAGGCTGCCGCACATATTTGCATTATTGCCACCAAACTGAAAATAGAGTCGCCGTGCGCAATGAGTTTATGGTTGTTAGTAAATTATGAAAATGTACACAATATTTACGAAAATAAAGCTTTGTCAAATATACAGAATTATTGAATGATCTGCAGAGCAAGCAAAAATTGTACAGCAAAGTTACTTAACTTTGAGTATGGTTCAGTGGTTACAAGTATTGCCAAGAAGAATTCCATTGATACATTAAAATATTATTCTTTGTTGCTATTTCGTATTTTATGTTAAATTAATTAATAGTTTTTATTAATATTATTTCAGCTTGCATACCCGAACAACATAGAGCACACGTCACTAATGAAAAGTATAATAAGTTAAAAACATATATATCTTCTTCAGCTTAAAATAATTATTTCAGAGGCTTGCTCCATCTCCACTGCAGAAATAATGAACAAATGCTACACAAAATTAGTTAAACTATTTATAGATATATAATTAATATTGGAAGTATAAGTTAAATGAATAAAAATGTAAAAACTGAAGTAATGAAGACAAGGGTTAACAAAACGCGTCTCTTAGCGTCCGGTTACAATGTAACTGTAAAAGGAACTTGAGAGTTCATTTTTCAACTTCTATTTTAAGTGAAGAAAAATTGAGAAGATTTGTGCCAGAATCATTGATCTCATCCTTATTATCTACACGTAAAAAACTTTATAAAGCAAGTAAGATGATTCACTAACAATAAAGTATAAGGAAAAGCTTGCTTCTGAACATGCATTCGGCTCTGGACGTAAAGAATATCTGGAAAAGCTTCGTCTCTGAGTAAGATGGTTCCGTCGCACGTACCTGGAAATGGTCTGATGATTGAAAGGTGACGAGGCAGAGGCTGTGGCTTGAGGGAGACGAGGACTATGGGGTCATTGGTGTAAAGCTTAGAGAACTGGACGACGCGGCTCCTGCCAGGGGTGAGCATGAGCATGGTGGTGTGATCAGCTCGCTGCTGCTGAAGCTCCCCCATCACACCCGTCCAGTTGCCCCCGCTCCCGGGTATCCCCCACTGCTTGTCCAGCGGTTCCCTCATCTCGTACCTTTGAAAGATGCCGTACTGGAATATACTCCCACGCCTGGAGGACTGTGCTCAAGGGTTGTACTGAATCAAACTATCAGAAGAGCATCACAATATCTCCAATTAAGTGTTGTGATGTTTTACCAATTACATTTAGAAAATGGCAGAAATACACAGCAGGAACAACGTACGTGAAGTTTAGATGAGCAGCGATTGCGTTCAGCATACGGACGTCGAGAGAGTCTAAAGGGCTGACCGGCTTGGAGGGGTCAGACGGCACCTCAAAGTCGATGAAGGGGAAATAAGGCCTGATCGCTATCCGTGACTTGTGCCCATTCATGTCCAACACCGGGTCTGTATATAGGCACGCCACACTTATACTCAACCCTATGTCAAAGATATTATCACATGGGGAAAACATTTCAACTAATTACTCATCCGAAAATGATTAGAAATTGTTTCTCTCGCTCTACTATGCCGCGGGTTCGACCCCCCCCACCCCCAGGATCGTGGCCAAGGATTCCAGGCGTCAATAATTTTGAACCAGTATTGCTGCCACTGAAGTAGACAGCTTAATTATTTCTGACTCCCTTTCCTCACTACTAGCACTAAACAGTTTACCATCAAGTCATAACGTGCTTGTCTCCGAAGCCAGACATAGATATATAAGCATACTTAATTAGGGAGGGTAAACATAAAAATATTGTGATTCCCTCTCACGCTGGCCTGCAGGAACACCATAAAGTTGACGCCTTTGCTGAGGCTGCAGTAAATAGGCAGTCTTACCACACGGAACAGTCACTGTCTTCCTATTAATTCACTAAATTACCTTCTACTAGTCAATTTGCATGTCTAATTATACTTAAGGAATCACTAACTAAACTAAATATATGTTTAAGGCGAAATTAGCAAATCTAATCCTACTGTGTCTGCAACATTAGCATCAATGATTACAAGACTTACAGTGAATTGCAAATTAGTTATGCTGAGGCTTTCCAGCCCAGTCATAATATGTTGCAAAGATATTTCCTCAAGATAATTCTCCAAGATAACTCTCTAAGATAATTTCCTAAGATTTTTCACTAAGAGAACTCATTAAGATAGTTGGCTAAGGTAATTCACTAAGAGAACTCACTAAGATAGTTGGCTAAGGTAATTCACTAAGAGAACTAATATAGTTGGCTAAGGTAATTCTCTAAGAGAACTGCTAAGATAGTTGGCTAAGGTAATTCATTAAGAGAACTCACTAAGATAGTTGGCTAACGTAATTCACTAACAGAACTCACTAAGATAGTTGGCTAAGGTAATTCGCTAAGAGAACTCACTAAGATAGTTGACTAAAGTAATTCCCTAAGAGAACTCACTAAGATAGTTGGCTAAGGTAGTTCACTAAGAGAACTCACTAAGATAATTGGCTAAGGTAATTCACTAAGAGAACTCACTAAGATAGTTGGCTAAGGTAATTCACTAAGAGAACTCACTAAGATAGTTGGCTAAGGTAATTCACTAAGAGAACTCACTAAGATAGTTGGCTAAGGTAATTCACTAAGAGAACTCACTAAGATAGTTGGCTAAGGTAATTCACTAAGAGAACTCACTAAGATAATTGGCTAAGGTAATTCACTAAGAGAACTCACTAAGACAACTGGTTCAGTCGACCGGTTAATATAACAGGAGACAAACCATTGAAGAAGCCGTCTTCCCGCCACCGCCGGGGGACGGCGGTGGCGTCCGCCTGCTGGAGCAGCTGGACGCCGGCGTCGCCCTCCTCACAGTACAGACACCGTCGGTACACCCACACCTGGTCTCCTACACCTGCACACACCTGGTCTCCCGCTCCTGCACACACCTGGTCTCCCGCTCCTGTACACAAACATCAATTGAGTTCCAAGATTAACAAAAATCATTACTGTCATAGTAAATTGCATCAATTATATGTATCCCATGAGAAAAGAGAATTAATATTCTATTAAATTTTAATTATGTCAATGATTACATATAATACGCTAGATTGTACATAATTATTATACATAATGTACTACGACCCGAAAATGCTTGGATCGACCCCCAAAAAGGTTGCACAATTTAAGTGTTAGGAGCCTGCAGAATGTAACTGGGTCATCAGAACAAGCTATAAAAACCTCTATGGACTCGGAGCCAAACATTTCATGTTCAGTGACTTCACGAAAGACCACATGGACGCTGATCCCACTATGACAGTCCCCCCAAACCCAATTGTCACCCTGCAAAGGTTAATGAGGCTAGCCTTAAGCATCTAGTCTCTAATTTTTACAGGCATATACATATATACATCGTCTTCTACAATTGTAGATAATATATTTTAATTCATATAAACTGATATATATTATAGAGATTCATCTTTTTTAAATAATCGGTAAGTTTTGGTACTGCAAAAATTTTGAAGTGACATACAACACATAATGTACACCCACACACAAGGTACAACATACACCCACACGCAAGGTACAACATACAACAGGTTAAAATACCTCCAAGTTTTTCACTGATTAAGGAGCAAATTAAGAAGAAAATATTCCCAACTATCAGAAATCGCCACAGAGCCAAAGTAGCGGAAGGAAGATCCACTGTGATGTGGTACGAACAAGCCACTGGATACTACTCTCTCAAGCCTGGCAAAAAGATATCCAGAGACATTGCAGTAGCCATACACAGACTCAGACTTGGGTACAAGTGCTGCTGGGAGGTAATGAACCCAATAGTTAAAGAGTGTCACATCTGTGGAACAGAAGCAGAGGCGCCACTATTGTACTACTTACTGGAATGTGAAGCTGTAACACAGTAAAGGTGTTTTGTTTAGTTTTATTTAATATATATATATATATATAGTTCATGAGTCACAGACAAGGATTTGAGAGGTGCCATTCTGTCGGCCTGAAACTCACACCTCTAAGCATTAATGACCTCAAGTGACCTGAGGTCGGCATTGTAACGGAGGGTGGGGGAAATGGCTCTCTCTTGTCCATTATTCCACCCCCCAGTTAACTAACGAAGCCGGGGGAAACAGCTCTCTTTAGTCCGTTATCCCGCCCTCAGTTAGCTAACTATACTTGAGCAGCTCCAGAGTTCCTAAGGCAACCTCTCTCGTTCAACACCTTGTAACCTAGGTATTCGACTACCTAGGTGCGGGGACTACCTAGGTGCGGGGACTACCTAGGTGCGGGGACTACCTAGGTGCGGGGACTACCTAGGTGCGGGGACTACAAGGTGCGGGGACTACCTAGGTGCGGGGACTACAAGGTGCGGGGACTACAAGGTGCGGGGACTACCTAGGTGCGGGGACTACCTAGGTGCGGGGACTACCTAGGTGCGGGGACTACAAGGTGCGGGGACTACCTAGGTGCGGGGACTACAAGGTGCGGGGACTACAAGGTGCGGGGACTACAAGGTGCGGGGACTACAAGGTGCGGGGACTACAAGGTGCGGGGACTACAAGGTGCGGGGACTACCTAGGTGCGGGGACTGCAAGGTGCGGGGACTACCTAGGTGCGGGGACTACCTAGGTGCGGGGACTACAAGGTGCGGGGACTACCTAGGTGCGGGGACTACCTAGGTGCGGGGACTGCAAGGTGCGGGGACTACCTAGGTGCGGGGACTGCAAGGTGCGGGGACTACCTAGGTGCGGGGACTACCTAGGTGCGGGGACTACCTAGGTGCGGGGACTACAAGGTGCGGGGACTACAAGGTGCGGGGACTACAAGGTGCGGGGACTACAAGGTGCGGGGACTACCTAGGTGCGGGGACTGCAAGGTGCGGGGACTACCTAGGTGCGGGGACTACCTAGGTGCGGGGACTACCTAGGTGCGGGGACTACAAGGTGTGGGGACTACAAGGTGCGGGGACTACAAGGTGCGGGGACTACAAGGTGCGGGGACTACAAGGTGCGGGGACTACAAGGTGCGGGGACTACAAGGTGCGGGGACTACAAGGCGCCGTAACTTGATCAGCTACCCGAAACTCTAGAGAGAACTCTAGAACACATTTCACTGCCACAAACGTATAAGAGAAACGAAAGGAAAGAGATGAATGATGAAGTAATTAGTGAGGGTTTGGGGTGAGAGAGGTGGGAGGAGCGAGGAGGGTCGTCAGTTGAAAAGGAGAGTTTGGAGAGGGGTAGAGGGGGAGGAGTAGATAGGTAGAAGTAGAAAAGTAGATAGTAGAAATAGAAGAGTAGATAGTAGAAGAAGAAATGCTGCCACCATCCATTCATTTGTCCGTACCTACAAGACAAGGAATGGAACTTGTCTGTATCACAATATTCTCAAAGATGTTATAAAAAAGTCATTATTAGTCTGTTCCATCTGTATCATGTACTCATGCAACCCGTTCTCGCAAATTTAATAAGTCAATATTGACTTATTAAATATGTGCATAGGTGACATACTTAACATAATAGATACCCTTAAAAAGATTCATAGAAAACACCGACCTTACCTAACCTTGTTAGTATCTTAAGATAAGCATATTATTGCTTCGTAATTACAATTATTACCTAACCTATAATAGGTATAGGTTAAGTAATAATTGTAATTACGAAGCAATAAGATGCTTATCTTAAGATACTAACAAGGTTAGGTAAGGTCGGTGTTTTCTATGAATCTTTTTAAGGGTATCTATTATGTTTAGTATATCACCTATGCACGTAGTTAATAAGTCAATATTGACTTTACGAATTTGCGAGAACGGGTTGCATCATTAAAATCATGAACCCAGTAACCGCAGAGGCTTTCTCATCTCAACTCAAAAACTCTAGGGAACAAAGTTAAAGACAATTTAAACAATAAATTCATCAATTATATTTCACATGATAAGTATCATAATTAAAGGAATTCAACTTAATGTTCAAGATTAATATGCAAAGTGAGTCATTATACTAGAATTCGAAACCCTACAACTTGTCTGCCCCTGATCCTCACACAACACTTGTAAACACGACCAAGTCAACTTTCATGCTCAACTCACCAAGTGTCTGCCTATAGCTGGATTGAGAGGGAGGGGGGGGGGAGGTGTCTGTAGTTGACAGACTGTCCCGCCCCACCAGCTGGCCTCTGCTCTGCTCTGCTGGCTGTTCTCCTATTCCTTATGCCCCTATCCTCCAGCTCCCTCAGTATATATTGGGAAACCTAGTAAGTAACTCTGCCCACAAGTAGATAGCCTCAGGCTCTCTACACCTGGTCTCCTGCTCCTGTACACACCTGGCCTCCTACACCTGCACACACCAGGTGTGTGGCTCTGGCTCTCTACCAAGCTCTCCTTAAACGTCGGCATGTCTGAAGGCTATCAGGCTACAATTATCAGATTAGCAGAAGCAAGGTGAAATTTGCATGAGCTGACCTCAGGTCACTTGAGGTCATTAACGCTTAGAGGTGTGAGTTTCAGGCCGACAGAATGGTGCCTCTCAAATCCTTGTCTGTGACTCATGAACTATATATATATATTAAATAAAACTAAACAAAACACCTTTACGGTGTTACAAAGCGACTGAAGCCCTGCGCATCAAACTCAACATTAATCCAACGACAGCAGCTGCATTAGATGCAAATTCCACAGCCACTACAATGATTAGAAAAGGAGTTGAAGGACGGGACACACTAGTGAACACTGTACATCTACATCCGCCACCCAGATAATGTTATTAAAACAAAACTAAAACCAGTGCACTAAAACAGAAGCGAACAAGAAACAGGGCAGGAGAAGGAGAAAACTCCACCGCCATTTAAAACTTCGACCCAAATATCACAGTAACAAGGTTATCGCGAATAACCGAACTCAATTACGGGCTCACTATAGCCCGTGCTACATAGACATTTCGTTCTCGGTAGCTAAATCTATAAAACAACAACAGTCTATACATCTTACGGGCTATTCATGCCCGTGCCACCTCTTGGGTGGCATCATCTTCATCAATCAATCAAATCTCAAATGCTGTCCACGCTCTCAGGCAAAATTGTAGAGAATAGTTATTCCGCGTTTGGGATAGTGCCCCTCAACACGTAAGTGCAACAGAGTAGATGGTCTGAAACCTTGACTCGTCGCGGTGCTTTACGACGAGTCGCAAGGAGCCTGGCACTTGCCGCGGCGTGCCTTGGGAGCCTGGCACTTGCCATGGTGTGCCTTGGGAGCCTGGCACTTGCCGCGGCGTGCCTTGGGAGCCTGGCACTTGCCGCGGCGTGCCTTGGGAGCCTGGCACTTGCCGCGGCGTGCCTTGGGAGCCTGGCACTTGCCGTGGCGTGCCTTGGGAGCCTGGCACTTGCCGCGGCGTGCCTTGGGAGCCTGGCACTTGCCGCGGCGTGCCTTGGGAGCCTGGCACTTGCCATGGTGTGCCTTGGGAGCCTGGCACTTGCCATGGTGTGCCTTGGGAGCCTGGCACTTGCCGCGGCGTGCCTTGGGAGCCTGGCACTTGCCGTGGCGTGCCTTGGGAGCCTGGCACTTGCCGCGGCGTGCCTTGGGAGCCTGGCACTTGCCGCGGCGTGCCTTGGGAGCCTGGCACTTGCCATGGTGTGCCTTGGGAGCCTGGCACTTGCCGTGGCGTGCCTTGGGAGCCTGGCACTTGCCGCGGCGTGCCTTGGGAGCCTGGCACTTGCCGCGGCGTGCCTTGGGAGCCTGGCACTTGCCGCGGCGTGCCATGGGAGCCTGGCACTTGCCGCGGCGTGCCTTGGGAGCCTGGCACTTGCCGCGGCGTGCCTTGGGAGCCTGGCACTTGCCGCGGCGTGCCTTGGGAGCCTGGCACTTGCCGCGGCGTGCCTTGGGAGCCTGGCACTTGCCGCGGTGTGCCTTGGGAGCCTGGCACTTGCCGCGGCGTGCCTTGGGAGCCTGGCACTTGCCGCGGCGTGCCATGGGAGCCTGGCACTTGCCGCGGTGTGCCTTGGGAGCCTGGCGACGCGGGCGACGCGGCAGCTGTGGATGGTTGTCAGCGCCGCGGCCGGACATTAGAGTCACCAGCATGATGGACGCGTAGGTCCTCGGGCAGGAAACTTCAGCACTGCCCTGTACTCGCCCTGGTCGTGTGTACTCGCCCTGGTCGTGTGTACTCGCCCTGGTCGTGTGTACTCGCCCTGGTCGTGTGTACTCGCCCTGGTCGTGTGTACTCGCCAAGTTGTACTCACCTAGTTGTGCTTCCGGGGGTTGAGCTTCGGCTCTTTGGTTCCGCCTCTCAACCGTCAATCAACTGGTGTACAGATTCCTAAGCCTTCTGGACTCTGTGATATCTACACTTGAAACTGTGTATGGAGTCAGCCTCCACCACATCACTGCCTAATGCATTCCACCTGTTAACTACTCTGACACTGAAAAAAACGATTGTGCATGCATGTGGGTGCAATCATTCATGTGCGTACATGCGTGTGGCGTGGGGGAGAGAAAAGGTGAGGTTACAGGCCAGAGGGAAGATGAAGAGGGTCGGTGTTGGCAGCGTTTAGCCTGAACAAGCTCTGCATCAACTTCCCGCGGTCGCTAGCTCTTCTGCAGCAATCTTTACTAAGTAATGTAAAGTTTAAGGCAAGTTCGTTGTCCCTCACTACAGATATACAATGTAACATCCACGAACTTGGCAATGGTCGGAGCCGGAGCCTTGGGAGCCGGTCGGCCGAGCGGACAGCACACTGGACTTGTGATCCTGTGGACCCGGGTTCGATCCAAGGCGCCGGCGAGAAACAATGGGCAGAGTTTCTTTCACCCTATGCCCCTGTTACCTAGCAGTAAAATAGGTACCTGGGTGTTAGTCAGCTGTCACGGG
This sequence comes from Procambarus clarkii, assembly GCF_040958095.1. Lineage (NCBI taxonomy): Eukaryota > Metazoa > Arthropoda > Malacostraca > Decapoda > Cambaridae > Procambarus > Procambarus clarkii. The sequence goes on along the minus strand of NC_091202.1, from coordinate 24,522,329 downwards.
CTGCTTCCTGGGGGTGGAGGCCTGGTCGAGGACCGGGCCGCGGGGACACTAAAAAGCCCCGAAATCATCTCAAGATAACCTCAAGATGGTCTTGGAGCCGAGAGTAGCCTATAGACCCCCGCTCCCCGACGACCTTAGTAGTTCACCTGTGTGGCGTGACCTTGTCCTCACCTCTACTGGAACCATTCCTGAGCCGAGCGCTCGGTGAGGAACTCCGGGGAGTTTTGTGACGCTGAAGGAGAGCGAGGTAGAGGGCGTGGAGGGTGTTGCGGAGACTGTGGTGGAGGAGCACCGCCCGGTCGTGGGTCCCGGTGCCCACCACCACCACCCGGACGTCCGGCCGCTGCCACAACCCGCACCACTCCAGGAACCTGCAGGCGAGACCACTGTGTAAGTCCTGTCTGGAGTTTGTGTCCTTCTACCGATCTTCCGGCTTACACAGTCAGCGGGGAATAGGAAAGTAGCCCCCCAGCTGGACTGAAGAAATACATGGATATTTAACAGGAAACCAGGGTTGCCGAGCCTAATATTATTACTGTAACTATTTACACAACAGATAACAAGCCACAATAAGTGCAGGCGATGAGTCACAATAACGTGGTTGAAGTACACTTGAGAATCGACTTGAGAATGGTCCAGGACGGACCGAAACGTCGTCGTCCCTTCACCTTCTAGTGTGTGGTCTGGTGAAGCCACAATAAGTGGTTGAAACAACTCATCCAACTCGCACATATGGAATAAATTAATAAAATGATGTTACTTGTTGGTGTATTCTGGACACTTACCCAGTGGTGACTATAGAGAACACCACTACCCCCTCACCTCTAACACATCACACCAATAGAGCGAAGTGGTCAGTGTAGGCGCATCATAACTGCTTTCAGACAACACTCAGCCCCCTTGTTTAACTCCCTTAACATGCTAAACATAATCTCACTCCACAAATTTTCTTGTGTCAATTACATTTACAAAACCCTGTTCTTAAACGCAAATCCTGCTCTGAAACTCTCCCTGGACAGATGTAATAGGACTCATTATCACCACACCAGAAATAAATATCTCTTTGATATCCCCAGAGTCAAACTTAATCTGTGTAAACACTCTATGCAAATAAAGGGACCTAGTCTATGGAACTCACTCCCTAGTGAATTGAAAAGCTGTCCAACTTTTGCGTCATTCAAAAACAAAACTAAAAAGTACCTAATCTCATCTGCATAGTTTTTTTTTACCTTGTTGCTTTAAAATTGCACTGTATCTATTGCTACCCAATCTCCCTATCTTTATGTACCCAATCCGAACATCTTTACCAATGTGATCATTGCTGTCTTCTTATATGTGCTTTCAGTCTGTTGTACGGTGTCTGTTAATCTTGTTTACATTGACAACTTGATTGGTAATTTAATCAATCAGAGCTTTAATATACCAATGTGCTTTAATATACTTACTATTCTCTCTCATCTCATTTTTTTTCTTGCAATGTATCTGTTATCTTTTTATTAATTCTGCTAGAATTTACCTACTTAAAATTATCTGTTAGATTAAGGACCTGCCCGAAACGCTGCGCGTACTAGTGGCTTTACAATAGTGTAAATACTGTACTATGTATTCTCTCTAACTCAATGTACCTTCTTGTATATAAATAAATAAAATAAATAAATAAATTAATTAATTAATAACCGAAAGGTCCCGGGTTTGATTCCTGATTTGATTCTGGGGAACGACGCCCGCCACTGCCCCCCGAATGAGAAGGCAGGAGGCAAACCGGGAGTCCCCCTAATATTTGACAAATTTGACAGGACAGAGACGTTTGGGTACACATTATTTTACCTGATGCCTCTGTTCAACTACAGTAAATTGGTATCCAGAGGTTGGTAACTGATGTGGGCTACAACTGGGATTTTCGTCATTTTCTAATATTTATTTCCAAATTGGTTCATTTCAAGCAATATTAATATATTAAGAACATGAATTACTGACATAATTATAAAGATTAACTCACGTTAGGATATGATAGGATTAGTCAAATTTATGTTAGACAACAAATCCCAATCATATATAATACAACGAAAAAACTGGCTATTAAATTCGACACGTGTACACAGTGAAGCTGGGTACACCTTACAGTGTGTGTACGGTACACCATGAAGCTGGGTACACCTTACAGTGTGTGTACGGTACACCATGAAGCTGGGTACACCTTACAGTGTGTGTACGGTACACCATGAAGCTGGGTACACCTTACAGTGTGTGTACGGTACACCATGAAGCTGGGTACACCTTACAGTGTGTGTACGGTACACAGTGAAGCTGGGTACACCTTACAGTGTGTGTACGGTACACCATGAAGCTGGGTACACCTTACAGTGTGTGTACGGTACACAGTGAAGCTGGGTACACCTTACAGTGTGTGTACGGTACACCATGAAGCTGGGTACACCTTACAGTGTGTGTACGGTACACAGTGAAGCTGGGTACACCTTACAGTGTGTGTACGGTACACCATGAAGCTGGGTACACCTTACAGTGTGTGTACAGTACACAGTGAAGCTGGGTACACCTTACAGTGTGTGTACGGTACACCATGAAGCTGGGTACACCTTACAGTGTGTGTACGGTACACAGTGAAGCTGGGTACACCTTACAGTGTGTGTACGGTACACCATGAAGCTGGGTACACCTTACAGTGTGTGTACGGTACACAGTGAAGCTGGGTACACCTTACAGTGTGTGTACGGTACACCATGAAGCTGGGTACACCTTACAGTGTGTGTACGGTACACAGTGAAGCTGGGTACACCTTACAGTGTGTGTACGGTACACCATGAAGCTGGGTACACCTTACAGTGTGTGTACAGTACACAGTGAAGCTGGGTACACCTTACAGTGTGTGTACGGTACACCATGAAGCTGGGTACACCTTACAGTGTGTGTACAGTACACAGAGAAGCTGCAGGGTACACGTTGTGGCGGGCCTGGCTGTGATGCCTAACAGCCACGGAGCCCCACAGCTGCCCGTAACACACCCCACGAACCTCTACTCTCCGGAGCCTCATTGTGCTCCAGGCACCAGAAAGGTCCACATAAATGTTCCCAAGACACAACACTACACACAACTAACTTGTGCACAACTGGCCACAACCCGGACAAGAACACGGAAGGTTCCTCGAGGCTTCCCATACACCCCGTCCTCCTAAGACTTCCCAACGTCATGAAACTGTCGTACTAAAGTGCCTTTATCCTAACCTACCAGAGGAGCCAAAACAGAAAACGAGACAATATGTCAATTTCGTGAGCCGCTGCCATTTTCTAGTACGATAGTTTTGGCCTTAGGGAGATTATACGTTAAAATCCGACGTTCTATTAGGAGGCTGGGTTGGTCCATAGGTGGGGGAGAGCAAGCCAGTTAGGCTTATCGAGGTTCCCCTTCCCTATCCTAACAAAAGACCTCCGTGATGTAACAGTCATCTGACTCCCCAGGTACCTATTTACAGCTAGGTGTACAGACGCAGCAAGTAAAAAGAATCAATGCCCAAACGTTTCCGTTCTGCCGCGGGAATTGAACCGGAGGCCTTGTGGCTGTGAACTAACTGTACACTACAGCGTTTACACATTCAAGACCCGTTAATTCTTGGGCTTTAAACAATATAAACAATATTATACCTGAACACCGGGGTGTTGTTGGCGGCGTGGTGGGCAGAGTGGTCCAGGAAGACAAGGAGCGCTCTACAGTTGCGGGCAGGATCTCCCCACAGTCCTTGTAGGAGCTGGTCCTTGGCTGCTTCTGTCTCGCCCATCACTCGCTGGGCCTCCACCACCACCACACCGCTAGCCACATCCCTGGAACACATCCCTGGTGAGCGTCCACCACCCCACACCTTCACACACATCCCTGGTGAACGTCCACCACCCCACACCTTCACACATCCCTGGCCAGTCCCACTCACCTATAAATAGGCTTTGGAACATGTTCCTCCTGAACGCCGACAATACCATATCACACACATTCGAGAACTACCACAAAAACTCTGCCACAAAAACTCTTACGTAGCAACATCTGACCAAAAATGTTACAGCATTAATGCAAACACTCAAACATCAAGGTCGTCACATATATACCAACTGCGTGCCAAGTCATGTAGGAATGCCAGGGAATGACATTGCAAATGAAGCTGCAAACCTTGCAACACATTGCAGAAGCAGATTCCAAGTCCCATTTCCAGCACAAACATCAGAGGCACACACAAACCGAGGTAACATCAGCAGCATATGGAAAGATGGCAAACATTAGAATACCATTTAAAAACCTGAATGAGAACTCTTTCCAGGCAATCTAAGCTACCTATGTTAGACCAATACTGGAATATGCAGCGCCGATCTGGAACCCGTGTCGTGTGAACCACGAAACAAATGTAAAAAGTGCAATGGTCTGCAAGAAGTTTAGTTCCAGAACTAATAGGAATAAACTTCGAGAACAGGTTAAGGGAACTAAACCTCAGAACCCTAGAGGAGTGAATAAACAGAGGTAATACGATCACAACATACAAGATACTGATGGGAATAGACAATGTGGACAATAACACCCAATTTAAATTGAAAGTAGGACAAGACGGCATGTCTTGAAGCTGGAATTGTAAACGAGTCGTTGACCATCTATACATTTCTTCAATTAGAATGCACTAAGAGAAAAAGTTGTAGACGCCACCTCCTTCCACAACTTTAATGCCAGTTTCGACAAATAATTCGAATCAGGAAAGTCAAATTATAACGCAATAGGTGCAATACAGCCAGTAAGGGGGGGGGGGACATTGAGCTAGACCTCACTTTAGCCTAGTTACTGATTGGTAACCACAACACCACCACACTCAGAACTCCAACCACCCCCACAATACATACATCACTAAGACCATTCATAATAATTAATGACTTCAGTAAATATTTGTCTGGCCACGGTCCATCAGTTTCCATCCTTATAAAGATACTGAGATTCTTACCTGACGATCTTGGGTAAGACAGAGTTGTGTTGAGTCTCTTCCAGCAGCACTACGTGGCAGTGGGCCAGATGTTGCTCCATCACCTGCCTCACCACTCGGCCCACCAGGTCAACACCTGCCTCGGCCTGGCCCACCTCGGCCTGGACCACCTCGGCCTGGACCACCTCGGCCTGGCCCACCTCGGCCTGGACCACCTCGGCCGCCACCAGCGAGGTGACCAGGACGGTAAGCCACAGAACTCGCCAGACCTTCATGTCGTCCTGCTGAAGAGTGGTATAATTGTCATATATTTTTATCCTTAAGTTGCAGTTCACTGCTATAAGCTTGAATATATTACTTTCAAAGTGTGGCTGGCGTCAGTGAGCACTTAAAATTTGGGTCACGTGCTGGAGGTCATGTAAACTGCTGAACAGCTGTTTCCTCAGACCGACGCGGATCTTTACAAAGTTAACTGCGATGTTATAGAAAATACTCTCCCTCAGTGTGTTCTGCCTCTCACTCCGTGTCGTGTCATCGGTGCTTTACCCAACCGGATATACTCGTGTTATTCACATATTAGTAATTGTTAAATTCTTATAATAGTGTTCTGGAAAGATCTTGGGGAAATAGTGGACGATATTTTAAAGGATTGTGGCGCCCACACGTGTGTGGGGGTGTGTGGGAGGGCGTGGAGAGAGGTGGGGCGCCCGCAATATTTGTATTTTCTTATCTACTCAGAGGGCAGAATTTACCACTGCAGCGTACGTTAATTTAACGCTGAATTAACGTTATCAACGTTTATTCGACATTGAATTAACGTTTCACTTGAATATTGCGTCCTCTGGTCCACCGGACGTAAAGTAAAGCAACCCGTCCTCGACTCAAGTCCATTACATCCAGCGGTCAACCCCACAGACGCATTCATAAATTTTAACATGCTGTTCATTCAAAACGGGAATTTTCTCAAGTATAAATTAATATTATAACATATTAGCATATTGTGTATATATAGGCATAGGATAGGTTAGGTTAGGTGTTTAGGTTCTGTTGGCGATTATTTGTATTTGTAGTACGTGGGTGAAGCATTTACAGTGTTGTGGTTCGAACAAAATTCGTCAGTGAAGCACTTGTTCCGGAAGTGTTCGGACGTCATCAGTTGTGAGTCGTGTGTAAACCAGTTTTCATTCATAAACACCTGGGGGGTTGGCGGGTGGATGGAATCACTTTTGGGTCTTTGTTTGGAGGACGAGCTGATAAATGCTTCACCCACGTACTACAAATACAAATAATCGCCAACAAAACCTTAACACCTAACTTAACCAATGCCTAAATATGCACAATATGCTAATATACAACAATATTAATTTATATTTGAGAAAATTCCTAATTTCAATGAACAGCATGTTAAAATTGATGAATGCGTTTTTGGGGTCGACCGCTGGATGGAATGGACAATTGGTCCGAGGACGAGTTGGAGGACGGGTTGTGTGGTTGGCGCGTCAATATTGACGGGTTGCCACGAGGCGCTGGTTGCTTGGACACATGAGCCGTTACCCTCCATTATCACAGGCAAATTCAAGCTAATTTTATCACAATATTGACAAACTGCTCTTGTGTAAGAAACGTGGGTAGTAATTGCTGGGAATTGTGAGTGAAGCAAGGAGAGGTATTATGAGGACATGTGAAGCAAGGGGTGGTATTATGCAGCCCGTCCTCCAAACAAAGATCTAAAAGTGATTCCATCCACCCGCCAAACCCCCTGTTTATGAATGAAAAGCGGTTTACACACGACTCACAACTGATTTCGTTCGAACACTTCCGGAACAAGTGCTTCACTGACGAGTTTTGTTCGAATCACAACGCTATAAATGCTTCACCCACATACTACAAATACAAATAATCGCCAACAGAACCTAAACACCTAACCTAACCTATCCTATACTTATATATGCACAATATGCTAATATATTATAATATTAATTTATACTTGCGAAAATTCCCGTTTTGAATGAACAGCATGTTAAAATTTATGAATGCGTCTGTGGGGTTGACCGCTGAAAGTAATGGACTTGAGTCGAGGACGGGTTGATGACAGACTACTTTTCCAAGCAATCTCTACAAGACTGAGTACTGTTCGAACAAGATGCAATAGGATTCAGCAAACTTCCATAAAAGCTCAACAGACCCGATTACTCGACCAACACTTTAGTAGTATTAAGTACAGCTCCTTCAAGACTGAAGAGGACCGAGTACCAGCAAAACAAGGCTAAATGTGCCTGATCTCAGATATATTTATGATATTCCAACTTATTTGATGTCTTAAGCAAACGCATTCATAAATTATTACATGCTGTTCATTCAAAACGGGAATTTTCTCAAGTATAAATTAATATTATAATATATTAGCATATTGTGTATAAATAAGCATAGGTTAGGTTAGGTTAGGTGTTTAGGTTCTGTTGGCGATTATTTGTATTTGTAGTACGTGGAAGAAGCATTTATAGCGTTGTGATTCGAACAAAATTCGTCAGTGAAACACTTGTTCCGGATATGTTCGAACATCAGCAGTTGTGAGTCGTGTGTAAACCGCTTTTCATTCATAAACAGGGGGTTTGGTGGGTGGATGGAATCACTTTTGGATCTTTGTTTGGAGGACGGGCTGCGGTCATATAGTGACTGCTTGGAACAGTACTCAATGAACGAATACCCAAACGTTTATGAGGAGAGGTCATTGAAAGTAAGACGAAACGGCATACTGCCTCTGATGAAACGGTCAACACTGCAGAATCTGCCCCACATAATAAACTCTTCTACGTACAGTTTCTACATGAACTTCATGTCAACACCGAAGACGGAGAAGAAAGTCCTGAACGACATAATGTCCGGAAAAGTGACCCATACCGACACTAGCCAGACAACCCGTTCTCACACTAGGCTGTTTAAAGCAGCGGTCGTCCTCCACAGACGCATTCATCAATTTTAACATACTGTGTATTAAAAATTGGTTGGTTCTCATATATAAATTATTATTCTTATACATAAAAATTGTATGTATAGTTTGGCGTAGGTTAGGTTAGGTTAGGTGTTTAGGTTCTGTTGGTAATTATTTGTATTTGAAGTTCGTGGGTGAAGCATTTATAGAAGTGTGGTTCGAACAGAGGACGTGAGCGAAGCACTTGTTCCGAAAGTGTTCGGACGTCATCAGTTGTGAATCGTGTGTAAACCGCTTTTCATTCATAAACAGCGGGTTTGGCGGCTGGATTAACGAGCTTGGATCTTTGTATGCGAGAACGGGTTGAGCCAGGAGCTGGAGCCCGGCTGGTGTTACAGGAGCATCGTCAGCCCACTCATGAACAACTAACTCTCCAGACACAACTTTAAACCCCAAAGAAATACAAATGATACAAAAGATACATATGTTATCTATGCCTTTATATGGGGACTGCCAGCCTTTAGGATCTCTTTACATTTCAAGAAATGCTATTTGGGAATTAAACTCTATTGCGCGAATGTCAAGGTTAATAAATGTAGAATTCAAATGACGATTAAGCTACATTAACCTATCATATTGAAATAGGACTATTTAACAAAGACAGTCTTGTTAACAAATTACTTTTTAACTTGTGTTTACCCAAACTTATAAAATTGGAAACTATTTAAAACAGAGATCCTTTACCCCTATGATATGAGAGTTGATGTTTACTACTCAAAATGTTTGATCTGTATCGATCAATGTGAGCTTTTTGGTATCGCTAACCTTATAAAGTTTGCCCCACGCTTTGACACAGTCACTTTCTTGGTTAAACTCTCAATAACGCACTATAGTTCCGTAGCAGATCTCTAACCCAGTCTACGTAGGACGCATGAAAATTTATGTGTAAAATATTAGGCTAGATTATGGATATTAAAATATCAGTCTAGAATATGGATATCAAAACATTAGGCTAGATTATGGATATAAAACATTAGGCTAGATTATGGATATAAAACATTAGGCTAGATTATGGATATAAAACATTAGGCTAGATTATGGATATAAAACATTAGGCTAGATTATGGATATAAAACATTAGGCTAGATTATGGATATAAAACATTAGGCTAGATTATGGATATAAAACATTAGGCTAGATTATGGATATAAAACATTAGGCTAGATTATGGATATAAAACATTAGGCTAGAATATGACATTTCTTGGTGTTTCAGGTATCTGTTGTATAGCACGGCCTTTAGTAATATCTTGACAATTTTGTCGTACCTGAGGAGTGACCCCTGGCTGGTCTTGTGCCCCCACAGTGTGACTGGTTGGCTGGTCTTGTGCCCCCACAGTGTGACTGGTTGGTTGGTCTTGTGCCCCCACAGTGTGACTGGTTGGCTGGTCTTGTGCCCCACAGTGTTACTGGTTGGCTGGTCTTGTGCCCCCACAGTGTGACTGGTTGGCTGGTCTTGTGCCCCACAGTGTGACTGGTTGGCTGGTCTTGTGCCCCACAGTGTGACTGGTTGGCTGGTCTTGTGCCCCCACAGTGTGACTGGTTGGCTGGTCTTGTGACCCACAGTGTGACTGGTTGGCTGGTCTTGTGCCCCCACAGTGTGACTGGTTGGCTGGTCTTGTGACCCACAGTGTGACTGGTTGGCTGGTCTTGTGACCCACAGTGTGACTGGTTGGCTGGTCTTGTGACCCACAGTGTGACTGGTTGGCTGGTCTTGTGCCCCCACAGTGTGACTGGTTGGCTGGTCTTGTGCCCTACAGTGTGACTGGTTGGCTGGTCTTGGTCCCTGCAGGGCTGCTGGTTGGAGGGTTGAGTGAAGCGTGCTGGCCCGGGCGCCGGTGGGACAGGACTGGCCGGGCTGCTGGTCCGCTCTCGACCAACTCAGCAGCTGCACAAGAACATCGTAGGCTACATATTATATTCTTCATGAACCGCTTCACAATGTCAGTAACTAGCGACGCTGTCATAATTCCCGGTGTTGGGGGCAGGAAGCCTGTGAATATATCTATATGAAAAAAATATTTTACCTGAGGGCCACTAACACTCTTGTGGCCTCGACGAAGGCAGGAAGCCGGCGACTTGTCAAAGGAATCCCCATTAGCAATGATATTATTTTCCAGATGGATTTTAACATTGAATATTTTGTCATTTACGGCTTCGGCGGGCTGGCGATTTTGGGGCAATGAGGTGACTTGAACCGGCCGTTCTGGTGGTTCGGGCCTCCAGAATTTCCCAGTGAATTCAGTAGAGTTTCGGGTTGGTAGGTTTTTGCCCTATCGTGACTGAGTGAGTTATAGCAGGTGCCTGGGAATCACCAGGACGCTGGTTCAAGTCACCTTATTACCCCAAAATGATTTTCTCATTGATATTTCATACCATTGTGATTTCTTATCACAATATATATATATATATATATATATATATATATATATATATATATATATATATATATATATGTCGTACCTAGTAGCCAGAATGCACTTCTCAGCCTACTATGCAAGGCCTGATTTGCCTAATAAGCCAAGTTTTCATGAATTAATTGTTTTTCGACTGCCTAACCTACCTAACCTAACCTAACCTAACTTTTTCGGCTACCTAACCTAACCTAACCTATAAAGATAGATTAGGTTAGGTTAGGTAGGGTTGGTTAGGTTCGGTCATATATCTACGTTAATTTTAACTCAAATAAAAAAAATTGACCTCATACATAATGAAATGGGTAGCTTTATCATTTCATAAGAAAAAAAATTAGAGAAAATATATTAATTCAGGAAAACTTGGCTTATTAGGCAAATCGGGCTGTAACAAACTAGGCTGTTGTAAGAATTATCCAGAGTGGTTTATCGACAAAAGAGAATGGGAAGCTGAGCCCGCATGGTGACCTGGGAACCTGACCCCAGGGGGATTCGCGGTGGAAATAACCGACGCTTTGTTCATAGCTGCGTATAATGAACCATCCTATAGTATTCAGTAATTTAGAGAAATTAGCCTTTATTCATTTTGCATTAAAATTGTATTGTATAATAGTACTGGGTACAATATCAAGAGTATTCTAATTATTGAGTTTAAGTCACCATCAGTGACGTCACGAATCAGATCTAACTTGTAAGGCGGAGTGACCGGCGGTCATAGGTCATCAGGGTTGACAGGTCTACTATTTCTCAAAGTTCAATTAACCATTTTTGGGGGATCGGGAACAGCTCTGCCGTTAGATGTTTGTGTAATTTAATTTCAGTAAAATAATTCAACCAGTCTGGATCAATTAAGTACAACAGAGGTTAATTGTTATAACTTAACCTTGCTATAGTAACTTGGTAAAACTTTGACTAGGCAGAAGGATACAATGTTCTAGTCTGGGCTAGACCAGACGAGGAAGAGATCAGTGTGGACACAAGAGCAACTGGGATAAGAGGTCAACCATCTTACCTCTCCCCAAGACCAGCCCAACATCTTTAGCTGGTTGCCCAAGGTATAGTTGCTATGGTTATTAATAGAATAGTCTTCATTGCCATTCAGGTCAAGTAGGGAGTGTTAAAGTGACAGGGAGTGAACATATTTAGATTTTGTTTTAGTTTTTCTTTTAATAAATTAATTAAGTTAATAATTTGCATTTTTATTGTTTCCATTTGGTTATGTGTATACTTGTCCTGGTCACGTGGTCCACACGAGGCAGAGTTGGATTGGGCGCCGATTCTAACATCGAATCATTCCCGTGTAATTAATTTCACACTCTTAAGTTTCCACGGTCATCGGTTATAGTGGGGATCAAACCCCAAGGTTGATTAATTAGCGTGATTGATCCAGACCTCGATCATTGCTCGGTGTTGCTGGTCTGG